>NC_133057.1:4349265-4652353 GCF_048771995.1 Taeniopygia guttata
CCTGCGAGGTGCCAGGGCAGGAGGCAGCCCAGCCCCTGCCAGGGAAACAGCAGCAGCTGCCGAGTCCTCACCTCTGCCACTCGCTGGTTCTCATCATGGCAGTGGAAGGAGAGTGGCAGCAGGCTCTGGTGCATGTGTGTCTTCAGGGCCTTTTTATCCTCTTCTGGAAAAAAATCAAGCATCTCGGTAGCCAAACATGGAGCACAACTTCACCCGGCTATCCTCCTGTATGAAAGGAAGGAAGAAAGACCTCAGCGTCAGCTGCTTCAGGCCCACCTGGGCACAGCCTGTAAGTGCACAGGGCACAAAGTGTGCGGGTAGCACCCGTTGGCTGTGGCTGGAGGTGCAGAGCCTTACGTTGTCAAAGAGTGGCAGGAGCGCCTCAGCCAGCTGCAGGGCGAGGGCGCTGGTTATTGGGGCACCATTGCAGAAAAATAAACCCCTGAGGAGAACCGTGGTCATCCTGAGCATGACACTGTCATTTTCCTGCCGGAGCTCCACGAGCCTTTCATGCAGGCTCCACATCCTTCTGGCCATCTACTTGTGGAACACAAGTGTGTGAAACACCACCCTGCTGCCACAGGGCCCAGGGGCCAAAGGCCTGTGCCAAAGCACTGGGGCAGCTGCAGCAGGAGGCAGGAGAGCTGGCAGCAGCTGCCTCAGTGCCCCAAGGCCAGCCAAGCCCCAGGGACTGCCTTCCCCAGCCCCACGCTGGCAGCACGGCTTCAGCCCCTGCGCTCTTCTCACCGAGGCACTGGTGGTGCCGAGCACCACGAGGCCTCTGAGTACCAAGCGACGCCTCCCCCTGCACTCGCTCTGCAGGTTCTTTGACAAGAACTCCAGGACGCTGTCACGGCATTCACTCAGGTTCAGGCGCTCCAGGACCTGAAAGGCACAGGGCAGTGACAGGGGAGCGGCCGGCGGGAGCCCAGAACCGCACAGGGCCGGGCCCAGGCAGCAGCACAGGGCGCGGGCTCCGTCCCAGGCACTGCGGCCAAGAGAGGGCAGAGAGCCGGGAGGCAGCTGAGCGAGGCAGCGCTGGCCTTCAGGCTCACCTCCACAAGGAACGCCAGGGCGGCCAAATCCCGGCATGGCGTGTCTTTGCTGAGCAGCCCGAGCAGCTGGAATGCAATCGCGGAACACACGGCTTCGGATGCGCGGTGCATTTCTCTGACAGGAGGAAATAGGAGCCAAACCCTGAGCCAGCGGGGGCAAACCTCTCCCAGGACTGACTCACAGAGGTCTGGCCTTTCTCCACCACCCTGCAAGGGGCAGCTGAGCCCTCTGGGAGGTTGCTGCTCTTGGGCACGCTCCTCTCCCAGCCTTTTGCAGCCTCCTTGGCCGTCCCTTGGTGACAAGGCCTTCTGGCCCACGGCCACGGGGACTGTGTGGGGCACCTGGGGCACAGGGCACACATGCCGGGGACAGCTGGGGAGCAGGGGGTCTCACCTGGCCAGCACGCCCACAGCACAGTGGTGGGTGTCAGCACAGAGCAGTGTGTCCCAGCCACGCTTGTCTTCCATGGCCACCACCACATCCTCATAATGCAGTCGGCAGAGCAGGGCCTTCAGGGTTTGCTCTGCAAACCTGTGCACAGAGCAAAGCCCAGGTCACACTGGGAGCACTGGCCCCTGCCCAGGGATGTGGCAAGGACAGGAGGACTGGGATGGAGCACCTGCTGGGGTTGGAGGTAAGGCCATGTTGCTGCTGACATCCCTCCCAGAAGGTATCAACCTCCTCTGGCATATCCAGAGTGCTGAAGAGCACTTGGAAGAGCAGATGGACAAACAGGCGGGGGAAATACACGGTCACCATCTGTGAGACACAGAGCACCTGGAGTATCTTCCACATCACCACAGTTGCCTGCAAAGGACAAAGCCCCTCGAGACAGCGCTCAGTGCCGAGGTGTCCGTGTGGCAGGGCCCGAGCACGGGAGGGAGAGGCCCGGAGAGACGCAGGGGGAGCACCGGGCCTGGTGGCCCTGAAGCTGCCCCAAGGCCAGGTTTCAGCCCAGCACCTCAGGCAGGGAGACGCCGTGGGGGAGGGAGGATGGAGAGCTGCTGGAGGGGTGGCTTTGGGGCCAGCAAAGGCAGAAACTCACAGCCAGGGCAAGGACAGCCGTGTGGTCCCCACTGGAGGTGCACGTGCTGTGCTCTGGCCAGCTCCCCAGTACATCGAGGAGTTCGAGCATGGCCGGCTCTGCAGTCCTGGGCGAGCACATGATGCTCTTCCACATGGCCAAAGCAGCTCTGTGGGGTCAGAGCTCTGTCTCAGAGGAGTCTGGGACACAGCAGCGTGGCCTGGGTGGCAGCGGGGAGCTGAGCTGCTCTGCCAGCCCTGCCTCTGCCCACTGCCCCTCACTGGCAGCACGCAGGCAGCCCAGCCCTGTGGGGACTGGCCCCTGAGGGGAAGGGGGGAAGCATGGCAGCACGCTGCGGGAATGGCAGGGGCCAGGGCTGGCAAAGGGAGCAGCCAGAGGGCCCTGGAATGCTCTGTTGGTCAGACACCTGGGACAGGCTGTACAGGCTGAAGGGCTGCTGAGCCTTGTGGACACGTGGGCCACGTACCTGTCACACACTGGGGCCACACGCAGGAGAGAAATCACCACATCAGAGGGCTGTGCCTCTGTCAGATCCAGAAGGGGCCTCTACAGATTGTACTCAGGAAACTCATTGGCCACGAGGATGTACCTCATCATGGCAGGCAGCTGGAGAAGGCAGGGGAGACTTGGAAAGCTGCCAGAGGAAGGAATGTGCCCAGCTGCCCCAGAGAAGTGCTTCCCTTGCCACCACACTGCCATGGCCTCAAAGGCTTCCAGGGAACAGCAGGCGTGGCTTGGGAAGCCAAGTCATTGCTGGGAAGAAAAAAGCCAGGCCACAGGCTGCTCACTTGCTTTGGGCTGGAAGGACCCTCCTCCACAAGCATATCCAGCAGGGCAGCACTGGTCTTGGTTTTGAAGATGGGAGAGTACGCTCTGACCACAGTGCCCATGACGCTGCTCTCTTCCTCCCGAATCCTCTTCATGAATTTGCAAACCATCTGTAGCAGAAGGGCAAGAAGCCTGGGATGTTGCATGGAGTGCTCTGAGCACAGTGCTGGGCTGAGCAGTGCCAGCAGGCCCAGCCCAGGTGGGGATGGCTGCAGGTACCTGCGCTGTTCTGCGGAAGCGGCCACGGGTGCGTTCCTGCTCTCGTGTGCGCTGCACGGCTGCACCTGGCAAAGAGCGAGCGCAGCCCGAGCTGAGGGGCTGCGGGAGAGGCCGGAGAACACAGCCCAGCCCTGCGCTGCCCAGGCAGGGACAGCCCCGCGCCGCCCCAGGGCATGGAGCACGGCTGTGGGGTGTCTGCCCGGCCCCTATTCCATCCTGTCCATGGGCATGGCCCCAGGGAATGGGATGGGATGGGATGGGATGGGATGGGATGGGATGGGATGGGATGGGATGGGATGGGATGGGATGGGATGGGATGGGATGGGATGGGATGGGATGGGATGGGGCCAAGCTGGCTGCAGGCACCAGCCCTGTGGCCCAGCTCTTCCACTCACCCTTCTGTGGTGGCTGGAACTGCTCCACCTCTTCAGGCTGCTGTGCTGGGGCAGCTCCAGGGCCTTCTTTCTCCTCCTTCCCCCAGGCCAGCTTGGGCACGCTCGCAGGTTTGTGCTCTACGTCACTGCCTGGATTCATGGCTACTTGCAGAAGGTGAAAAGGAAAAGGTCTGAGTCAGCAAGTGCTGCAGTTGTGCCTTGAGGACACCTGCAAGAGTGAAGTCTGGGCAAGGCTACAGGACAGCAAGTCCTGCACTCTGGTCTTGGGGGCTCCAGCCACAAGGACAGGAGACTCCTGTCAAGGACAGTGCAAAGCAAATGCCACGGTCTGTCCTCGAGAGCAGCTGCAGAAGAGATGCCTTGGGAAGGCCAGGGGTCACCAAGTGCTCTGGTCTGGCCACGAGGTCACCTGCAGGAGTAATACCTCGGGAAAGCTCCAGGTCAGCAAGGAACGAGTGGCTGTGCGAGGGCTCCTCACAGCACCGCTCTCTCCATCCTGTCCTGTCGTGTGCACAGAGCACTGTGGAGTGGCCTTGTCACTGCCAACACCTTTGCCACAGCATGTCACAAAGGGCCCTTGGATACCCTGTCCCGTTCCATTCCACAGTGACCATGCTGCACCATGTCACAAAGGGCCCTTGGATACCCTGTCCCGTTCCATGCCACGGTGACCATGCTGCACCGTGTCACAAAGGGCCCTTGCACACTCTGCCACCTGCCCTGGGGCCACCCCCAGCCCCCCAGAGTGGCCCAGGTTGGAAGGAATGCCTTGTCCCAGGTGTGTCAGACAGCCCAACAGGATCTTTAGGAACGGCTCAGACCATCAGCAAACGCTGCCCTGCTCTGCGGGCTCAGAGCAGCAGGAGCCCCCAGGGCTGCCGACGCAGCCGCGGCGGAAAGGGCACGGGGCCCTGCACAGAAGCTGGCACGGCCTCCTCGGGACACGTCCCACATGGTGGCCATCCTAAGCACGGCCGTGTGACACAGACCAGGAACGTGTGGGCCAGGGCAGGAATGCTGCTCTGAGCCTGGGGCCCGGGGAGCGCTGACATCAGCCGCTGAGGCACAGTCCCCGCCGAAGCAGAGTTCCCCCGAGCCCTGGCAGCACCGGTGCCCGTCTGCTGCCCCAGAAACCTGTGCCCCAAAAGGGCTTCTCTGCCAGAGGGCAGCCAAAGCTGGTGTGTGTTGCAGCATTTTTCAGAGAAAGAGGACATGAGTTATGAGATTTGAGCTACTCCAGTCTAGGCCTCAGATTTGGGCCTTGTGAGGCCTTCAAGCCTCTGACGCAGTTAGAAATTCAGAGCTTGTGGCGCAAATAGAAATAGTATTAAGGTGTGACGGGGACCACTGGGCTGTCTGGGTGTGAATTAGTATACGTTTATAGTGTAAGGCTCAAGCCACTTTAAGGAAAAGGTAAACAATGTTAGCCTACCAGAGTGCCTTTGTTTCTGTAAACTATGTAGAAGCTTATATAAACTACCATCTTATCTCGAATAAACTGAACATTTGATTAACCACATTGGTTCAGATCTGCGTTTGTCTTGTCCAGTTTCCCATTTTCCTGAGATTCCCTGGCTTTTGGTGTGCACTGGGGGCTGTGCTCCGTCCTACAGGGGCTGTTGGTAGCAGCACCTGGAGCAACTGGTGGCAACACTTGGTGCGTGTCAGATGTTGTTGCTCCTTCCCGGAATGATTTTTTCATGGAAGGGATTAGCAGCAGCACAGAAACACCAACAGCTACTCAACTTCACAGGACAAAGAGAATCTACCGAAACACTGTCATGTTTCCTTGTGCTTTTGCGTTTTTCTTGCATTCGAAAAGAAAAAGAATTGGCCCAAGCCCCGCTATTCAAATCTCCAGCTGCTGTGTGTCTTCCTGTGGCAGCTCACGTGCAAACACAACTGGCTGCCTGCTCAGCTCGGCACTGGAGGGCCACAAACAGGGAGGGCCCTGGTGAACATCTCTTTGGTCTGGTGGGGCAGCAAGGGCACAGGAGACAAAGACTGCTCCTCCCGAGTTCATGGAGCAACAGAGAGATTTTATTTCCCATGCCCCCCCTTACACAGGGCATTTGAAAGACCAGGCCTGGAAGCTCTCATTGGTTTGAGCTCCACGCCCCTTCAGGTTCTGGCCCGTGAGTTGCCTGCAGTTTTGGGAGATATTTGATTGGTCAAGAGCCCTGTCAATCATGGTAACATCTCACCTTTCTTTATAAAATTCTGTGTATTGTTCTCTGTCACCCATCTGCAAGGGCCCTTTGCAAACACGGTGACAGAGGACAGCGTGCATCTAATTTACACTGGAGCTGCAGCATTCCCCTCCAGGAACTGTTAGGGGAGAACTCAGGCCACAGGCATAATGCTTCTCGGTTACAAATTGAACTTATCTCTAAAAGCAGAAAGCTATTTAACCCTGAGCCCATTTAGCCCTCAGAGAAAAACCCAATTTTAAAAAACAACCTTTAAGCACTTGATCCCTTGGAGAAAAACCGAACTCCCAAAAACAGTCTGTAAACAGAAAAACTGTTTGTAAACATGAGAAATAATTTGTAAACAAATCAAGTCCTTCTATGAACTGTCCATGAGGCAGGTGATCATTTGTAATGCTGTCTGGGGTTTCCAGTGTCCATATTTTAGGCAGCAGTATTGTACTGTTGTAGGATTTATTGTAAAACATGAGAACAGACTCAGAGGGGAGGAGGGTGTACCCTCAATCCAACCCCTTTCTCCTTTTTTCTTTGTATAATAAATAATAATAGGAACAGAACATGGATTTTGAATACTATTAACTTATGCAAAGTTAACTTATATCTTGAAGCAATGCAAGAATAATTGCTAGAATATTAAGAAAATACATGTTAATACACATACAAGGACTTCTTTACGATAATGATTTACTAAAATATGAATATCGATATAATATTGATATCCAACTGAGACGGACAAAAACTCTCTAAGAGTTTAAAGTTAGAAAATGTATGTTTATTGAGACAGCCGGGCAGTACATGGGATAATTCCCTAATGCACACGGCAAAAATCACAGATATTACAAAGCTTTTTTATTGACAGAAGTCTTGAATACACAAAATATGAATGCATATTCACATCCCAGTCACTTCCTCTGCTCTGGTTCATATGCTAATTGGCAGAAAGGCTATTAAGCATGTGTAGTTCTGTTCCCTGAAATGAGTCAGGGGTCCATTTTGGGGAGGGGTCTCCAAAATGAAGAAGTAAAATAAGTCTTCCTCGTTCTGACCTTTCTGCCTTTCCCATGCACACGTGACAAATGAATCCTTGCCGTTTTCCTGTGCTTAATGGATTCCTAAAGTAGGGGAAGTCTGCAACTGTTTTTGTGTCCCTGAAATCTGTTTGTCACATTCTGTTTCTCATGATAAGCACAGCTACCCAAACATAAAGCTGAGAAGCAATGAGTTAATAGATCCTGGATATCTTATCTAAGATCCAGCTACTGTTAACCAGGAACAAAGCCTATTTATCTACTTCCACTAAGTCAGCAACATCTAATTTAACTATCATCTTAACTTCCTAAAATTCTTAATTCTACCAAATTAATGTCTCACTGGGCATGGGGACAGGGAATGGGAATGGGGACAGGGAATGGGAGTGGTGACAGAGACAGGGAATGGGGACAGGGACCAGGAATGGGGACAGGGAATAGGACTGGGAATGGGGACAGGGACAGGGAATACGGAACAGGGATCGAGAATGGGGTCCGGATTGGTGTGGGAGCAGGACGGGAACGGGACAGGGGGGACATGGGAACAGGCAGGGGCAAGGGGACTATGGAAGGGGAGTAAGGAATGGGGCAGCCACTGCAGGGGGACTGGGCTATGGGATGGGGACACATGGGGACAGTTCCAGGGCAGGGGGTCCTTGACCAGCTGCCCAGAACCTCCACCAGGGTCTCCCAGTGCAACTGGAGCCGCTCAGCCTGGCGTGCCCAAAACCCTGAGCAACTCCCAGGTCCCTCCCAGGAACCCTCAAGTCCCTCAAACCCAGCATCCCCCACATCCCCTGCAAGAACCACCCCCATGTCCCCATCCTTGTCTTAGCTCAACATCTTTATTTTTACTTGCTTTTTAGAGTTTTGAAAGAGCAAAGAGAAATGAAAAGATAATCCAGGCCAGGGGGGCCAGGAGGATGTGGAGCCCCCAGCCAGGTGTCTTCTCAGCATGGATCAGCAGCACCATGGGTCACCGGGGGTCTGCCCACCGGGGCTCACTGGGGATCATCCAGCACGGATCCTCCTGTGGGGGATGGAGCTGGAGCAGCGCACGGAGCTCTTCCCACACTGGGGCACTCGCAGGGCCGCCCTTCGTGGTGCCTCTGCTGGTTTTGGGTCAAGGCTGAGCTGTGTGATGAGCTCTTCCCACACCTGGGACACTCGTAGGGTGTGGGACATCACCAGGAACAGGGCTGGGATGTGCCCTGGTGCCTGGGACATCACCAGGAGCAGGGCTGGGATGTGCCCTGATGCCTGGGACATCACCAGGAGCAGGGCTGGGATGTTCCCTGGTGCCTGGGACATCACCAGGAGCAGGGCTGGGATGTGCCCTGGTGCCTGGGACATCACCAGGAGTGGGGCTGGGATGTGCCCTGGTGCCTGGGACATCACCAGGAGTGGGGCTGGGATGTGCTCTGGTGCCTGGGACATGACAAGGGTCGGTGCTGGCTGGGGTTTGTTTGGTGCCTGTGAAATCCCAAGGGCAGTGTCACAGCGGGGCAGCTCTCAGTGTCCCCAGCAGGTCACAGTGTCCAGTGCAGCCCGTGCCAGCGGTCACTGCGCACACGGGGCAGGCTGGGCTGGACAGGGGACGGGGCAGAAACGCTGCCCCGGGACTGGGGTCTCCCCCTGCCTCTGGGGCACCTTGGGCAGGGCACGGGGCTGCTGCTGGGCCAGGGGGACAGGCCGTGCCCCCGTCCCCTGCTGCTGGGCCAGGGGGACAGGCCGTGCCCCCTGTCCCCTGCTGCTGGGCCAGGGGGACAGGCCGTGCCCCCTGTCCCCTGCTGCTGGGCCAGGGGGACAGGCCGTGCCCCCTGTCCCCTGCTGCTGGGCCAGGGGGGACAGGCTTTGCCCCCTGACAGCTCCCCAGGCCCCTCTGGTGCCTGTCCCACATCCCTGTGGCTCCTGTCCCCACCACTCCCCACCACCTTCACTCCCTCCCTCAAAGCCCCACTCAACCCCTTCACAGTGACCTCTGGAAAGAAAGAATGAAGGAAAGGAAGTGTTGTCTGTTCACCCTGGATGGATGTCAGGCACCCACCAAAGCTGCTCTCTCACTCCCCTCCAGAGATGGACAGGAGAGAGAAAACAGAATGAAGGCTTCATGGGTTGAGCTAAGGACTGGGACAGATCACTCAGCAAATGCCATCATGGGCAAAACATTTTCAAAATTGGAGATATTAATGGAATTTATTGTTATCTGGATCAGGGCAGGATAGTGAGAAGTAAAACAAAGCTTTAAAAACACCTTCTGCCCTTCCCTCCCTCCTTCCCAGCTCTACCTCCCCCCCAGTGGGTGCAGGGAGACAGGGAATGGGGGCTCAGGTCAGTTCATCCCCTGTTGTTTCTCCTGCTGCTCGGGGAGAGGAGTCGTTCCCTGCTGTGCCAGGGGTCCCTCCTGGAGGCACTTCTCCATGAACTTCTCCACGGTGAGTTCATCCCACGGACAGCAGTTCTCCACAAACTGCTGCAGCGTGGCTCGCTCTTCCATGGGCTCACAGGTCCTGGCAGGACCCTGCTCCAGCGTGGGCTCCTCTCCAGGGGTTTGCAGGTCCCTGCCAGCTCCCTGCTCCAGCACAGGTTTCTCACGGGGTCGCAGCCTCCGCTCAGGCATCCCCCTGCTCCGGCACGGGCTCCTGCAGGCGCTGCAGGTGCATCTCTGCCCTCCGTGCCCTCCATGGGCTGCAGGGCCCAGCTGCCTCACCAGGGACTGCCCAGGGAATCTCAGAGCAATCAGCTCCAGCAGCTGGAGCAGCTCCTGCCCCTCCTGCCCTGCCCTGCCCTGCCCTGCCCTGCTCTGGGTGTGTGCAGAGCTGCTCCTCTCACATGTCCTCACCCTGCTCCTCCCTGCTCACAGTCACAGCTCCAGGATCACCCATTTTCTTTTTCTTAAATCTCTTATCCCAAAGGCGTTACCACCATTTCTAACTGGACCAGCCTTGGCCAGCAGCCGGTCTGTCCTGGATCCAGCTGGAATTGACTCTGTGGGACATGGAGGAGCAGCTGCTCTCACAGAAGGTGCTCCTTGAGCCCCTCCCTTACCAAAACCTGTCCATGCATACCTGGTATAAGTTATAGTAGGGTTTTTATTACCACTAGTAATTCTCATTATTTCTTTTATCTCTATTTTTGCTATCAATAGTACAGTTATTATTACTAGTATTTTTGTCTTTTTGACTCTATATTAATAGTGGCGAGAGTAGAGCTGAAAACAAAGGTACTTCATTGCAAGTAGCAGTTATAGTTTTGTCAGCCTCTTGCCCTGCCCTGTTCTGTGTCATTGCTGTGTGTGAAGCTGCTGGTGCCAGGCCTCCCTATTTCCCTGGTTTGGGAAATTCCATGGCATTGCTCACATGTCAGAAAGAGAGGGCTCATTCCGTTCAAATGGATTTCCTGAGCTCTTCTAGTCCCAGTGTTGGAAGTTTGTTTTCTAACATTGTTGACTTTCTCAGCTTCTGTTAATATTTTTGATTTTATAACAAAATGTTCTTGGATGTGATTGTGCAAGATTCTCTAATCCGCTTTCAGTTTGCTCTTGGATTCCTTAGCGGTGTGTCGGAGCTGAAGGCAGCATTTTGGGTGGAAGGCTTCGGTGGGAGCTCGGATTGCCTCAGCAGCAGCTGGTTTTGCCCATGTGAGCAGAGCTGGCAGAGATGCCGTGCGCTGAACGTTCCGCCTCGCCGGGAGCCGCAGTGCCCGGCCGGAGGGAGCTGCGCCGGGCGCTGCGGGCTGTGCCGGGCCGGGCAGGGGCCGCAGCCCCGGCAGGGCCCGGCCATGGACACGGAGCCTTGGCCGGGCAGGGCTCGGGCCCTGCGGCGCCGGGCGGGCGGTGCCGCTCACGGCGGGACCCTGCGGGGCCGGGACAGCGAGAGAGCCCGGGCCGAGCATCAGCCCCGGGGCGGGCACGGCCCGGGAGGGGGCACAGCCCGGGGGTCCCGCAGAGCCCCCCTGCTCCAGAGCCGCGCATCCACAGCGGGGCAGCTGCGGCACTGCGGGGCAGGGAGGAGCCGCAGGGGCGTTCCGAGCGCTCCTTCGGGGCAGCATTTTGTCCCGGGCCGGGGAATTCCCGCGGGCCGGGCGGGCCGGGGCCGTGCCGAGCGCCGCCGCCTTTCCCGGGAGCCGCCGGGCAGAGCTCTCCGCTCGGGGCTGTGAAAAACACCTTCACTCCGCTGTGAAAATTTAAAGAGTTTAATGCAGGACAAGAGGAGACAAGGGCCAGAGAGCAAAGGTTGTTAGGGCCGGGTGCATCTCGGCACTGAGCCGAGAGCACTCGGTTATCTCCGGAGATACCCCTTGAATACCTTTTCCCTTACACCAGCCTGTTGCATATTCATAGTCCCTTATGCATAGTAAACTTTTTTCCCAAGCTAATTTACATATTCCAAGAACTGTTTAGCATGGCTCCTCCTCGGTTCCACCTTTTTAGGGCATGTGTATTCCTTGGTTGTGGTTTTGATCCTTTTCTATCATCATCTTCAGTTTTGGCCCCGGCCCACACTGCCTTCAGACGGTGAGTGCTGATGGTTGTCAGATCTGTACAGGTGTCCTCATGCTGTGCTCACTGGATGTTATCCCATCCAAGCAGGCATTTTATCACAAGCATGCTTCTATCAGCTATGGCACTACTATGTCTAAGCTTAATTAATGACCAACAGAAATAAAAACTATATAACAAAGTTATTGTAACACCACACATATAAAATCCAATTGAATATTTGCAAAAAGCCAATATTATAATATGTATCTATAACAGGGCCAAGGGCCGGGTGCCTGCTCGATGGCTCTGAGACAGCAGATTTTATTCTTTCCTGTTCCCCTGACTCTACCACCATCATATCTAGGAATAGTGCCTGTGGATTTTTTTATTGCTTTCTTGCAATTGTTTTTTCGCATGGTGACTGCCACAATCCTTGCTTTTAGTTTGGCTTTGGCCACAGACTTTCTGAGCCTCCTTTAATAAATCATCTAATAATCTGTCATGCCGATCTTCAATTTTTTCCATTATCTGGCCAAGCACAAAGTTAATCCTTAACAAAGCTTTTCTCACATCAGTCTCAGGATCCACTTTGGAACACTGCCTCCTATTTCTCCCAAGTCTGTCCAACCACTCAGCCGGAGCCTCCCCCCTCCCCTGCTGTGCCCCAAAAGTCCCTCAGCACTTTGCCCTCGAGATGCTGCCCCCCCTATTCCCCCAACCATCAAATAATGATAGTCATCCATATGTTTTCTCCCCTCCTCATAATTTTGACCCCACTCAGGGGGTGCAGTTGGCATTTTCTCCTCCCTGGGGGCGGGCCTGTGGATTTTCTTTACTCCAGGCTTTTATGCCTGCAATTCTGATCATTTCCCTTTCTTCCAGAGAAAATAGTATCTTTATTATCAACGGTATTTCTTCCCAAGTATAAATGTTCGAACTTAAAAATTGGTCTCATTCTTCAGCAGTGCTTGTGGGATCCTCCAAAATACCTTTGATTTCCTTTTTAAAATTCCTGACCCCAGAAGAAGTCCAAGGAGCATTCACAAACCCAGTTCCACCCCCTCTCATCGGGGCCTCTCTTAGTGGAAATAGATCCATTTCTTTATCCCAGTCTCTTTCTATAGCCTTTCTCCCGTGCTGTGAGGAAGAGTCCGGAGAATGTTGCCTCCTAACTGAACTCCCCGTGTTCCTATAAGGGGCGTCCTCCAGACAGAAAGAGTTTCTCGGAGCCGGGGCTGCGGTTCCCGGGAACGGAGCTGCGGGCAGGAAGGGGTGAGGGCAGGGCCCAGCGCCGAGCCCTGGTCCTGCAAAGGCGGAGCACGGGCAGGGTGTGCTGCCGGCACCGCCACAGGAGGGGCAGTGCCGGGGGTCCCAGCCGGGAGCGAGCTCGGCCCGCACGCGGTGAAGGGCGGCCGGGCCGGTGGTGCCCAGCAGCGGCAAAGCAGCAGCGGCGGTGCCCAGCGCAGCCGGGACGGGCAAAGCCGCCGGGGCCGGGGCAGAGAAATCAGCCGCGGGAGGAGCGCTCCGGGCCGGGCCGGGCGGAGCGGCGGGAGCCCGGCAGGAGCAGCCGGGCGGGCCGGGGCCGGGGCCGGCCGGGCAGCCGCGAGCAGCGGGACGGGGCCGGGCCCAGAGGCTGCGGGCGGCGGAGCGGGGCCCGGGAGGGCTGCGGCGGGCGGCGGGGCGGGGAGCGGCAGAGCGGCCGCTGCGGGCAGTGGGCTCACAGCCGGGCCAGGAACCGGGGCAGGAGCAGCCGCTGAGAGCAGCGAACCCGCGCCTGGCACGGCAGCGGGGCAGGAGCGGGCGGCGAGCGGGGCCCGGGACCAGCGGCTCGGGCGCGAGTGGTGCGGGCGCGAACGGGAACGGAGGGGCAGAGTCTGTCAACGATCCCACTCCTTTTCTTTTTCTCTTTTTCCCTCGTGCTCCCCTCCCTTTTCTTTCCCTGTTTTCTTTTCTTTTTTTTTTTTTTTTTTTTTTTTTTTTTCTCGGAGGTTTCTGATACTTTAAAGATTTTTATTTTCCTAAAATCTCCTGTCCAACATGTGACATATTCTCTTTCTTCTGAATTAAAAGGTTCATTTGAATTTACAAATACATTGAGAGCCAGACAAATGTAACTTTCAAAAGAGCCATATCTAGGCAAATAAAGATGGTCAGATCTTATTTCCTTTGTTGGCCATTCGAGCGTACAAAATTGTATCATCTTTACCTTGTCCTTTTTTCTGGTACAAGGGGTTTTTTCCCAGTTGACTAACATAACTCCTAGAGGGCTATCTTGGGGTATTTCCGTTGATAATTTTTTACTCCTTTTTTTCTTTCATGCATTCTCCTTACTGGCTTTCTGTCCCTTTTTAAAAAAATTCTTTTCCCAAGATTTTATATAATGGTCCTCTGCCTCTGTTTCCCACTTTCTCTAACAACCTGAATACCACCTTCTTTCAACTACACAAAAAGTCCTTTCTCTCACAATACCATTCATCACAATCCACCTCCCTCCAAGGAGATAAAGTAAAGCTCAAAATAAACAATCTACATTACATATACTTCCATTCATCTACATTTACTCACTTTTATTTTTCACTCACTCTCACAACAACAAGATACCTTTTACTATGTCCATCATATGTCCATCAGATCATAATGTCCATTGCTATGTCCATGCTGTCCATCAGATCATAACCTCCATCTGTCGGTCACACACCAGGGGAACAGAGCGAGGCTGCCTAAATAGGGCAGGACCCTCTTCCTCACCCTGACTCTCCCAAGGCCCCGGCAAAGAGGTGTTAGAAACCATCCTTTGCTACCATAATTGTGAAAAACGCCAAGCACTTGTCTTTTAAAATGTAAATAATAATAACATGGTTATTAAAATAGTAATACAATTAGAGTAATAAAAATTTAGAGCTAGGACAACTACAAGACAATAAAAAGCAAAGAATTATGGATGTCCAAATGCTCTCGGGCACTTAAGCCACAACCTTTTGAACTAAGCATACCTTGTGAACAAAGGAATCACCCTTAAAACTACACTCTTGCATATTCATATATACTTCATGGCTATGCACACATTCTATTTAAAAAAAGAAACAATCTATGTCAATTGTTTCCTTTATTCCCCATGGTATCTTCGAGTCTGAGCAAGGCCTGAAGAAATTAGCTTCTTCTGACAAGAAAACCATAAATTCCTCTTCTCCGGAAGATTTAGGTGTTCTGTGATGGTTACGTCAAAGTGAGTATTTCATTCCTTAAAAAAAAACCAACAAAAAAACAACCACATACATAGTTTCTCTTTTAACTACTAAAGCTTCATTTTAACCACAAAACTAAATTTACCATACTATTAAAATGTTAATACAGTACTACTAATAAAGCTAACATAATACATATAGTAACTATCTGCAACGAGCCATATAATATGTATTTTTAAAGTTGGGTGTCTTCTGGATTATCCCCGGAAAGAGCCCATCTCTGCACAGAGCCACGTTTTTTCATTTGTAAATGAGGTCTTTCTTCCTCTGCCATCTGTGGTTTCCCCAGCCCCGGCTGTGGCTTCTGGTCTTTTAAATCTTTAAGAATCTTTCTGTACAAGCACAACTGACTTGATGTATATTTTATATAAGCACGAATTATTCCATAACATATATTACAGTGGGGATGCAGAGATCCCCCTGCGGGTCCGTGGGGATGCAGAGATCCCCCTGCAGGTCCATGGGGATGCAGAGATCCCCGTGCAGGTCCGTGGGGATGCAGAGATCCCCCTGCAGCCCCTGGAGGAGCCAGGCTGGAGCTCGGCGATGCCTGAGAGGAGGCTGTGAGCCCGTGGGCAGAGGGGCCCCGCTGGAGCAGCCTGGCCTGGCAGGACCGAGCCCGTGGCACAGTGACCCACGCTGCAGCACTTGGAGGGGGCTGTGCCCCAGGGGATGGACTCGGCTCGGAGAAGTTCCTGGAGAAGTCTCGGCTGGGAGAGAGCGCAGGGTGCAGCAGGGAACGACTCCTGTCCCTGAGCAGAGGGAGAAGCCGCGGGGGATGAGCTGAGCACGGCCCCATTCCCTGTCTCCTGCCCTGCCGGGGGAGGAGGTGCAGCTGGGAGCAGGGAGGCGTGGGGAAAGCTGCATTTAAGGCTCTGCACTGACTTCTCCTCATCCTGCTCTGAGTCTTTGGAGTTTTCTGCCAGAAATCTCTCCCCTCCCCCGCTCGCCCACAGGGCTTTGGGCGGGTTTCCCTTTTTGGGGGAAATCAAAGCGAAGCACCGATGCACTAATGAGGGGCAGGAGAAGGGAGGCTCCCGGGCTTCCCGCAGAGGCGGAGGCACGGAAGGCGCAGGGCCGGGAAAGCCGTGGCGGGAGGTGCGGAGAAGTTTGTTTGTGTGGGCAGCTCAATCCCGCCTCGGGCCCGGGCCCGTCCCGGGGCTGTTGCTCATCTCCGGCTTTGCCCTCACGCAGCGCGGGGGGCCCTGAGAGCGCGGGGCGAGTCTGGGCCGTGCGCAGAGCCCGCCCCCAGCTCGCTGCCATTGGCCGCTGGTGCCGTCAGTCGCGGTTGCGGCGCGCTGATTGGTGGGAGCGGGGCGCAGCACGGCCCCGGCGGCGGGCTGAGGGCGGCCGTGGGCGGGCAGCGGCGCCATTGGCGCCGGGAGCGTCTGTGCGGGCCCGGGAGCGGCGGCAGCGGCCGGAGCGCGGTGAGGCGGCGTCGGCGGAGCTCGGAGGCGGCCCCGGCGCAGGTGGGAGCCGCGCTGGGTTCTGCGGGGGCTCGGGGCTGGCTGCGGGCGGAGGGGGCGGCAGGGGGCTGCGGCGGGTCGCTGGTGCCGTGTCCGGGCCGTGCCGGCCCCGGGCTGAGGGCGCGGCGGGAGCGGCTGCCCGCGGTCTCCTTCCCGCCGGGGCCTGGGCAGGAGCCGCTGCCGGAGCAGCGCTGGCTCGGCCCGGCTGCTGTGGGTAGGACCGAGGGGGCTGCCCCGCGGCCGGGAGCGTGCGGGGAAATTCCCGTCGCCGGAGGTTTCTGTGGCCGGAGGAGAGCGAGGAGTCCTGTAAAAGTGACTTTATTGCCGAGCAGGGGGAGAGGCCGTGGGGCATTTGCCGTGCGCTCTCTGCCATGGTTGTAGTCCGCAGCCTCCTTTTTATCCTCATTTTCCCGGCCGCATCTCCCTCTGCCTTTGCCCACGGGCTGAGGCCCTTGGAAGGTTCAGACTTCCCGATGCGCCTGCTGCCTGTCCTCGTTAATATGCACCCTCCTTTTGTATACCAGCCGATATTCATGGCTCTGTTAAGTCTTTGTTCTTCTCCTCGAAGTTTGGGAATGTAGTGGGACTTTGAGCAGCTGTCTGGGTCAATTTTTGACATTTATTGGAACTGAGGGTTTCTCCCGTAGCTTCCTTATCTACAAGTGCCTGGCTCTCTCTCCAGGCAGATTCACTCCTTGACTCTGTTTTGTTCTTCCCGGGTCCTCTTTGGTTTTGGGATTACTCTCGGTGCCCTCATTCCCTTTTGTGGATCAGGAGGCCTGGCTGCCACCTGCATCCCCTGGCTCAGCTGCTGGATGAGCTGCACTGCCAAGGTGTGGAGCATGGTGAAAAGATGAGAGTTGGTGCAGCACAGAAGAGGAGAAGCAGCATTCGTTTAACCCCTGGTGTGCCGGGGAGCCACGAAAGTGTGTCCCATTCCCATCCTTTCCATGTTTGGACCAATACATAAACTGTTCACCTATTTCATTTTTTATCTTTCTCAGGACTTTACCTTTGTCGTCTCTTTGCCAACAGCAGTTTGAATCATTTAGTTCTCCACAAACTCCTCCTTTTTCTGCTAACAAAAAATCTGTTCCCATCCCCTGGTGAAATGTTGTGTTCCTCTTTCAGTGGATTGGTCAGCAGGAAGGTCAGGAGCTGGAGCTGTCTGGTTGGTTCTTCTTTTGAGGACAGCTTTTAATCTAATTATGCCATTGAAATGATAAATGAGTTCTCTGTCTCCTGATATGAATTAGTTTGGGTTCCCAGGGGCTGGTCCGTGGTGTTGTAGGATTTGTTCTGGTGGCCCTTCATCTTTTCCCCATTTCTGGGTGCTCCCTCAAGCTGGGGCTGCATCAATTGACCGCATTTTTCTAAATACAGCATCAAATACTTGAATTCCAACTGATTTCCCTGAACTTGTTCTAGCAAAAGCCCCAGTGCTCTGATACACCCTGTACAGCACAGACAGTGGCAGCAGATGTTGGAGTGGGCAGGGGGATGATCCCCCCCTTATTTTAGTGAAGTTTTCACAACATTCTCCATTTGCTGTTTCCCTTTGCAGCCTCAGCCATTTCTGTTTCAGAGTCAGATCCTCACCATGGGCTCTGCCTTCAGCTGTGCAGATTCCATCTGTGCAAGCAGGCAGAGCTTGGGGTGAGGGGCAGAGGGAATCAGCCAATTCCTGCCCCAGGCCAGAAGAGCCAGGTATATTGTCCCCATTCTGCCCCAGCAGTGTTGATTTGCATTTCTAATGCTCCTCTCCTGGGTGCCTGGAATGCAGCTTCTCTTCCAGAGCAGCTTCAGCAGCCTCACATGTGCCCCCCTCCCCCAACCTGCTGCTTTTTCTTTTTTTTTTTTTTTTTTTCAAATCTTCTATTTTTTTTTCCTTCAAATCTTCTATTTATGAGTTAAAGGGTCACCTTCAAATCTCTTCTAGCTTCACAAAATGTTGCCTTAAGGTGAACGTCGAAAAACCCAGACCAAAATTTTTCTATCTCTAAGAGCCACACACAAACATACACAAAAAAATTCCAAGTCAATTAAATTTTTTCTCCTTCTCCTCGAAGTAAAAACTCATTCTCTCATCCCTGACCCAAACCTAATCAGCAATATAGAAGTAGGAGTAAATTAAAAATACTCTAATGCTCTAAACTTAGCACTGAAACTGCAGGAAAAAGAAAAACTCCAACAATATGTTTATTGTTAGAGTCAAGGCATTCCTTGATTCTGGATGTGCAACAGAAATCATTCCATCCCCACACAGCCCGGGTGTGCAGAGAAAATCGTTCCATGACACGTAAAGTATCAGTAAAATATATTGGAGTATATAATAAATAAAATACTATCGGAGTAAAAGCTCCGTGGCTTTTACTAGATTTTTCCCAAACTTGATACAGTCAGAACCAGTCTAAATTCACTGGTTTAATGTTCCAACGTTTCAAGTTGTGCTGTTTTTAGTATTTGGTTTCCTATTGGACCCGGATTTCTTTGCTTCTGCTGTTAATGAGGTGGGAAGTGCTGATTTCCTTCTCAGCCTTTTGCAGACCAGGTGTCTGCAGCCCTGGCAGTGTCTGGGGTAGGTGTTGGTTGCTGTTTGCTGCTGGGGTTGATGTGTTGCTGCTGGGCGTTATCTTTGTGGGTATCTTCTGGGCCATTCCCAGTGTGTTGAGGTGTTAAACTCATCTCCATTGAGTGGTGTAACATCCCTTAACAAAGCCTTTAACATTTCTTTCCCCAGGGCCAAGGCAAAGCAAGCCTGAGTAGAGAAATCAAAGGTTAACAATGTTAAAGTCTATGAGCTGGTGTATTTTCCATCGATGCCATGGCAGGCAGGGCAGTGTGTGAGTGTAAGTGAGAGCCAGAGTGGAATTGTGCCGTGCTCTTGCCCAGCAGCTGTGGCAGGGCAGGCCCAGAGAGCGCTGAAGCTGCAGCAGTGGCAGCAAGGGCTGTCCCCGGTGCTGGAGCTGCCAAGGGAGGGTGGCCAGGCCGAGGATTTCAGCAGAGGATGTGTGGGCAGCCCCAGGGCCTTGCCCCGCTGTGGAGCCCTGGCTGCTGCTGCGCTGCCTTCAGTGCAGCTCAGTGGGGGCCTCCCATCCTCCTGCTGCAGGCGGGAAGTGCAAATCTCCGGGGCTGCAGAGACCTGGAGCCGAGGCTGAGGGGTCCCCCGTGCTCAGCGGTGCTGGCGGCTGTTTCTGGCCTCGGGGCCACTTGGCACGGGCCACTTGGCCACCAGTGGTGCTGCTCTGCACTCCTTAGGCAGGAGCCGATGTCCTGCTGGGATGTTGGCAACAGCAAAGTGCCAAGGCAGGCTCTGTGCCAGCCCAGCTTCCTGGGGGAGAGATGGCACCAGAGACAGGATTCTGGCCACAGACTGCTTTAAATGTGCGTCCCTTATCTCCACCCTGCACTAGGCGGAGAATTACCAGGTAAAGGAATTCCCGAGATCAATTGCAAGGGGAAATAATTGAATATCTGCCCTGGGTCTGGCTCTTCTTCTTACCCAAGCCAATGGCAAAAGCCGTACTCATGGCATCTTGGTTTCTATCCCCAGCTTCCAAAGGTGTTTCTTTCCATCCCCTTTCATTCTTTGCACCCAGCCTGAGCTCTGGGGGTGCCAGGGGTTCTGGAGGTCCCATTGTATTCCTAAAGCTGCCATAACCCCCTGGAGGATCTTTCCTGGAAAATGAGTTCTGCTGTCTGAGTCTGTTGCTTCCATAATCCCTTTCATATTAATTACTCCTTTTAGAAATACCTTAAGAAGTGATCCAGTGGCTGCTGAGCAATCAGAATTGCTTTTGCCCCCCTGTTAGGTGAGATGGTGTCACCAGAAGATATTGAAGCCTTCCTGCTCAGGGCATTTCAGTTCCCGGCTTTTACAAGCACACACAGCTGTGCCGGTTGAGCTGACCATGGGGGTAACCTGGGCTTTGTCTGATTCCCTTTCCTCAATAACAGCGTGTCTTGGAACTCTTTTCCCTTCTGCTGCCCTTGAAGAGCCATCCACAAAGACATTTTCTGCCTCAGGCCAGGCAATGTCTCCTGAATCTCCCCCAGGCTGGGTCTGGAGCTCTGTCACTTGAATGCAGTGCTGGGTTTCTTCCCAGCCCCTCTGGGGGCTGTTCAAACAGGAGGCTGGGTTAAACCCTTCCCCTGTCCTCAGTTCTGAATCCTCCTGTGCCACTGAACAAGTTTCACACTGTAATAACCGAGCACTGCTCATCCATTGCGAGGCTCTTTTGGTTATCAAAGCTTGAACTTGATGGCAGACTGGAACAGTTGGAGATGCTGTTGTCATCAGGTTTTGGGCCTCGGTTCCTGTTGAAGCTGTGGCTGCACAATTCTGCAGGCAATGAGGCCACTCTGGCCACTGGGTGAAACATTTTGGCCCAAGATTTCCTTTGGCATGGCCCTGTTGAACATTCACCTACAATTTTAATTTCTTTTCTGAGTCTGGAAGAGCCACAGCTGATGCATCAAGATTTTTGGCTTTTCATTTTCCCAAGTTTTGCTCTCTTTCTCCTGTTCATACCACAGCATAGATGCTGTCTGGAGTTAAAAAGTCCTACAGTGTTCTGGCTGGAACAAGGCAGGCTGTGTAATTCCCTATTAATCCTCAGAATTTTAGCAGCTCCTTTTTGGTCCTGGGAAAAGTTACTTCTGATATTGGCCTGATCCTCTCTGTGTCAATCCACCAGGAATCTTCAGTCCCAATATGTCCGAATATTTAACCTTTTTCTTCACCGTTTGCCTTTTTCTACTACTTCTTCTTGTGCTCCTCATTGGAGCCATCAGATTCCCTGTGTGGCAGGATAGGAGTGCTGTAGGGAGACATCCCTGGCTCCAAAAGCCCTGCCTTTAGCAGGGACTCCATACCAGGCTGTGAGCCCTTCCTTCCCTCCCCTGGAACAGGGTGTTGCTTTTAGCCCCCACTTGTCCTGGTTGCTTCCAAGTAATTTGGAGAGGCTCCACATCAAATTTTCCCTCTTTCCCTGGGGCTGCCCACACCTCTGGGTTCCCTTCAGCACAGGCCTTGCCAGACATTTGACACAAAGGTACAGCAGCAATAGCCTCTGTATCACCTTTTACAGTATTACAATGCCACCATCAAATTCCTTCCTAGTTAATAACAATCACAGCAGGAAGAGAAAGAAATTAGTTTATTTCAAACCTATCCCCCACAGCTCCTAATTGAACAAATGATACCAGCTCAGCTTTCCCATTTATTCCCTTAATAATGGAAACACTCTTTTACAGTTTTCTCTCCTTAGGTGTAAGATTCAGAGTGGATGGAGAGGCCCCTGTGTCCATCAGGAGAGGCCTCCTCTGGATGCAGACCCAGCCTGGATGTTCTCCAGGGCTGCAGTGTGGTGGGTCCCCGGTGGGATGGGAGCTCAGAGAGCCCTGACAATCCATGTCCATGCAGGGGTGGACTCGCTCCTCCTGAGGGTGCTGCTGTCTGTGCTTGCAGTGTCCTTGTGGGCTGCAGCTGGAGCCCTGACTCCTTCCCAGGGGCTGTTTGGGTGGGCTCTGCCCTGGCCAGGAGGGCAATGCCTCTGCCGGGTGCTTGTGGCCGACGCCGTCCCCTGGGTGCTGGGGCCCCCTTGGGCCCTGGGGTTGGTCCCTCAGGGGCTGTGGGAACTCTGCCATGGCCTTTGCCTTCAGCTTGGCCTTTTGCTCATCCCTCCTTGCCTTCAGCAGCTTGCTTCCACAAGCACCCGTTCTTCTGGAAGTTCATGAATAGAGCAGGGCCTTGGCTGAGCAGCAGTCTGTGTCATCAATTAATAACATTTTCTGAAACCAAGGCTTCTCCTGTCACTTACTTACATGAAAGTTGCTTGACCCTATCTCCGAGGAGATTCAGAGCATCTGTTTGTAAAGACACTTTGCTCTTGTTCCTTTCATGGGGGTCCCCCGTTTGTGGGACATCCCCCCTGGAGCAGGGTGTCCCCTCTTTGCTGCAGGCGCAGCCCTCAGGCAGAGCTCAGCCAATCAGAGCCCGCGGCGCTGATGACTCACCAGTTGCCAGGCAGACTCGCAGCTCCCCGCGTTCCCCACCTGGACCCCACCTGCGCCCCCCCCTCGGCCCCATCGCCCCCCGAGGGGAATTTGGGGAGGTGGGAGTGGGGCAGCGCCAAGGCCGGGCCCCCCCGCGCTGTCCTGGCGGGAGCGGCTGCAGTGGGGACCGAGTGCGGGCGGGAGCGGCCGAGAGCCCAGCGCTGCCCCAGCCCGACCTGCCCCAGCCCCATCCCTGCCCCTCGGTTGGAATGCTGTGGGTCTGGGGGGGAGAGGGAGCCGGCAGTGGGTGCTGGGCCTGGGGGCAGGAGGAGAAGGGAAAGAGAAGCAGGCTTGAGGAACAGAATGGTCAAACGATGTAGGTGGCAGGAGAAGGTGGGATTGTGCAGGAGAATGAGGAATAGTAGGAGGAAGAGGAGAGACACAGGCGGAGAAAGAGGAGCAGAAAGAGGAAGCAGCAGAAGGTTCCACCCCTCCCTGTATCTGCAGCCTCCCTCCAGCCCCAGGAGCGTTTCTCCCCCCACATGCAGCAGGTGACTGTGGAGAGGGATCCAGGATTTTCACGGGGTGAATCTTGGTGTTTCTGAGCTTTCTTGGGCTAAATGTTGGTGCTTTGGTTTTATGTGGCAGCTGAATCTTTATGTTTTGGAGGAGGTTTTTGCTGACTTGTGATGTTTGGGGAGTTTTTTGATCTGTATCTTGAAGTTTGTGGGATTTTTGGGCTAAATCTTGGTGTTTTGGAGGTTCTTACAGACACAAGATTCCCAATGACTTCTTGAGATGAACTTGGGCAAGGAGGAACCTCCAGTCCAAGGTGCTCTCCTCTTGTTTTTTTCCCCAAACCAGGATTTGTCATTCCCTGGGCGTGTCTGGATGGAGGAGGAGGAAAAGCCCCGGAGATGCTGCAGGAGGAGGAGCTGCAAACCCAGCCCAGGGAGCTGCGGGGAGGAAAGAGCCCCCCTGAGCCAGGAAGGCGGGCGAAGATCCAGCCAGAGCTCGGAGCTGGTGGAGGAGCCTCATGGCAGGGAGAAGCCCCACAAGTGCTTGGAATGTGGGAAGGGTTTCAGTCGGAGCTACCACCTGATCGAGCACCAGAGGATCCACACTGGGGAGAGGCCCTATGAGTGCTTGGAATGTGGGAAGGGTTTCAGCCAGAGCTCCCACCTGATCGAGCACAAGAGGATCCACACTGGGGAGAGGCCCTACGAGTGTGGGGAGTGTGGGAAGAGGTTTCGGACCAGCTCCCATCTCCTCAGACATGAGCGGAGTCACACAGAGGAGAGGCCCTTCCGCTGCCCCGACTGCGGGAAGGGCTTCAAGCTAAACTCCAACCTCACCGTGCACCGGCGCATCCACACCGGGGAGAGGCCCTACGAGTGTGGGAAGTGTGGGAAGGGTTTCAGACACATGTCTGGCCTGATCGAGCACCAGGTGATCCACACTGGGGAGAGGCCCTACGAGTGCTTGGAATGTGGGAAGAGCTTTGGGCAGAGCTCAAACCTGAGAGCACACCAGCGCATCCACACTGGGGAGAGGCCCTACGAGTGTCCCCAGTGTGGAAAGAGGTTTCGGACCAGCTCCC
Source organism: Taeniopygia guttata (assembly GCF_048771995.1). NCBI lineage: Eukaryota > Metazoa > Chordata > Aves > Passeriformes > Estrildidae > Taeniopygia > Taeniopygia guttata. Next base: position 4,372,838 of record NC_133057.1, read on the forward strand.
ATCTCCTCCTACATGAGCGGATTCACACAGAGGAGAGGCCCTTCCGCTGCCCCGACTGCGGGAAGGGCTTCAAGCTAAACTCCCACCTCACTGAGCACCGGCGCATCCACACCGGGGAGAGGCCCTACGAGTGTGGGGAGTGTGGGAAGAGCTTCTCACAGAGATCAACCTTGACCCAACACCAACGGAGGCACCAGTAGGGAAGCCCTGTGAGTGCCCCGAGTGAGGGAAGAGCTTGGAGTGAGGGAAGAGAGTGAGGGAAGAGCTTGGAGTGAGGGAAGAGAGTGAGGGAAGAGCTTGGTGTGCTGCTCCAGCTCCATTCCCATGGGAGGATCTGGACTGGATGATCCCCAGTGACCCCCGTTGGGCAGAGCCCTGCTGATCCGTGGTCCTGGTGATCCATGCTGGGTGTGGGGAAGGTGTTGGCTTCTTCTCCTTGTGCTGCTGTGATTTGGGTGGGTTCCCATGGATGGGGGATGGGAGGTGAGTGGGGGGCCCTGGCGCACTGTGGGGGGCTCATGGCTCGGGGGGTCCCAGCGCTTTGGGGGAGTCAGGGAAGGGGGGAAGCAGTGAATGGGGGGGGTCTCAGTAAATTGGGGGGGACGCTGATGATAACAGGGGGTCCTGGGAGACAATGGGGGGGAAAGGACCAGACCCTAAGGGACTCCCCTAGTGCTGGTTAACCCCCCGTGCCCCCCCAGCCCTTGGGGTCCCCACAGTCCCTGCACTGTTCCTGGGGGTCCCGCGGCTCTGGGGGGGTCAAAGCGGAGGGGATGGAACCTCCGTCATGGATGGGGGGCACAAAGGGGGTCCGGGCCCAGTGCTCGGGGGGGTCGGTGCACGAGGGGGGCCCGGTCCCTGTCCCGGTGCACGGGGGTGGCGCTGCCTGGGGGGTCCCGGTGCTTGTGGGGTTCCCAGGGTTCGAGGGGGGTCCGGTCCCTATCCCAGTGCTTGGTGTGTGGGGGGGGCAGTGCCCGGGGGGCTCCCACTGCTCGGAATTGGGGGTGTCAGAATCCAGGACATCCCTCTGGCTGCCTGGATGGCTCCAGACCCTGGCAGGGGCCTTGGAGACCTTGGCACGGTGTCAAGAGCACCGGTGGCTGTGGTTTTAGCCCCTGGAGAAAATTGCCAACTTTGTATGAGGAATTACAAGGCACAAGGGTTTGAGTAGTGTGGTAGGTGAATTAACACAGGGTGGAAAAGTAGAATTTTAACATTTTAAAATACGGGGTTCAATGGGACAAGGTGGAGGGATCTGGGTGTGTCCTGAGCTTCTTCTCCTTCTTTTTGCCCTCCATGTCTTGCTGTGATGGTGACACTTTTCTGTTGGTTGAAGGTAGAGACACACTGTCCAACATAAATGATAGATATTGGCACGTTATTGTAAACACAGTACAGTAGTTTTTAGTGTAGAAGGCAAACAGCGCCCTGAGGGCAGGGAGACTGCCACAGACCCACCTGCTAGACAGAGCTCAGCAGAGCGGACAAAGCTGTTAGAGAAAAGGGAAAATAAAAAGCCCTGAGAAGCAAAGCTCCGCATCTCGACTCCTTCTCTGCCCACACGGGCTGGGAGAAAAGGACTTTTCACAATCTCGGGGTCATCTCAACCCCCAGAAAACCGAGAGGGGGTCTCCACTCGTCCCAGTGCCCGGTGAGGGGGGTCAGTGCTCGAGGGGGGTTCGGGGGCACTGAAGGGGGTGCGGGTGCGGTTTTTGGGGGGTCCCGGCACCCCCCGGGGCAGGGTCAGTGCTCAGCAGCGGGGGCTGCCTGGGGACCCCCCCGGCCCCCAAATCACAGCCGGGTCTCCTGCAAGGCACTGAGGGGAGGCCCGTTCACCCCCCCGCCCCCACCAGCGTCACCACACACCTTCCCAAAGTGTCCCCAAGTGCTCCCAAAGTGCCCTCAGAATGTCCCCGAGTCTCTGCCGAGGTGACACCAGCCTGATGACGGCCCAGTGGTGATGTTGCTCTGTGCACAGCAGCCTCGGGATGTCCTCCATGGTTCTTCGGCACCGCTCGGCCACTGCACAGCCACCGTGGCCAGGAGAGGGACAGAAGAAGAGGGTGTTGATGTCCCCAAGTGTCCCCAGCAGGTGACGCGTGGCCAGGCGGGCACTGGCCTCCCACAGCTGCTCAGCCTCGCCCGCTGTGGCCACCGAGGCCGCACAGAAATCAGGGGACACCTCCACTGTCCCCTCCAGGGCAGCCTCGATGTCCCCGAGCCGGCGCTGCAGCTCCCAGGGGAAGGCAGTGGCTTTGTCACACGCGGCCACCAAGTCCCCCAGCAGCCCCAGGTACAGCTCCAGCCACTGTCCCCTCCCGGTGGCCGCATCCCTGCAGGCGTCGCGGAGCTCGGTGGCCGCCTTGGCCAGCCGGGCCCAGCTGTCCATGAGCCTGTCCAGCACACGCCTGGCGCTGGCCAGGGCTCTCACACAGGCCCAGGTGGTCCCTGGGGTGTCCCCGAGGTTGGCCAGGGTCCAGCCCAGGGAGGGGACAGGGCGGTGGCCCAGGGAGGGGACACGGTAGTGGCGCAGGGCGTCCTGGAGGTGAAAGATCAAGGTCCCCACAGCCACCCGCAGGAACTCTGGGGACACGGCCAGCAGCACGTCCCTGTGCGGCCTGGCCACGGTGGCCATCAGTTCTCTCAGGGTGGCCACCAGCTCGCCCAGTGTGGCCACCACGGCCACCATCGCCTCCAGCAGCTGGTGGGGGGACAGCTGGGGAGGGGACAGGGGAGGTGTCAGGGGCCTGGTGGCACTTGTGGCCACTACAGTGGCCCCTGTGCCCTCCTGTGGTCCCGTTTGTCCCCTCCCTGGAGGGCTCTGCTGTCCCCTCTGTCCCTTTTGTCACCCTCTCGTCTCCCACTGTCCCCCCCGTTCCCTCCTACCACCCTCGGTCCCCTCCACCCCTCTGCCCCCCCCGTGTCCCCCCTGTCCCCTCCCGCCCCCCCGCCGGGATTGTCGCACCCCGCGGGGCTCCATGGCCGCTGGGGACACTCCGGGGAGGGGACACGGCCGGGGACAGTTGGGGACACGCGGGAACGCGGCGCGGCCGGAGAGGGGAAACAGGAAGAGGTGACGTCATTGCCCCGGCCCCGCCCCACCTTTGGCCGCTTTTGGGGCGTCCTGAGGAGATTTTGGGGCGGTCCTAGGTGAGGTTTGGGGGGTCCCAGGTGAGCTTTGGGGGAGGTCCCAGGTGAGGTTTGGGGGGGTCCCAGGTGAGGTTTTGGGGTCCCAGGTGAAGTTTGGGGGGTCCCAGATGAGAATTCCCAAGGATTTGGGGTTTCCCAGCTGCCCAGGTGAGGTCTCTGGGTCCTAGGAGAAGTTTGGGGGTCTCAGGTGAGGTTTGGGGGGTTCCAGGTGAGGTTTGGGGGGGCTTGAGGAGATTTTGGAGGGGTGCAGGGGAGCTTTAGGGGGTCCCAGGTGAGAATTCCCAAAGATTTGGGGGTTCCCAGCTGCCCAGGTGAGGTCTAGGGATCCCAGGAAAGGTTTGGAGATCTCAGGTGAGGTTTGGGGGGGGTTCCAGGTGAGGTTTGGGGATCTCAGGTGAGGTTTGTGGGGTCCTGAGGAGATTTTGGAGGGGTGCAGGGGAGCTTTAGGGGGTCCCAGCTGCGAATTCCCAAAGATTTGGGGGTTCCCAGGTGAAAACAGCTCGGGGGGGCCGAGGGGGGAGGGGCTGGGGAGGTTTCGGGGTGTGTCCCATGGGTGGGGGCGGGGCGGTGAGGGAGGGTCCGGGGGAATTTGGGGGGGTGGGAGCGGCAGGACGAACCCCCAGACACTGACCACGCCCCTTTAGGCCCCGCCCCGTGTTTTGGCCCCGCCCCTTTGCTGCTGGACACGCCCACCGAGCGCCCCGCCCCCTCAGGCCCCGCCCCTCCCAGTTCCCGCTCCGGTTCGGGCCCCGCCCCCTCCTGAAGCCCCGCCCCAAATGAGCCTTGGCCCCGCCCCCAGATAGATTTTTATCCATGGAAACCAAAAATCGCCACAAATCGACCCAAAAATTCAAACCCAGGGGAGTGGGGGAGCAGGACCACACCTGTGATGTCACGGGGGAGGGGCCAGGTGGGATTTTGGGGGGCTCCAGGTGGGCTTTGGGGGTTCCAAATGAGTTTGGGGGATCCCAGGTGTTCCTGGGTGGGTCCAAGTGGGTTTTTGGGGAGTCCTGGTGCATTTTGGGGGTCCCAGGTGGATTTAGAGGGGGATCCAGGTGAGTTTTAGCGGGATCCCAGTGAGTTTGGGGGGTGAGTCCAGCTGTCCCTGGGTGGGTCCATGTGGTTTTTGGGGGGATCCAGGTGTCCTTGAGGGAAGTTCAGATGTCCCAGGGGTGATCCAGGTGTTCCTGAGGCATTTCCAGGTGGTTTTGGGGGTGTCCCAGGTGTAATTTGGGGGGATCCAGGTGTTCCTGGGGGCTCCTGCTGTGTTCAGGAGGCATCCAGGTGTTCCTGGAGGGGTCTCAGGTATCCCAGGGGCAGTTCCAGGTGTTCCTCCATGGCTCCAGGTGTTTTGTGGGGGGATCCTGGTGTCCTGGGGAGATCCAGGTGTGTCTGGGCAGGGTGCAGGTGCCCAGGTGTGCTGGGAACTGGTGATCCAGGTGTGCAGGACCCCCAACATCTGGGTGGGCTGGGACTCAGGTATGAGGGATCCAGGTGGGAGGAATGCAGGTGTGAGGGTTCCGGGTGCCCAGGTGTGGGTGGGACCTGGTTATCCAGGTGTGATGTCAGCTGGTTATGACATCACCCACCTACCCAGGTGTGACATCACCTCTCCACTCAGGTGTGATGTCACCTGGTTATGACATCACCCCCACCCAGGTGTGACATCACCAGCTCACCTGGCCATGACATCACCTGTCCACACACCCCTCCTGCCCAGTTGTGACATCATCCAGGTGTGTGACCTCCAGGCTCACCTGGGCGTGACGTCACCGTTGTGCCCAGCTGTCGTCCCCCCCCCCACCTCTCCTGCCCACCAGGTGTGATGTCACCAACTCCACCAGGTGTGATGTCACTGCAAAGGTGTGATGTCACCAGTCTCACCAGGTGTGATGTCACCTCACCAGCTGTGATGGTCCCCCCCTCCCCAGGTGTCTCATCCTCCAGGTGTGATGATGTCACACATGTGACATCACCGTGTCCCTGCACAGGTGGCTCTGTGTCCCTGCACCCACCCAGGTGTGACATCACCTGTGCCCAGGTGTGACATCTGTCCCCAGCTGTAACATTACCTGTGCCCAGGTGTCACTCAGGTGTCACTCAGGTGTGCCCAGGTGTCACTCAGGTGTCACTCAGGTGTCACTCAAGTGTCACTCAGGTATCACTCAGGTGTCACTCAGGTGTCACTCAGATGTGCCCAGGTGTCACTCGGGTGTCACTCAGGTGTCACTCAGGTGTCACTCAGGTGTCACTCAGGTGTCACTCGGGTGTGCCCAGGTGTCACTCAGGTGTCACTCAGGTGTCACTCAGGTGTGCCCAGGTGTCACTCAGGTTTCACTCAGGTGTCGCTCAGGTGTCACTCAGGTATCACTCAGGTATCACTCAGGTGTCACTCAGGTGTCACTCAGGTATCACTCAGGTATCACTCAGGTGTCACTCAGGTGTCACTCAGGTGTCACTCAGGTGTTACTCAGGTGTCACTCAAGTGTCACTCAGGTGTCACTCAGGTGTCACTCAGGTGTCACTCAGGTGTCACTCAGGTGTGCCCAGGTGTCACTCGGGTGTCACTCAGGTGTCACTCAGGTGTCACTCAGGTGTGCCCAGGTGTCACTCAGGTGTCACTCAGGTGTGCCCAGGTGTCACTCGGGTGTCACTCAGGTGTCACTCAGGTGTCACTCAGGTGTGCCCAGGTGTCACTCAGGTGTCACTCAGGTATCACTCAGGTGTCACTCAGGTGTCACTCAGGTGTTGCTCAGGTGTCACTCAGGTGTCACTCAGGTGTCACTCAGGTGTCACTCGGGTGTCACTCGGCTGTGCCAGCTGTCCCCGCACAGGTGCCCGGTGCCTGACCAAGCCGTCCCTGCACATGAAGGTGCGCTCGCAGGTGCTGCAGGTGCAGGGCCGCAGCCCGGGGTGGGTTTCCAGGTGCCCCTCAGGTGCCGTGTGATCCCGAAGCGCTCGCGGCGCTGCGCGCAGGTGAAGGCCGCAGGCCCAGGCGCAGGTTCAGGCGCCGCTGGCGCTGCGCTGCGAGAACGCCTTCCCGCAGCGGCACCAACACCTCGGCCCGGCCGCACCAGCTCACCTGGGCGGCAGGTGAGGGCTGCGAGGGGCCGGGACCCGCCCCCGCCGGGATTCGGGCAGCTCTGGGTGAAATTCCCCAATTTTTGTGCGCAACTCCGGCGGGTATGGTCGAAATTTTCATTTGTAAACTAGGATTTTCTTTCTCCTGCAATCTGTGGTTTTGCAATCTTTCCCCGGCTGCAGCTTGTGGTCTTTTAAACCTTTAAGAACCTTTTTGTACAAGCACAACTTATTCATGTATATTTTATATAATCACAAATAATTCCATAATATATAACAACAGGGCTGCAGAGATTCCCCTGTGTCGGAATCTGTGGGTATTGGTGATTCCGAGATTGTAGAAAGTCTCTGTCTTTCTGCCTCGTTGCCAAAGCAGAAGCCATAATTCGTCTGTGCTGGTTTCAAGGTTGTTTATTCTGTTTATCTCTAACATGTTCTGCTGCCCTGCCGCAGCTCTGTCCTGCAGGGCAGCGTGTGGGGCTCTGCCCTCAGTGGGATGGTACAAACATTAAATACCACAAACTACCTGTGCTGGATTTACAATAACGTGCCAATATCTGTCACCTACGTTGGACAGTGTGTCCCCAGCCTGAACCAACAGAAAAATGCCAACACCGCAGTGAAACATGGAGGGCATGAAGAAGGAGAAAAAGGACAAGACACACCCAATTCCTCCATCCTGTCCCCTCTGAACCCCTAATCTAGAAATCTAAAATTTTACTTTTGCACCCGTGTCACACTTAATTATTACTCTTATCAAACACTCAGAGCTTGTAATTCATCCTGTAAGATTGAAAACTCTTTTCCATGGACAGAGATCACAGACAGTGTCTCTGGGGGCTCTGTCCAGGGGGGTTCCTGACCCCTGCCAGGGTCCCAGACCTGCCAGGGCAGCCAGAGGGAAGCTCTGGATTCCCACATCTCCCTTTCCTTTTTGAACCAAGAACACTTCTTTGACAATTTTGTCCATGGTCTGCCTCATGCACTGAGGCAAGGACAGCACAAGCATCAGAAGAATTACAATACCCTATAATTACAACTATTTTCAAAATCTCTTTTCTACAACTGTGAAAGGCAAAACAAATTGAACACACCATCTACCTATGATTTAATTTTTCTCCAGGTGTGTTTGGTCCTCTGATACCTCTTCAAATTTATCACTCTTGTGTCCATGTGTTTACAATAGATGTTCAATTGCTGTGTTCACAATAGATGTTCAGTTGCTGCTTTGTTCTCATTTCTCTCTGCTAGCTAACAAATCATTCAATGCAAAAGAAATGACATGGGCATCTTTACTCTGCCCACAACCTCTTTTGATCCAACTGCACCAAGGCTCTTTTTGATGCCACCTGCTGTGAAAGCAGAACCACTCCGTTTTTCCGAGCCTTTTTTCTTGGTATTAACATTGTCATTGTCACAATTTGGATCACTTTATTCATCAGATTTTTTTTTTTTTTTTTTTTTCTCTCTTATCAAGGTCTTGCTGTGTGTTAACAAAAGATCTTTCAATGCTGCATGGACCACCCTTGATTTTTGCAGGGATAGCAGGCCAAATTCTGTCCTCGCAAATGAAAAACATTCCCTTCGGTAAAGTGGCTGGATGTTGAAAGGATGGTTTGCTTGTCATTTTGGTATGATTGCACCAAGATGACGCATTTTTATAAAAAGGCTGATTCGGAGTGACATCTATTGTATGATTATCTGTCTTTGCCACTCCTGATGAATTAAATTTGATGCACCATTTCATTTTTGTTGACCCAAAAATGTCCAAATCCAGAGGTTCAAAGTGAGCCACAGGAAGGAATTGTGTCCAAACATGTCATCCCTCCACAGGATCCGAAAAAAACTTCAGAACCCTTGGCAGGATGCCCCTGGGACTGACCATCCCTCCACTGGCACACCTACCAAGCATATTGAAAATGGTTTCTCTGGTTTCGAATAGGTCAGGCAAATGCTGTCCAGACCAGCTGCTTTTGCCAAAGTCTCCCACACTTTTTCCCTTGGTTGTCTCATGGGAAAATCTGTCCTGTTGCCCAAGGCAACAGGTGAAAGAATGAAGCACATGAGCACTATCTGTCTGAATCCCATGTCCATGTCCCCACCCTCTGTGAGAAACCCTGCAATGCAGCAACACCCAAACAACACTTGATTTCTCAGAAAAAACCCCAAGTCTCTGGGTGATCAATCGTTGTCCGACGAGACGTCTGCAGCGTTGTTGTCTGCCTTCGTCTGCGTGCTTGCTTCTCTGCTTCCCGGGTCCACGTCCACTGGCGTCTGCACCCGATAAGGTTACATGTGCCTCGCTGGCATTCACTTCAGTCCTCGTCCTATAGAAACACAAGCGAAACCCTCGCCCCAAGTTATTAATGTAAATGGACCTTCAATCTGTCCTGACTCTGGGTTTCTGATCAAAACGAAAGGATTTTCCCTTAGTTTTTCCTGTGGGCTGTTTGTAACATATCTGACAATTAGTAGAGTGGGCTCTGAGAAAAAAACATTTTAAAAAAATTCAACACATTTGTTCAACTCTGCCTCCACCCTTTTCTGTCTATCCAAGTGGATTTCAGGGTGTGATGTGTTCTTTGCTTGCTTGACCTGAGGGAGAATGAAGAATATTGAAAATATGTTTGACTCTCTGTTTTTTCAGAAATTTGTCAAGCACCTTGCCTGTGTAAATTGGACCATTATCTGTTTCTATTTCTTGTTGCGCTCTTAATGATGTAAATGCTTATAAAAAATGTCTGCTGGTATGTTCTGTGGTCTCCCCTGTATATAATGATGCAAAAATCGCCTCTGAAAATGTGTCAACTGAGATATAAATGTTTTCGAGTCTCCCAAAAGACACATATTTTCTGGCATCAGTTTGCCACACCTGAAGGCTTTTACAAACCTTTCAGATTAACCACTCCTGTAGATACAGGAGACTGCACAAACTGGCTCTCTGGCAAGCAGATTTCCTTTGTCTGGTTTTCAGAAAGGTGAAAGGTTCCCATCAATGCCTGTGCATTTTTGTAAAAACATGCATGGCTCAATTTTGCCTGCTCAAAAATGTCTGGCAGTGTCTGCAAGATGGGCATTGTGAGTCTATCTACATGAGCATTCTCTTTTACTAAAAACCCCGGAGGTGAAGAATGCACTCTGATGTGTTTATTAATGTTCTCTGTTTTTCTAGGATTATTTTCATGCAAAATAGATATGAATATAAAATTTCCTTGTCTGTATGTTTTAAAAGCGATTTCTCTAATTGTTTGACCACATTTGCAACATACACTGAACTTGTGATCAGATTGAGGGTTCCTGAAATAACTGAAAAACCCTGACTATTGTTACCAATTTTTCAACTTGTGGTGAACTTTGTATCATTTTGATACCTGATCCCCATTTCCCTGTTTTTTTTTTTTTGATTTTTCCATGTGACCACTGATTTGTGAGTTTTTTTCCCAAACCATCAGTGAATACTGTCATTTCTTCCATTGGTTCTTGGCTTCTTTTTTGTTTTTTCCCTGAAACCCACTTTTACATTTAACATTTTGTGTGTTGGAAAACGAACTGTGCGAACTTCTGAATGCCTTAACAACGTGATTGAAAAATCCTGCGACTTTGGATTGTCCACTCAAAATATTTCTTCTTTAAATGTAAATGAATGATTAAGAAATCTTTCCCTGACATTGTCAGCAATCTGGTCTCTGCCACAATAATGATCTGAGCTCCCATCTCTAAATCTGTAAGAATTGTTTTTGAGGGTCTGCAAACTAAAAAACCCCACTTTCAACTTCTGTGGAAACATTAACAAAATCCTTGCTCAAAGCTACTTATTTGAACGATTTTTTTTTTTCTCAATTTTATCTGTCCAGTGTCTAGCACTCTCCTCATATTTTTCTCAATGATCAGCAAAATCAAGTCTACAAAATAATTATATCAAGAGATTAAAACATACAAAATCTTCAACCTCATTTCAGCCTTATTTCAGGCACTTCTTCACTCCTTTTCTTTTTTCTTTTTCCTTTTTTCTCTCTTTCTCTTCCTCTCTTTTGAAACAAGAAAGTTGAAATATAAACCATAATATAGAACAAGACAAAATATCTCAATAATAAAATGCATAAAACTTATCAAAATCTATAACAATTCAAGAAAATTCAAAAGAAAGAGATTCTAAATAGCATATATAAAAATGAACAAAGCACGATCATTAGAAACATTGTGGCAGCAGTTCAGAGTCTGCAAACAGCTGAAACATTTGTTTTCAGTGAAAACTCTTAGCATCCTTTCCCGGGCAAGGCTGGCAAGTTTCACCTCAAAGCTGTGTCAGCTGTAACATTTGTAGAATCAAACTGATGGGTCAAAAATGACCTGCATATCATTCATTTTTGTGCAGAAACCTCTGAATTTTGCTGGCAAACTCATCTGTCCAAGTTAAAATCAGGGTCTGGCCAGGACCCAAACTTTAAACTGGAGAGATGTCCCTTAACATATTATATAAAACAAAACTTATACCAACAATACATATATAATACTTAAAACATAACAACCTATTATAACATTTTCTTATAAAATAAACACTTGAAGTTCAAACCGATAAACTGGTCAAATGACACAAAGATTCATTTTTCTTGAAACTCTTTTGAAGGAAAAGGATGCCAATTGAAGAAATCGTAAGATTAACAATGGCAAGAGGTTGTCAGAATGCTTCAGGCACCTCTCTCTGAGATTTTCTGAAAAACATTTGAGAATGATGAAAAATAGAAATGCAATGATTCCACTCACAAGAGATATAAAAACGAATCAGGAAGTTCACCTAGAAAAATGCACAATACAGTTAAAATTCAAAATGAGACTTCAGAACTGGCATGTAACCTGGATAAGATTACATAAACAACAATAAAACATACGAGAATTCACTATGAAAAAACGAAGCACAAATCTTCACCTGATAACATGATAAAATTTCTTAACAATAACGTTTATAGAACACTTATATAGTTAAAAATAAAGGATTTGAAAACAAATGCCTTTGTATCACTATACAAAGAAATAACAGACTATAAAACTGATTTTTAAACAATGAAATCAATCTCAGAAAACTCAAAATAAATTCCTTTACAACTTTTATATACTGATAAACTTATAATAAAACAGAAAATACTAAAACAAAATCAAGGATCCAATAAATCCAATAAATCCAATAACTTCTCCTTAAATCAATGTTCATTATTACTTTGTGAACTGTTTCAGTCAAAACCTTCTCATTCTCAAAGAAAAACAACTAAACTTTGCTGCCAAATAAACTTGACCTTTGAAAAACTTAAAATAATTTTTGAATCAAACAGTACTTAAACTCAATATATAACAATCTTAGTAAAGAATCCCTAAATTATATTAACTTTATGAAATTCATATGTATCAAATTAACAATATATAAATCCATTATCAATTAAACCTTTATAAACTTAACTTCTTCAGGGCCCAAACCTAAAATAAACTTAAAGTGATATACTCTAATTAAACAATACTTAACTTAAACTCAAACCAACTATATAAAAATCAATTCTATCATTAATAGAACGTTAAAATACAATCTAACTTAAACCTTAATATAATAAATTACTAACATTTCATGCTATTTAATGCTCTATATCAATTTTCATTATGATATCTCTTTTTCACATTGTGTTCCACAATCATTACTTGTCATCACACCGGCTGGGCATGTCTGCTCGGTCAATTCTGTGACCTAACTGAAAAATCTGGGGTTAGTGTTTAGAAACATTGGGGAGATTTAAAAAAGGCCTTGTGTTGACTGGTTTTCAAAAAGCGACTGACTGATGGAATTTCATTTCAGGGTGAAAGTTGGGAGTCTCATCCCTCAGCATTGCTGTAGGATATTTGCTGCCTGTAAAAAGTTTTTTGCTGTGGCTGTTGTGATTTTTTTGTTTGCCGCTGCTGCTGAAAGGAAATGGGCGGTGCGTCGCTCGCACCTGCTGTGGAGAAGGGGTGATTAAAGGAAATTCTTGCTTTGGCTCTGCTTAGCCCTCATCTACACTGGCATGAGAGCGTTGGGGAGCACTTCTGGCGCAGTCAAACCCCGCTTCTGCCTGCGTTAGGATGCTGCGCCCCTCTCTTGCTCGCCCTCTTTGCTTACACCTGCTGTTAGCTGTGCTGAACGCTTGCAATCTGCTTTTCTAAACTCAGCGCTACATTCTTAGCCACTTCTGCGTTCACTTTAACTCTCGCAAACGCATGCGCAGCTTAGATTTAGTCTCTCAGTCTGTGTTGTTATGGGAACAAGGGAAGGAACCTCCGCACTGACTGCGCTCGCCTGCACTGGCTCCGCGCGGCCGTCCCTCGGGAACGTCCTCCCTCCATTCTCTTTGTTAGGTCTGGCACTTCCTCGGTTTTCGCTCTGGGTCGGCCCGCACTGTTTTCTGGGCCGCTCCTGGAGCCCAGCGTGATTTGGCGCTCTGCTGACGTTATCAGCGCGCGCTTGCCGCGTTCCGCGCTGCCGCAGCCCCGCGCCGCGTCCCGCCCGGCCCCGCGCCTCTCGGGTCTCCCCCCGCGGCCACCGCGCAGTCTGCGGACGGCTGGCTGGCGGCCACCGCCGCCCCCGACGCCGTCTGCGCCCGTGCCCGTGCGTTCGAAATGTGAGAGATCCCTGCTCCAACTTCCGGGTTTGCTCTACCGTCTCGCGCATGCGCGCTGCCATGGCCGCGGCGACAGGAGAGTCCCGCTCTCCATCCAGCCGCCCGCCTGGCCAGCGCCGCTGCTGCGAACTGGGAGCTATTCCCCGGCACCTGCCGGACGGTGCTTTCGCACTCTCACGAATTCTCGTCATGGAACGCGTCACCGGGCGCTCCGGGCGTCTGACCGCCCCATCCGCGCTCTCGCCGCCTCCTGCGTCCGCGTGGTTCCCACTGCCCCCCCCTTGCCTGCACCGCGGGCTGCTTTGAACTCCCCACCCGCGCAGCTGCGAGAGTTCTCTCCTCTCTCTCACTTTTCCCTGCGCTCTGCACTCACGTCTGCACCCTCCCCCCAGGAGCCGCCGACGCCGCTGCCCCCCCACTGTGGGTTCGGACTCGGGCAGTGGCCAGTCCCTTCCCCCACCGAGGGCTACGTCTGTGCCTGGCTTATCTCTCACTGTCTGGGGATTTTCTGCAGCTGAGGAGCTTAGAAATTGAGATTTGAGGAGTCTTGAGGAATAGTGTGAACCCGGAGACACAGGACATGATGAGACACCACCCCCCCCGATCCTCTTCGGGAGGCAATTCGCTTCCCCTGGTGAGGAAAATTGCCTGAAGCTGCCGGCTGGGCCATCTTCCTCCTTGTGCTCCCATAGGAGCCTTAGCTGTTTAGTCTAAAATGCCACGTTGTGAAAATGACTCTTATTGTCCTTGCTGAAGGCAAAAGTTTTTGCGGCAGTCTTATCTTTTTTTTTTTTCTTTTTCCTGTGGCTCAGTAATACAGTTGCTTATTGATCCCTTGCCAAAAATTTAACTCAAACAAAAGATGTACATCTGTGTGCGGGTGATTATATTGCACCCACAATAACAAAGCTTTAATCTCATTTGAGGCTATCTCTACCAGATGGGTAAAAGTCTTGCCCTGTAGGGCTGAAAAAAAATTTTTTGTCTGTCCTTGGGAGCATCCCTTCCCCATGTTCTTAATTTCAACCATTCTCACCAAAAGCTAAGTCACCACGAGGTCAGTCCGGAGATGGCACTGTTCATCGTCCAGCAGGTCACAGGAGAGAAATCCCAGGCGCGCTTCTGGTTTTCCTCCTCCTGGCTGTCCTCCAGACGAGCTGTCTTGGTGAAGGTCAGGTTCTTATCTTGAGCTTTCCGCTCCCTCTGCTCTTGGAATCTGCCGAGAGCATTTGTGCTCTGTTCTTCTTCCTTTCTTTATTTTTTTGTTTTTCTCTGCTGATGAAGGTTGGAGGTTGTTTGATGTTTCTTCTTGTTCTTCTTGCTGAAGCCCGCGCAGGGACGCCAGTTGTCGGAATCTGTGGGTGTTGGTGATTCCGAGATTGTAGAAAGTCTCTGTCTTTCTGCCCCGTTGCCAAAGAAGAAGCCATAGTTCGTCTGTGCTGTTTTCAAGGTTGTTTATTTTTGCTTATCTATAACATGTTCTGCTGCCCTGCCGCAGGTCTGTCCTGCAGGGCAGTGTGCGGGGCTCTGCCCCTCAGTGGGATGGTACAAACATTATATACCAGAAATTACGTGTACTATATTTACAATAATGTGCCAATATCTATCATCTACATTGAACAGTGTGTCCCCAGCCTAAACCAATAGAAAAATGCCAACATCACCAAGAACAAGGAGGTAAGGAAGAAGAAGGAGGAAGAACAGGATCAGGTCCACTTTCCTCCATCTTAGAACTCCTGACCCCCCTGTACAAAGTAAAACCCCCCTGTACAGGTGTTAAAATCCCCCTGTACAATACTAAAAAATTTTACCCTCTAATTTGTGACTACTTTTACTATACCATCTAACTCTCTGTGACCGCTTATTCCACCTTCAAAGTTGGTAATTCATTCCATGGTTCAAACTCAAAATCACAGCTGTTTTCAGCTGCTTGCCAGGGTCTAAAATGCTTCTGACCAAGGCCTGGAACCTCTAAAAATGTCTGAGGGACATTTTGAGTTCCGACAGACCCCAGTGCCCTCCATGTCTCAGAGGGAACCTATTATCCCTGTGTGTCTCACAAGGGACCCTAGGCCCTCGTGCACCTTATGGGGTATCCAAGCCCCCACACGCCTTATGGGGAAGCCCGGGGCAGCGACACCAAGTGTTTTGACCTGGAAATCAAGTGTGGTTGCAGCTGGGTTGTTGTGCCTCTGGGGCTGTTTATCAGCCCCATCAGGCCCCAAGGCCACACAGCCCTTCCCTTCCCTTCCCTTCCCTTCCCTTCCCTTCCCTTCCCTTCCCTTCCCTTCCCTTCCCTTCCCTTCCCTTCCCTTCCCTTCCCTTCCCTTCCCTTCCCTTCCCTTCCCTTCCCTTCCCTTCCCTTCCCTTCCCTTCCCTTCCCTTCCCTTCCCTTCCCTTCCCACCCTCGCCCAGAGGAGCAGACCCTGTGCAGCACCCTGGATTGGTGATGGCCCATCAATTAGTTCCTACCAACTGTGTGTTAATTGGGGAGGAGCTTTGTTTTGCCTGCTGGCATTGCTGCTCAGGCTGTGTCTTTGCAGATGTTCTTGATGGCTTCTCTCTTTTCCTGGGCATGCTACTGGAGGATGTCCAGGCCCAGATGATCCCACTGAAGGAGATGTGCCCTCAGCCCAGGGATGCTCAGCGTGGGCTCCCCCAGCCCCTCAGGGCCCCGCCGCTGGTCACAGCAGCCCCTGCCTGGCTCCTGCCTGCCCTCACCGTGGGCATCCATGGCTGCTCCTGGCCATGGAACTCAGCCAGTGCTGGTGCCGGCTGGGCTTTGCTGTTGGAAACACCTGGACATATCTCTGACAACTCTTATTACTTTATTTGAACATAAAATGTGGGCCAAGCCCTGCGCTGGCAGGTGGGGCCTGCCCACCTTCAGTCATGCTAGGGGAACAGGACCAGGGGGCTCAGGGGCAGAGGGTCTCGTTGTGGAGGGGTTTGTTTTGGGAATGGCTCAAGATGGTCCAGAAGCTGTGGAAGGGCAGATGGGGACAGACGTGAAGAGCTGGGAACACAGGTCAAGTTCTCTCTGCCAGAGTTGTTAGGCTCGTCTCCTGGAGATGCACAGCAGCACCTTGGGAGAGAGCAGTGGCTGAGGCCCCAGCTGCCAGTGGCACACAGGGAGCCTCCTGCACAGCAGGGCCCAGAGCTGGCAGGGCTCCCCAGCACGGCTGGAGCGGCTGGCACACCTTGGCCCAGCTGGACAGCTGCCCCTCAAGGCCCCGGCGAGCAGGGGACGGCTCTGGGCAGGCTCCCTGGCCAGGAGCGGGCCCCAGAGCGCCTCTGCCTTTCAGGGGCAATCTCGTCCTTGCTCTTTCTCCTCCCCACCTTGCTCTGCTTCTGCCCTGTGTCCCTGGGGCTGCTCTTGGCCAGGCAGCCTCAGTGGGAGCCAGCACTGGCTGCAGCCCCAGCGGGCCCCCAGGACAAGCCTCAGCAATGAAGAGGCCAAGGAAAGCACTGGGCAGAGCAGAGCCCTCAGCCGAGTTCTTTGGACAGCCATGGACTGGCCACAGCTCCACTGCAGCCTCACTGGGAATCTTCCCTGATTTTTAGCAGCCTTTCAAGGAAGCTGTTTGAGATTGAGATCAGCAAAACACTCACCATTTTCTGTTCCAGCAATACCAGATTCCGACAGAGCACATCATCAGGCCAAGTGCTGCACCAGCCACAATCACCATCAACTTCATCAAACAAGATGTTCCCCGGCAGAAATCTCTTCTCATGCTTTTCCAGATTTTGCCAGCGCGTGTTGAGGTGCCAGCTGCATCTTGGGAGCAATGGGGAGCGTGAGCCATTGCTATGCTGCACTGCTGAGCTGGCAGCAGGGTGGATACGGCCAGGACATTCTCGCTCTCTGTTTCCCCCTGAGCTGGGGCCTGCAGGCACCTTGCTGCCTCTTGGCACAGGACTGCTCAGTGCCCAAAGCCCTGAGCCTGCATGCAATAATTCCTCTGTGCTGTGCTGTGCTGCTCTGCCCTGAGACTGCATGCAATAATTCCTCTGTGCTGTGCTGTGCTGCTCCCAGCCATACTTGTCAAAGAGGTGGATAAAGACAAGGAAAATGCCCAGAGTTTTGGAGCTGCTCCAAAACTCCACCCTCCAGCAAACAGGTGCCTCTCAGCATCTCCCCAGAGAGTAGGAAACTGCAGGCATCTCAGGCCCATGGTGCAGCTGGGCCTCCCTGTCAGCTGGTGCCAAATGCCTTCCTGCAGAGGCTGGGGAGAAGCTGCAGCCAGGCCAGGCTGGGAAACAGCCCTGCAGGCCGTGAGAGCAGCAGCAGGGCAGCGAGGCTGCCATGGATCCCTTCCTGCTGTGCCAGGCACGGCCTGTCCAGATCTGCAGGGACAGCCCCCGGCTGCTGAGTCCCAGGGGAAGGGGGAGGGAAATGCACCCACCATGCTGTCTCTCCAGATCACTCAGGATTTCTTCCAGATGTTTTGATTCCTCCCTGGATTTACTCCTTCCTATATGTTTGTTCTTTCCTCTCAGGGGACCTTAAGAGAAATATTTCCATTTCCCAGGCATGGATACCACAAAACCCGTGCTCAGCCTGTGGAGTCAGCAGGGACACACTACTCACCCCTGCGATGGAAGCTGGGCTTGCGAGCAACATGCACCAAAGGACTTGAGAAAGTCTTCTCTGCAGCCACACCTGTAACTCAACAGCCACAGAAGCCTCTGTCATCTCTGCAGATCTGCACGGGCAGCACTGAGCCCCAGGAGCGGTGAGGGGATGGCCCAGGGCGAGGGCACACCCGTGCGTGGTTCTGTCCTGGCACCTGCAGCGATGCCCCCCTGGCCGAGCTTTGGGCTCTGAGCTGGCAGCTCTCGCAGGGGGAAAGGCCTTGACCTACCCTCACCATCTCCCAGAGGCTCAGTAAAGGGTATGGGTTGGGAATCCAGATCCTTTTCATCCTCACGTTCAGCTGCAAAGAAAGGCAGGACAGAACACCTCCAGGGACACTGCTGAAGATTCTCCTTCAGGCTGCAGTGGCAGTGAGTGCCCCTGGGCGATTGGAGCCCTCCAAGGCATTCCCTCAGCTCTGCCTTCCACTCAGGAGCAGGGGCAGGGGGACCACATGCCAGTGCTGGCCCCGCACTGGGATGGAAGGAGCCCCTTGTGGGGCAGCCAGGGGAGAAAGGACTCCCTGGAGCTGCCAGCAGCTCTAAACCCAGCCGCAGACAGGGCCAGGGCTTGGCAGTGGCAGCAGGAGCAGCTCAGGCTCCCTGGGGCAGGCAAAGGAGCTGTGAAAGGCTCAGCCCCGGGACACAGCCCTGGGCCCGGCCCTTCCCTCTCTGCTCTTCTCTGGGGCTGCACAGAGGACACGGAAGGACACACTGGCATTGCACATGGGTGGAAGATGGACAGCTAAATGCTCCTTCCTCCCACTGACAGTGGTCCTCCTGTGGGATTGCTGTTGGGCACAGGAGTAGGAATTTGGGGGACAGGATTTCCAGAATCCATCAAACTTCAAAGGATCTTAAAGGAAATCACACATAAATATTCCTCTGGACAATGATTTCTCTGTTAGGAAAGGGTTGCTGATAACCTACCTTCACCAGACTCCAAGATCCTTAAACCATAGTTTATCACTCTTTCCAAACGCTTCAAGTTACGGTCCCAATCTAGAAAGGAGCAAAGATGGGAAATGTTCCATGGTGTGCTGGGATCCCCCTTCTATGAGGAAGTGAGCACTGCAAGGGGCTCAGGTAATGCTGTGAGCCCGCCCTGCCAAGCAGCAGAGAGGGCAGCTCAAGGCTCAGCAGGGCTCAGGCCCAGAGGCACAGCAATTACCTCCTGTGACTGTGCCTGGCAGCACCTCCCTTCCTGCAGCAGAGGCTGCCAATGAGCCACTGCTTCCTCTGGGAAACTCAGCCTTCAGCACAGCCTCTCCTTCCATCTCTGGGGAAAGGAAAAGGGACAGCTGGATCATTTGGGCTGTTCCCCAGCAGGAAGGTGGCATCTTCAGGAGGCAAAGCTTGTCTCAGTCATGGATGAGATTCAGGATAAAGACCAGGTTACTGGGGCTGCTGCAGGGCCCACCCTCCTTCAAACATCTGCCCCTCCAGATGTGCTTAGGGACTGGGAAATTGCAGGGGATCTCAGGGTGTGCATGAGCCATGGTGCAGTTGGGGCTCCCTGTCAGCTGGTGCCAAATGCCTTCCTGCAGAGGCTGGGGAGAAGCTGCAGCCAGCCCAGGCTGGGAAACAGCCCTGCAGGCCGTGAGAGCAGCAGCAGGGCAGCGAGGCTGCCATGGATCCCTTCCTGCTGTGCTAGGCAGGGTCTGTCCAGATCTGCAGGGAAAGCCCCCAGCTGCTGAGTCCCAGGGGAAGGGGGAGGGGAGTGCACCCACCACGGCGTCTCCCCAGATCACTCAGCATCTTTTCTATGTGTTTGTATGTCTCTAGAGCCTTACTGTTTCCTGTAGGTTTGTTCCTCCCTCTCAGAGGACCTTAAGAGGAGTATTTGCATTTCAGATGGATGGATCCCACAAAACCATGGCTCAGCCTGTGGTGTCATCGGGGACACACTACTCACCCCTGCGATGGGAGACGGACTTGTGTTCAGCAACCAGGAAAGGAGCCTGAAATGTCCTCCCTGCAGACGCACCTGCAACTCAATAGCCACAGAAGCTTCTGCCAGCTGGTTCCTGCCAGGTTGTCAGTGATTATTCTTTTAGGAACATTATCAGTATACCTGCACGAGACTTAAGAGGCTGGAAATCTTCATGGAGCCAAGCTGCTGGAGAAGCCTTCCTAGCATGCTCATCTAGAAGGGAGCACAGATGAGAACCAGTTCCTTGTGTGCTGGCATCCCCCTCTGTCTGTGGGAACTTGGCACTGCAAGGGGCTCAGGGAAGGCCATGGGAGCCAGATGTGAAAGGACAAGGCCAAAGCTGCACAGGGGCCTGGGGAGCTCTGGGCTGTCTCTTGGCCAGTCTCCACACTTTGGTAGGCCCTGTGCCACATCCCTGGGAGGGCAGCTGGAGCAGCCCATGGGCCACGGGATTTCACTCCCTCCCACAGAGGAAACCCTGCCTAAACCCCAGGGGAAAACCATCCCCAGCGCTTCCCCGGGGAGCAGGGAGCGCTGTCCTGGGAAAGGGGAGCCAGGCTGCCGGCTCACCTGCTCCCCACGCTTGCAATGGAGCAGCCTGGGCAGCCCTGGCAGGCAGGGCCACGGCCAGGAGGAGCAGGAGGAGGAGGCGCAGAGCAAGGGCCATGGTGCCTTGCCCTGTGCCAGTCCCGCCGCTCTTGCTGCCACCACTGTCCTGACACCGCTGTCCCAATGTCAGCACCACTGCTGCCACCGCCGCTGCTGCCGCAGCAGTTGTGCTCCAGGACTGCCTGCTCGGGCGTTGTGGTGCTCTGCAACCACGGAGCTCTGGGACCTCTGTGACCTCAGAGCCTGCTCTGACCTCAGCCTGCTGCGACCCCAGAGCCTGCTGGGACCTCATGGCCTTAGCTGTACCCCAGAGTGTACCCCTTTCTGTACAAATGGACTGCCCTGAGTGTAAATATTTTGCTTCAGCCAAGGGCCATTGCTCAGCAAAACCTTTATTTTGCCTGCTGACATTGTTGGTCAGAGTGGCTCCCAGCAGATGCTCTTGATTGTTGCAGTACAAATTTCATTTACTGTTTCCTTCTTAGGTGGTTCCTTCTGTTGTATCCCCATGTTCTCCCCGAGTTTGTTCACCCCTGGCTTTTACCCTCCCTCAAAGCTGACCTCCATGCCATTCCCCGCCCCTTGTTCCAGCTCTTTCCCTGCCTGTCATAGCAACCCAGCCCCTTGGTTCCTGAACCTTCCCTGGCACTTTCCCATCGGGACAATCCCAGATTGCAACACCTTTTTGGGATGCCCCAATTCCTCAAGGCCCCATTGGCCCCTGTGACCCATCCTCTCCACCCTCCTACCCCAATGGGCTCCAGAGACTGGATGTGATCCCCTCACTCCTCCCCTGAGGATTCCCTCTTGGTGAGCTGTTTGTATGCACCCCCTGACTTGTATCTTGCACAGGAGTGCCGTGGGCTCTCTGTTTCTGCTCTCTTCACCTGAAATAAACTCTTTCTTGTGGAACCTCAAGACGGAGAGCTGCCTCCTCTCTCCTCTGCCCGGTCCCTGTGGTGGCTTGTGTCTGGCACCTTAGAGCAAGTGGCTCTAAAGGTTCTGCCTCTGGTAAATGCCCATAGCGAGGCAGTTCCCCACTCCTGGTGTGGCGCCGGAGTTCTGAGAGCTAGACTGAGTTCTGGTAGTGACTTCACCAACCTACGGAACGTCCCTTCTTCAGTGCCTGCTCTGGTGCCCTGCCATCTCACACACCAGAGCATGATTCACATACTGCAGCCCAGAGTTTGGTTTTTGCAACATTGAAATGGGTGTGGTCAGCAGGATTGCTGGGGATAAATCTCTGCACAACTAAACAAAATGTGTGCACCATCCCAGGCTGGACTTAAATAGGCACAGGAATTTTGGAAAGATGAGGACAAGATAGCAGACAACAATGTAAAAGTCAGATTAAAATAACAGGAGGAAAAGCTAAAGGAGTGATTTGTGCACATTTGGGGGTTTATTTTTCTTGGGTGCAAAGCAAAATTAGAAGGTCCTAGGTGCCCAAAAGATTGGAAATGTGAAATGTCCTCCATAGCAGAGTGTCGAACCTCTGGATCCTTAAAATAATTTTTTTGTGCTGGAACAGTGGCAGTTTGAGCTGGTGCCTCTGGGGGACCCTGAACAAAGAACCTCTCGGCTTTTATACCCTCCCAACTGAAGTGTGACAGTCTGGGGCCTTCCTGCTGTGTCCAAGTGGCCGGTCACTGGCTGGCACCACAGGTCCCCAGGTCCTCTGCTGAGCCATCCCTCTCCTACAGTCAAGTTTAGTCTGCCACCTTTGGCTTTTCTCTCTGATCCACCACTGCCACGGTGTCTGTCCTGGAAAATGCTTCCCAGCTCAGCTGGACACCGAGGTCAGCACTGGCCACCTTCCCAATCCTCGGGAGGTAAGGACGGCAGTTTTGGGTTCAGATTTCCTGAGCCCCAAGGAAACTTTGGCAACAATTACAAAGGCAAGGAGTCGTCTCTTGCAGGGGTTTGTAACCCAACTTTATTGGGCAGCTCAGAAGAGCTTCCCGTCTTGGAGGGTAAACTGCCTGCAAAAGCCTCGAGCAGCCTTTTGCACAGGCTTATAACAGTGAGTGTAACCAGGGGATGGCCCTACGTGGGCCAATGAGATCAAACAGGGGTGTGGATATCAGGGTGACATACATGAGGGAACACCAATGGGGAAAGAGGGTAGGAGGAGACCTGGCTGTCCGGCCTATCACTCGATGTTCTGGGTAGAACCTTCCAGAAAGAAAGGAAGGGCTGCCAAGTGATGGATGGGTCCAGGGGTGGGGTCCTCAGAAGGGTTACATTTCAGTGGAGGAGGGAAAGGAAGATTGACATAGGGATGGGAGTAGGCAAGGGAGGGCAGGACCACTTACAAGGGGGTACAGGACTAAACCACTGAACAAACTGAACAAACTCAATAACACAGTACAACATCTCCCCCTTTTTCAAATACAAATGAACGAGTAAGAAAACTCAGTCTTTCAAACGGGGGTAACCTCCATACAGGGGAGAAACTCAGATTCAGGGTAGGTGCCTGCAAACCAAGGCTGGCGAATAGTCCCTGTTTCAGTCCATGCTGCATCTCCAGGATCTGGGACTGGTGGAACTTCATCTTCTAGATCGGAAGCTGATGGAGCTGCAACATGGTTGATGCTTGGGATGTCTGTTGCCTTGGCTATCAACTGAGATGTCATGTGCAGGATGACACCAAAAACAATTAAAATAAGAATAAAAATAAGTAAGACTAGAAGTCCTGTTTTGACAATTGAGCTCTCCCATCCTGAGAATCCCCAGCCAGCTAAAATGTTCCCAAGCCAGTCTCCAGTCTCCTTCTTTTAATACAGAGCACGGTGACAAGCCAAACTAGCATTTTAATAGAGCATGTGGCCATCAGATCTGGGCTGCAATGAAATAAAAAGATATTAACAGGGGTACCTTAAATGGAATTTGTCCTGCATCTCCTCCTCCTCCAACAGACATCCTGGACTTGCCAGACAGTGTTTTCTTTGGTGGCTTTGGGGATGTATGGCCGGACCTATCTAGACAGGACCCATTTTAACCCTGAGGGGGTGGATACCCAGACGTACCCCCTCCCCCAAGTGACCAGGTGATAGGAACATTGTGTCATCCAGGTCTCTGGGTCCTTGACGAGGACTGGGGGTTTTTCTTTCAACTCCAACTGGTGATTGTCTTTAAAGTGCCTAATGATGGGGGGATTCAGGATTTCAAAAGCACAATTTAGAAAGTTCAATGTAAACAACGCCTTGGCAAGATGGATTTGAGAGGCTTCCCCCTTCATTGTCTCTTGCTGGTGAAGTAAAATTCTTTTTAGACTCTGGTGGGTCCTCTCAACCACAGCTTGGCCCATAGGGGATTGGGGGATGCCGGTCTTGTGTTCCACTCCCCATTGCTGCAGGAAGCTCTGGAACTCCCTGGATGTGTACACGGGTCCGTTGTCCGTCTTAATGACCCTGGGGACCCCCAACGTGGAGAAGGCTTTTATAAGATGTTTTTTTGTGTCAAGTGCCCTCTCCCCTGCGTGGGCTGAGGCATAGACGGTGCCAGAGAAGGTGTCCACAGAAACATGTATATTTTTGAGTCTGCCAAATGAAGGGACTTTGGTGATATCCATCTGCCACACCTCACAACTATGTAATCCTCGGGGGTTTGCCCCTGCGCTCAGCACCGGCATTTGATGTTGTTGACATGCGAAACATGTTGCCACAATGGCTTGAGCCTGTTCGGGGGTCAGGTGAAATTGCCGTACAAGGCCGGGTGCATTTTGATGGAACATCTGATGGCTTATGTTTGCCTGCCCGAACACATCAGGGAGTGGGGCCATCTGGTCTGGTGCAGCCAGGGCATCAGCTCGACGATTGCTCTCCACGATGAACCCCGGCAGGTCTGTGTGCAACCTGACATGCATTACATAAAAAGGTTGCTCTCGGTGGGAGACAATATCAACTAATTTGGAGAGCAATTCATAAAGTGCAATGTTAGATACCTCCTGCAGTACTGCATCTTTGGCTTAGGACACTACACCAGCTACATATGCCGAATCAGTAATCAAATTAAATGGTTCGGGGAACTTTTCAAATGCGCTGACAACAGCGGCCAACTCAGCTACATGAGGCAATCATTCTACCTCACCAACATCTGCCTCCCACAGCTGAGTTTGAGGATCTTTCCAAGTCATTACTGACTCATGGGATGTCCTGGATGCATCTGTAAAAATGGTCAGAGCTTCAAATGGGGTTCTACTCTAAACATTCTTTCGCAATAATGAAAATTAGATGTCCAAATTGAAAATTTTGTGGGCCGTCCAATGGAGTGAAATCTGGCCAGCGTAGCTGTCCAATGCAAACTGCAGTGTTTCGTTTGCCTGAAGCAGGTGCTCTGACATTGCTTTTGTCATTTGGCCCGTATTCAATTGTACGGTTATATGAATGATGTAAAAATCACATCCTGCTAACTCCCGGATCCGCATACGTGCTTTGTGGATAAGTTCGGCCACCAGTTCTTATGGCTTTGTCATTCTTTTGGACCAGTGATGGCTGAGGAAAACCCACTCTATGATCAGGAGAGGGTCCCTTTTGCCCAGGTTCATTCCCTTGATATTTTGGTCCCATTGAAAGCTCACCCCATGTAGGTGTGGCAGTTTCCCTAATATGATAAACCTAAAGGGCAGGCCCGGTTGGTAGCGGTGGGCCTGCCTGGCAGTTATCTGTTCCTGAACTTTCTCTAGAAGAGCGCTTGCCTCCTGGGTAAGGGTCCGGGTGGAACTAGGCCCCTCTCCCCCTTCCAACAAATTGAAAAAGGGGGCTAGGTCTTTGGTGGTAATACCCAGCCACAGCCCTACCCAGTTTAAGGACCCGCACAGTTGTTGAACATCTGCCAAGGTACGGACACTATTTTTGAAAGCAAATTTCTGAGGCACAATGGTCTTCTTTCCTACTTCAAGACCCAGGTACTTCCAGGGTGGCATCTGTTGAATCTTTGCCTGGAGCTCGAACCCTGCAGCAATCAACGCACTGGTCCTTAGGTCAAGCACGTGGGTAAGTATATCCTCATTTGAGGCACACACCAGTGTGGGAGTTGTAATTTTTTTTCTTTCCCCCTCCATTCCTTCTCCTCCCAGCCCCCACTACCATGCGGTGCCCTTTTGTGCTGCGACCCTGCCTTCCCCCTCCCCCTCGCCACGCGGTCTGCTCCCTCCACCCCCCCCACCCCCCCGCCTTTCCCATCCCCGCCCCGTCCCCGGGGTCTCCTGCTTTCTTGGGGAGGTTTCCCCACCCCCGCCTTATTCTCATTGGCCACGGTTCCGTTTCCGCCCCCTCCCCCAGCTCGGGGGATATATCAGATACCCTGCCGGTGCCCCGGTTGTCTCGGGAAGCACGCACCCACAATAAACACGTGTATGCACCCGAGTCCCGTGTCTGCCATCTGTCTGTCCCTGTGCTGAGACTGAGCCTGCAGAGCCCAGGGGAAAGTGGCGTCCGACTCCCCCCGCTCCTCTCGCGCGTTGGCCGGCACCCACCCAGTCTGGCTTTGCAAGGCAACAAATGGTAGCAGAGGAAGGTTCTTTCCTTCGTCTTGTGAAAGAGGGAGAGAGGAAGGCTGCCATCCTGAGAGCTCTGCCCCACACTAAGCGGAGCTGATTCGCCGGGCGGAAAACAAAACTGAAGCTCCAGGACACTCTTCTGTCTGCGCCGCTGCGCTCTCTGCCCCCGCCAGCAGCAGAGCCGCGCCGCAGGCGTGCCAGGCTTCAGGGGTTTGCAGGGGCAGGCTTACCCGAAGACAGAGGAGGGAGGTTTGGCAGTGGCTCGCGGTTGAGCCTGAGCCCCGAGAACGGTGCATCAGGCGACCACACATGCATAGAGACTACTAGAGGCTGACAGTGGCTGAAACCAGGGTTTCAGGGATGAGCTCTGGTTAACAGGAACACCCAGGCTTCTAGTAGAGCCGAACCTCAAAAGAAAACGTCCTCAGTTCGGCGTGATTTTCCATCACCAAGGAGAGAGATAGAGATTTCACCGCCCGAGCCCGGAGGGTAAGTGGGTCTGAGCAGGGTTGGATTCCTGGCGGGTGGCTGGGCTACCTTTTTTTTTCTTTTGAGTTTTAACCACTGTCCACGCCCAGACAGGGGCTGTAGGCTTGCATGTCCCTGGCAGCCAGGAATCTTTTTCTTTTCCGATGAGGACGCAAACTCGCTTGGTCTTTTTTGGGGTAACTCATACTGGAAAGCTCCTTCTCTTTCTCGGAAAGCTGCCTTTTCTCCCCTCTCCTCCCTATTCTAGGCAATGGGGGCAGGGGGGGGTCGAAAGGACACCAATGGGACAGAATTGTAAACGGTGACACGTCAGCTATGGGAGGATTGTTAAGATGCTAAGAGAGGCCCTTCACATCCACGCATTTCGTCGGCTTCCAGCCGCGTTGGGCCCCTCTCCTATAGATTTCCCTCTCGGCTTCTGCGAAGCCCCCCCTTCCTTTTTCCCCACAGATTCCCCAAACCTTCTCCCTTGGGGATGGCAGCGGCTGAGCCGCCCCAAGTTCCCTGCCAGACACTGTTATCCTCCCTTAGGGGTGGCATTGGCCGTGCCTCCCCGGGCGAGATGCAGTGCACCCAGCACCCCCTCCCAAGATGGCACTGGCCACGCTACAGGGACCCCATTTTCCCGCCGTAACCCTTCTCTTCCGCCCACGTTTCATTGCCAGCCCGTCCCCTCCCCCAATGGCCCTGCACCATCCTGCAGCGGGCCAGCCCCTATTGGGGGGGAGGTGAGTTTGGATTAATCCCTCAGTCCTTCTTCTGGCCCCCCTCTGATGGGAGGGATTGCTGTAATTGAACTGAAAGCCTGCTAGGTAATGCTTGTTTTAAAGTACAGATTTAATAAAGTTACACAGAAAGCAAAAATTAAATATTGATAAATAGTCTTTATAATAACATTTTAAAATATTTTGAAATCTATGATGGGAGAAATTTCTGTGATCTTTTTCCAGTCCCACAGTGACAAAGAATTCTATAAAGCAAATTACAACTGAATATTTTCAGCCTTTAAAAATAAGGTAAGCAAAATAGTAGAAAGAGTTACATGTGAGTTGCATTTCCAAAGCAGATGATTGACTTTAATGCTTAAGGCTAAAGAAGGGGAAATGAGAGAATCTGTGTGTTGAAAAAAATCCACCCATAATGGAACTGTGCAAATGCATTCTGTTCCTCCCTGAAATGGAAAGTCTCATTTTCAAAATATCATTGAAAGTTGAGGCCATAATTTCAAGTGATTTAATGGCAATCAGCTGTGTTAAATCATTAAAGAGAGCATTACTGATCTGGTTTCACAGGTGTCTGAATGAATGATGAACAGAAAATCGATACATTCCTAATAATGTTTTTTTGGATAAGTCAGATTTTCCAGAGGATTCAGAAAACAGGTTTGGGTTTGTTTTTTTCTCCCTCTAAAAAATGGCCAAAAGAGTTCATGCTTTCACTTAGTTTTGAAGGATCACTCAGCTAGTATCAAGGGCAAAGATAGCAGATTCCAAAAAGATGTCCTTGATTTTCAGACTTTTCACAGACAAAACATCATGAAAGAAAAAATTTAAATCAATTGAATTCAGACACCACTTTGCTCTCCATTAAACCACAAACCCACACTCTAACCTAACCCTAAGCCTAAACCCACACCCTAACCTAACCCTAAACCCACACTCTAGCCTAACCCTAACCTTTCTCATTAATACAAACACAAAAACACTGACAGCCTTGGTTGGCAGAAAAAGTAAAACTGTAATTTCTTGACAACTCATTGAGAGCAGTCAATGTTAAAGCCCCTGCCCTGGGTTTCACTGCCACTCCCCACCTGTGCCCATCCCTGCAGGGCAGGACCAGTATCAGGAGGACCTGTGGCAAGAGGTGGTGACAGTAGCAGGCCTCTCTGCCCAGGGCAGAAGGCACAGCACCTCTGCTCCTGGCTGGAACAGGGGCCCCTTGCCCGGGGGCACATGGTGTCCCAAAAAGAGGAGGGGCCTCAGCAAGAGGCCAATCCCCCAGCAGCTCTAGCAGGGCTCGTGCAATTCTTTATCCAAGGAAAAGGAAAGAAATTGTTATTTCTCTCACGTAGTCCCTAGATGCTGGTTTCTCTCCCTTCTAATGCCCTTCACCGTCCCCTCGTGCCCCGCTGTGGGTGACACCCCTGTGCTGGAGGGCACAGCCATGGGCCCCTGGAGTCCGAGGGCTATGTCAGCAGTGGCACCTCTTCCCACAGGAAATCCTGCTGCAGCTGCCATACCCTCAGCAGAGCAGATGCCAAAGGCAGAGCAGGCAGCAGGAGCAGCTGGTCTGTCAGAGGACCAAGCCCCTAACCTTCCTGTCCAAATATCTGGATACGCAGTGACTCCGCAACCCGATGTAATCGAATTGGGGGCACTCACCGCTGATGTTTCAGCCCAGAAAGTAGAACTAATTTCAGTCACTTGAGCTTTGGAACTGAGTAGAGGAAAAGGAGTTTACATTTGAACTTATTCAGAATATGCCTTTGGAGTGGTACATGCACATGGGACTTCTGGAAAGAAAGAGACCTTTTGACATATCAAAGCTCCGATCAAAAATGGAGAACAAATCTTGGGTTTACTTGAAAGTATCCAGAAACCAGAGGAAGTTGCCATCAGGCATTGCAGAGCACACCAAGTGGGTAAGACCAAACTAGAATTGGGGAAACATTTAGCCAACGAGAGTGCAGAAGAAGACATGTTAGAAAACATGTAGAAAACAAAGTTTTCCTTTGCTGCAAAATGAAATATAGGTATTAAGAAACTAGTTCCCTATACGGAAGTTTGTCTCAAGAAAAAGGGGGACTTGATAAGGACCATAGAACAGAGTGTTAGCGTTCAGGAACACACATAATCACGGGATATGATTATAAGCAGGTGCTTTTATTGAGAGCTCTGGGAATCAGGGGTACAGACCCAAATCTGACTCCCACATGACTTTTGAGGTGAACGTATTTTGTATTCTATCGTTATATAACTTACATATTAATTATTAAACTTATATTGTTCTATTGTATACATTGACTTTATTCAAGCATGAGTTTCTCGTGATCTTTCTGAGGCCCCTGACCACACTTTCTCATGATTATTCTTACAATTAAACAGTAATTATATTTAATTACTAAACAATAATCACATCTAACAAGTATATAATTTATCATGTACTAGCTACACAGGTGCAGTTCTAGCAAGGTACAAGGCCTATATGTACCTAGGGTATTTTTTTTTCAGGGCTTACTAAGCTGAATTTTCCTTTTAACCCTAAATCCCCATGATTTTAAAACCCTTTTACTATCACAACCATCATCAGCGCTTGGGGGTAGCACAATTCCAGTGGCACAAACAGTGCCTTGAGGCCACTTCACTCTGTTATAAATGCCTATTGCAATGGTTGGCTCTCTCTATTCAGAGATAAATATTATATGTATGTTAAGGAAAGTATATTGACTTATAGTTGTGTTATTGTGATTTGTTGTTTAGATGTCCTCTGTTCTCCCCACAGTTCATCTTCCCCAGCGCATGCAGTTGCCAAGAGAGGGCCTTAGTAGTCCAGGCCTGAGGAAGGAGGGTGTGTACCTGTGCCTTTGCATAAAACATTTGAGAAAAGGGCAAGCTTGTTACTAGGAAGTGCAGCATGACAACACCTCACCTCCAATCAAGTGGCAAGAAAGAAACCTCCAGGGATGAACGGCAAAGAAGAGTCCACTGACAGACCTTGGGAGGGGCCAGGGCTGCCTGAGGCAACCCCCAGGGGTACAAAAAGCGGAGCAGCCAATTTATAGATGAGCTCATGGCTGCGGGGTTCAAACTCCCAGCATTGCACCATCCTTTTTCCTTATTCAGTCCTTTGTTGTATTTTGTTAAAGTTTTTAGTAAACCTTTAAAATCCTTAAAAGTGAATGTCGCTTCTCACAGCTCGGAGAGTAACATCCCCTGGGAAACCACCTGAATTCTTTGCTGCAATGTGCTGAGGGCTGCATGGAGAGAAACATCCAGGGCAGGGAGGCTCCAGGGGAAATGCTCAGGACAGCCACGGACTGCACAGAGGGACATGAGAGTGGTGGGTGTGCAGGGAGAAGTCACAGCTGCCTCCCTTCTGAAGCACCCTGAGGACCTGGACAGGGCCGTGCTGTGCCCTGGGCACTGACCTGGAACTGAGGGATGTGGCAGAGGCCTTTGGTGTCAGGGATGTTGAGAAGGCTGGGCAGTGTCACGGTGAGACCTCTCTCAAAGCCCCTGGAAAGGCCAGAGCCATCCCAGAGGGTCCTGGGCACTTGGGAAGGGCACACATAGAACCAGTCTGCAAACAGGGCAGGGAGGGGATGGGGACAGTCACAGACTGGTCAGGCTCAGCAGGGAAGGGGATGTGGCAAATCCTCCTGCAGCCATTGCAGGCACTGGCAGCACAAGGCAGGGACTGCAGAACCCACGTGGGAGGGAAAAGAAGGGGATGTTGTTTGCCCAGACCTTAGCAGGGTCTGTGACATGGTCTGCTGGGTCTCCTCAGAGCCAGATAGGAGAAAGATGGGCTGAAGGAATGGAACATGGGGTGAGTGGGAATTTAGCTGAACAATGAGGGTCAAATGTCGTTCATGGAACAGAGTCCTCTTGGCAGCCACGCCCGGGTGACATCCCGCAGTGACCACCCCTTGACTACAATGGAATATTCATATATTCCCTGTGCCATGGGACAAAATGCACTTCCAAGTCCTTTGTGGATGATGCCAAATTTCTGGAAACCCTTGCGCAGCTGCATCTGGTTAATGCTGCCTGCTAGAGAAAAGCTGAGCAAAACGACACTGGCGGGTTAAATGTGTGAGGCCATCAGGGGCCTCTTTCTCCCTCTCTCTCTGTGATCTCCCAAACTTAAGGCAAAGGAAACACCCAAGTTTTGTAGATGCTTGTGGCTGAAAGAAATTAAAAAGCTCAGAGAGTCCACAAAGGCCTATAAAGTTTGATTAATTCATTATGCATTTAGCATAGAAATTGGGATGTCAGTCCCTGAGCTATAAAAGGGCATGTCAGTAGGTTTTGTATAAAGGCACAAGAGGAAAGGTGAAAGAGAGGAGAGACAGAGACATAAGAGACAGAGACAGACGTGAATCAGAGGAGCAGAGAGAAAACAAGAGAGAGAGAAGAAGAGATCCCCAGTCCTGGTTTCAGCATTGATCCAGCCAATGGGATGTCCAGGGTGCTGGGGCACAAATGTGCCTGGGCTTGGTGGGAGGACCTCTTCACTGATCCTTTTTTCCTGCCCTGGCGATAAGTGTCTCACTTTCTGTGCAAATGACTTATCATGTGCTGTTTGTTCTGCTGAACCTTTCTCTAAATGGCTCGGAGGCTTAGGGGGTCTTTGGTGGTGTTGATCCCCCCACAGTCCATGCCCACTTCTCATTCCTGCACTTGGGCCATGTCGTGCTTATGCCCAGGAGCCAGAGCAAGGATGTTTGTCCTGGAAAAGTTCTGCCTTTATCTGCATGGCCCCTTCTGCAGACACAGCCTGTTCTTCCTCAAAATGTGTTATTGTCAAGAAGTCTTGGCTGTTCTTACCAATCCTTGGTTGGTCCCACAGCCATCCAGTTTTTGATGTTTGGGACATGCAGACCAGGTCCTGATCTTCTGGGCTTCTACACCCTCCTCAGCAAGGGCCTCAAAAGGCAAAGGCCACAGGTGGAAGCAAAGACACAACAAATGAGATCAATCCTCTATTGCTGATTCCCATCAGCAGACAATGTCCAGCCACCTCCTGGCAGGAAGGGATAAAGAACATGTACTTTGTGTTTTGTATGAGAAATGTCTTGGTAGAAAACATCCACAGCCCTCCCTGCCAGCCCTATCCCCTTCCTTTCCCTCAGTTTATTGCTGACCATGACATTGCATGGAATGGGAGATCCCTTGGGTCAGTCCAGCCCAGCTGTCCCCTCCCTGTGCCCTCAGGAACACTTGCCCCTCCCCACCCATTGCCTGGGGGAATTGCAGACATGCCCTGGGCATGGCAGGGGCAGGGCAGGGCTGGCAATGGCAGGGCAGGGCCCGGGGGGCAGCGAGATGGGAGTGTGCAGCCTGCAGGGACACAGCAGCAGCTGTGGGACAGCGCAGGACAAGCTGTGCTGGACATGGCCAAGGGCCCTGGCAAGGCTGGCAGTGGCCAGGAGAAGCCAGGCCTTGGTGCCCTGGGGCACAGCAGCGTCTTGCCACCAAGGGCTGTGAGGAGGAGACACCTTGTCCTGAGGCACTGGGGCCTCCTGGCACAGCCCCAGCCAGGCTGGGCACTGTCATCCCTTGTCCTGCCCTCAGCATCCCTCCCTATGCCAGTGCTCCCGGCAGAGCCCTGAGCAGGCGGGGAGGGACAGGATCTGCCTTCCCTGGGGCTGGGGCTCAGGCCTTGGCCTTTCTGCTGCCTCCAGCCAGCCCAGGCTCTGCTCAGCAGCTGAGCTGCCTACACAGAGCCTCTGCCTCCCTGCACTCCTGGCCTCAGGGAGCTGCTGGGAAGAGGCCCTGGGGAGCCTTGGTCAGGAATGGCCCTGGGCCCTCCTTCATGCTCCCAGGGACTGCAGGTTCTTCAAAGGACTTGGGCTTTTGCCTTGGAGTCCTGAGAGGTTTGTGCAACCATGGCCTGCAATTATCTGCTGGAATTACTCCCTGGAGATTCTTTGTCAGGAACAACACTCAGTGGGGCTCATTAATGCTTCAAGGTACTGCAGTTCTTTTAAAGTAATTCCCTTTTTCCTTCCCACACTGAGTCTCTGAGAGGTTTGTGCCATCCTGGCCTCCAATTCTCTCCTCCAACAAGTCCATGAGGGGTCTGTGTGGATGGACCTCAGGGGACCCATTCATGCTTTGAGACACTTTGGGTTTTTCCTCGGACTTTGACTCCTGGTTAGGTTGGCGCAATCTCCTCTCAGGCCCTGAGCTTCCAGGGCTCAGCTCTAAATGCACCACGGGGCTCATTGGGATCAAGCAAGTCCTGACAAACCATGGCTCTGCCCTGATTTCCCTCTGCTCTAGTGCAGTCCTCGAAGGTTTCCTACAATACTGATGGAAAACTATTTGCAAGAGCATCCAATAAATCCACATTCCTCTTTGAAGAGTATATTTTATGACTGTTCTATTTAGAGCAGAGGTGAGTGCAGCATTCAGCGACTGATACTGGCCCAGAGACTCTCCTGAGGATGTCTGGCCTAGTCAGAGAAGCTGTGCCTGGAGGTCTGAGGCAGTGTGGACAACCTTGCCCCACATAGCCCAAGCCCGTCCTGTCTCTGCTCAGTCACCTGGGACCTGCTGTGCTTGGAGAACTGGCTGCGCTCAGGCAAAGAGGGGTTTTCTTCTTTTATTTTTTGAAGCAATCGAAAACTCCTAAGCTTCCCCATTTAAAACAGACACACTCCTCAAGTGTGTGCCAAGCCCTAGGTATGTCCAAGGAGGTTCCCCTTCCCCAAGGCAGAGCCCTGCAAGGAATGATGTAGACACACAGGAAGTTCTGCAATGAACACAAATGCAGAGTTGGCTCAGGGCAGAATTAGAGCCACTCCTGAAGGACAGACCAGCTTTGCACTCCTTGCAGCTCAAAGCTGCCAGTGGGTCGTTGGGAGGTGTGTGAGTGACTCAAGAGTGAAGGAAGGGAAATGCAGAGAGCCCTGGAAGTGCTTCTGTGCAGACAGGCTGTGGGGAAGGGCACCGCACACCTGCCCTGGGCCGGCTGTGAGGGTGGATCATCATCCCAACCTGCACTGGGCATTGCAAGGGACTGCTGCCATGGACACCGCACTGACCCCAGTGCGCCAGCCCATTGCTCAGGGCTGGTGTCACTGCCCAGAGCCAGAGGGGAGCCCTTGCTGTGGGTCTGTGCCGTGGCCGCCTGCCCTGTGCCGCGCGGGCCGGTCAGGCGCCGCGGAACCTGCAGCAAACAGCAGGGCCAGGGCCAAGGCCAGGTCAGGCAGACAGAAAGGGGCAGTGCTGGGCACTGTTTGCATGGCAGCCCTCACTGGGACACCACACCTGGGTCACCTGGCCTGGCAGGTGCCATGGAAACCCCTGGCAGGGACTGATGGCACAGACCCTGGCACTGAGACGCTGCTGCTGGGCCGGGTGCTGAGCACAGGGCTGGGCACACAGAGATGCTTTTGTTCTTGCTGAGCTCCCACTGAGCCAAAGCCTGGCCTGCCCCTCCTCTGGCCACGCTGTAGAGGGGCTGGGGCTGCGGGGCAGCTTGGGAGGGGACACAGCCAGGACAGGTGACCCCCACTGACCCCGGGGATACCCCAGACCATAGGGCATCATGCTCAGGGTATAAAGTGGGGGGAACAAGGAGGAAGGGGGGACATTTGGAGTTATGGCTTTTCTCTTCCTAGGTAACACTTAGGCTGGAGGTGGCCCTGTTTCACCAGTGGGCAGGGTCAGCACCAAAGACAGACACCAACTGAAGGAATTGTGTCATTTATATCATGCACAGCTGCAAAGAATTACAAAAGGATAAGCTCAGCAAAGCACATCATCATTAGCAAAGCATTACAAAAGAAGCTCAGCAATGCATCCAGTCATTGCTACCAGAGATTGCCTGGAGTGATTAAGGAAAGATCCATCACCAGTTAGCCTCAGGCTTTACCATCATCCACAGCCACACATCAGCTGGGGGAAGCCAAGGACTGGAGAGCCACTCCCAGACACTGGGAATTCCTGCAGGTGCCTCCACCTCTGCAGGCATTGAGGCTCCAAGCCCAAAGCTGTGAGAGGACCCAGCTTTTACACTGTTAAACAAACAAGGTGGCATCACTGCCACTGCGAGAACATCTGCTTTCATTCTCCTGACTGCTTTCTCCCAAAGCCTGGCCAGGGCTGAAGGAGGAACCAAGAGAGTTGACTTTGATCCTTCACCCCCAAACAAGGCCAGGTGGGGCCTTGTCTGTTTCTAAATACAGAAATATAAATCCATGTTTTATCAAGGAACACATACGTTGATCATGTTGTTAATCATGCTTCATTAGTGAGTGGATACAAATACAACATTTGCTTGGGAGGTTCATCTAGAGGTGAGCTTTGCCTCAGGGCCTGTTCAGGCCTTGATCACAACCTGTTCAGGCCTTGGTACTTTGATCGGTCCTGAGACCTACAATCAACTACAACCTTTGTAATAATTCTTTCAGTAACACAGCTTAGATTTAGGTATTAGGCATAAAGGCATCTCCTCTTGTTCTACAATTAAGTGCAGTTTAAGTTCATTACTCAGAGCTATTCACGTTCCTTTTAAAACATGCCTTAATAGTTTCTATTCTCTGTTATTTATCAAATGCCTCTCTTTTCTTGAGACTGTCTCTTTTAAGAAAGGTCCCAATACTCCACTTCCCAGCACAAAGTGTCACAGCAACTCACCAAGTGCACACACTGCAATGATGACAGGCACTGCCACGAATGCATTTCACAGCAGCCTCTAATTTGGCAGCCACGAAGCCAATCCCACCAAGAAGAATTTTCTTCTTTCTGCCACTCTTCTACTGCTCTTTCTGTCAAGGTGATTCCTGACTGTTGGCCTTCAAACCCATCACTGCTAGCAGTGCAACATCCCCATCTCCTGATAGCCCAGGTTCCTCCTTGGCCAGCAAGCAGATAATCCAAGGCCATGCGGTTCTCTGGAGTCCCCATTTGTGTTTGTTGGAGCTCATAGGATGTGCTATTGGACATTATAACAGTATCATTTGCTACCTCTTCTAATAATCCAATGTCCTATTGGACATTTTAACAGTATCATTTACTACCTCTTCTAATAATCCCGTCAGCTCATTCATGTAAACTCCACGGGACGGGGCAGCGCACATGGGGCACAGGGTGAACCAGAATCTTTTACTTTCTGAAACCCAAGGCACTCTTTGGGTGGAAAATGTTCTCTGGGTCCTAACTCTTCAGTGTGGTTGTTGCTGAAGGACCCTAAATGGGGGCCCTGCAGCTGGGAGTGGTGAGACACTGACACTGACCAGCTGCAGCACCCCAAGTTCTATTGACATTGGGAGTGATGGTAAAGCACAGAAATCTTCTGACACTGTAGCCTCTATAACTGTAACAGGGTTTGGTTTCTCCTGAGGGGAAATCTGAGTGAATCCTGTCACACGGATCGTTGTATTCCCGTGTCCCACAGCACAGGTTTCTGTAACTGTCCCTTCATTGACTCCGTTACGAGGCAGAGCCCATTGACAGAGTTCTGGCCACCCCACAGGGTGGGCCCTCCAAGGGAACCCCATTCCTCCCAACTTCAGCTGAGAACATACCCAGCAATTAGTGACACTGAGTGCTTTGGCTACCTTGGTCTTTAAATTTCCAAAACATTTTGATGACTGATCTCTTGGTGAAACTCTGGAGGTGTTTTGGCAAACGTCAGTAGTACTTTAGTGACACCGTTCTTCATTCTTTTTGCTCAATCTCATTCAAGTTAGGAACAATAATTCTGTTGTCCATGGAGCTGGCACCTTTTTAATTACAGTATAATGCTCCAAGGTCCTTTATTGTTCAGCTTTATCATGTTGTCTGTGGGTAACAAGGCTTGGTGGGGCCCTTTCCCCTTTGGCTGGAAGAGGGCCAGGACCTCTATTTAAAGAAAAAAAAAAGGTAAAGAAAAAAAAACCAAACAATTAGATGAATTGTAAAAGATACAAGTAAAATCCAAGTGCTAGTGAAACAACTTCTGTAACTTTGCATTAAGAGGTAAATGATCTTTTTAAAAAGAGAACTCAGTTATTTACATTGTAAATGTGCTGATGGCATGGATCCATCTTACTGACCTCAACAGCCTTTTTTACAGTTTTTGGGGTTTGTTTCCAACATTGTTATTTTAAATTGTGGTCAAAGCAATAGGAAATTGATTGGGGCCCTTCGAGCTCCAGGCAGGACTGGGAATCTCAACTCTGTCAAACCCCAAATCCTTTAGAAGATGACCTTCCTTCTCACTCTGTGAATGAGCTGCACATTCCCTCTGAAATTGTCAGGGGCTTCTTACAGATGAAAAATCCCACTTACGGCTTTTTGCTCTGGTTTGGAAGTGGGAAAGGCAATTCTCCATCCATCAGCTCCAGACTGCACTGCCTCAGGAACACGGCTCACTTGCCAGCTTTGGCCACTCGTGGCACGTCTAGAGGAGGAAGAAAGTGCAACTGCACGATTCCAGCCAAAAAGAAATGAAGAATGAATAGTGGAGATCCAGGCATTCCTGTGGAGATTCAGGGGTTCAGCTGGGACAGTGAAGAGTTTGGGTCCTTGCCAATTGGATGTGTGTCCCCAGCTGCAATCTCCTGGCCTGCAGGGGAGTCTCACTCACCTGCCAAAGCAGAAAGCTCAGGCACTGTGCTCCAACGGGCTCGTCTGATGCAAAGCTGTCAGAGCAATGTGAGGGCAGAGCCAGCCCAGCTGTGCCCAGGGCAGAGGCCAGCAGAGCCCTGGCAGAGCCCAGAGCAGCCTCAGCACCTGCAGAGCCCGGCTGCAAGGAGAGAAACCAGAAACTGCCCGTCAGCTGAAGGCTGTTGTTCCCTTGTCCCAGCTGCCCACAGAGCCCAGGCCATGCTGGCTGTGCCTAGAGCTGTGCCCAGAGCTGCCCATCACTGCTGCCTTTGGGAGCAGAGCAGGAGGGCAGGACATTCCCAGCCTGCAGCCAGCCACGGCACATCCAGCCCTCAGCAGCTGCCCAGAGCAGGAGCCTCCTTGTGCTTGTTGCTGTCTCCCAAAAGCTCTGATCCCACCATGCCAAGCAGACGGGGACTCACCTCACGCCATCCTCCGCTGGGAGAAAAGCTGGTCCCAAACGATGTCCTCAGCCTTCTCCAAGGGCACGGCCCATCCACGCTGCAGCTGCTCCCAGGCACTTCCCGATCCCGACTGGACCTTACATAGAACGCTTCCTCTAGAAAAACAAACAACAAACTGTTGAAAAGAGATTAGAGACAAAGGGAAACAAGAAAAAAACTCTTTATCTCTGTCAAGGGCCTGAGGAAGGCCCAACCCCTACATGCTAGGGAAAATCCCACCCATGGGGGAGAGAAGCCCACACTTTCTCTCTTCCCTCCTACACTGCCCCCCAAAATAACAGTGATCCCAAAGCAAACAAGGGCAGTGGAGCAGCCCAAGCCCTTCCTTGCCTGCAAAGCAAAGCAGCCCCTGCACAGGTTCTGGAGTCCCACCTCTGCTCCCACCATGGAGGTTTGTTTGTGTCAGGCTGGCTGCCCCAGCCCCAGCCCCAGCCCCAGCCCAGGCCATGCTGGGTGCTGGGGGCTGTTGGCAGGGCCAGGAGCCAACCCCCATCTTGTATCCACCCAAGCCCGTGCCCCCAGCCCTGCCAAAAAGCAGCTGGGCAGCGACTGAAGTTGCATCTGCCCCAGCACAGGGGGAACCTTTTGTTCCCAGCCAGTCTGAGCAATGCCCAAATCTGGGAGCATTTCCCCGGCTGTGGACTCATCTGCGAATTTGCTGTGGAGCCAGGCTTTGAAGACAGTGCCAGAAGTCCATCATCTTCAGCTGCCAGTGGCCAACTTGAGGAAGAGTTTGTCATCCTTGATGTCATCCTCACTGTCTCCAGCAGCAGCAGCCCCAGCTGGTACAGCTTCTCCAGGGGCTCCTTCTCCTTCCCTGGGGGTCAGACCAGGCTGTCAGGGTTCTGCCCAGGGCCCCAGCTGTCAGGGAAGCAGGACAAGCAAAACCAGCTCAGATGGCAGCCACCAGTGCTGGGCAGAGCAGCTCAGCTGCAGCACAAGGGCTGTGTGTTCCCACCCAAAGACCCCAGTGCATTGATACAGGCAGGGAAAAAAGTCTGGGTTTCCTTGCTTCTGATTGCCAGGGCATGTGTGGACCTGTAACTTACCAGGGCCCTGGAGCAAAGTGTGCATGTGGCTCTCTCCCTTCTTCTATGGCAGGTGAATATCCTGTATCCAAGGTTCACAGAACAGGTCTTCTAATGAAGGTCTGTCCAAGAAGTGCATGGATAAACACCACCTGATAAGATCTTGGCACTCTGGGCAGAGAAACCAGAAACCACCGGTCAGCTAGAGAAGGCTCCTGTCTGCTTTGCCCCACTCTTCCCATGCCCAGGCCATGCTGCTTTTGTGCTCAGAGCTGTGCCTAAACTTTCCCATCAATTCCCTGTTGTGGAGGAGAGCAGGAGAGCAGGACATGTGCCACCTCCTCAGCGGCTGCCAGAGCGAGATGCTCACGAGCTGCTGCTGTCTCCCAGCACTGGTATTCCCCCGTGGCCAGAGATGAGGATCCACCTGGAGAGAGCCGCTGTGGCAGCGAGAGCTGATGGTCCCAGCTGATCTTCCGGCCCCTCCTGAAAGGGTGCTGCCCGCAGACCATCTGGTGCAGCAGGATGCCCAGGGACCAGATCGTTGCTGCCTCTCCGTAGTACCAGCCCAAGTGGGTCCATTCCGGGGGGCTGTATGACAGTGTTCCTGTGGAATACAGATGGAGTTCATCAGGGGGATGCTGCTGCTTCCAGAGCCTGGCCCCAGCATCCCTGGGCGTGCAGGGGCTGCCCCAGTGGCACACGGGGCGACTGCTGCACTCTCGCCAGCACCTGGGACTTGTGTACAAACTCAGGGCTGGACAAGAAGCCACTGGTGCTGGAAGAGGGCAGCAGAAGCCCCAGCAAGGCCTGACCATGACATGTAAAGCAAAAACCCACTCAGGGCTGGGGGAAAAAAACATGTCCTTATCCTCCCTGCCTGCAGTGCCCCAAAAATATTATGAAGCCAAGACAAACAAGGTGAGTGGAGCAGCCCAAGCCCTTCCTCTCGCCTGCACACCAAACTGGCTGGTGCACTGGTCCTGGACCCCTCCTCTGCTAGCCCCACGCACAGGTGCTTTTGTCAGGCTGGCTGCTGCTGCTCCAACCCCAGCCCCAGGCAGAGTGGTGGGCAAAGGCTGCCAGCGGGGCTGGAAGATGCCTCCCCACCCAGCCCTGCTCAAAAGCAACTCAGCTGAAGACTCAGTACCCTGACTGACAGCAAAAGGGAGGATCCTCGCTGCCACACCCAGCTTGGCCTGTGAGATGCTGGGCCATGAGATGGTGGGACCGGGAGCAGACCCCTGCCCAGGCTCACCTGCAAAGTGAGTGTAGGCTGTGTCTTGCAGGTAGGTGCCACAGCCAAAGTCAATCAACTTTGCCTGGCCAGTGGCCAGGTCAACCAGGATGTTCTCTGGTTTGATATCACGGTGCAGGACCCCTCGGCTGGTGCAGTGCCGCACGGCCTCCAGCACCTGGCGGAACAGCTGCCGTGCCACCTCTTCAGAAAGCAACCTCCGTGCCCGAATGAAATGCAGGAGGTCCTGAGACCGCTCCGGCCGCTCCAGCACCATCACGATGTTGTTGGGGAGCTCAAGCCACTCCAGCAGCTGGACCACACCAGGGTAGCCAGTGGACACCTTGTCCAGCAGGACGATCTCCAGGGGTGCGCTGGTGCCGTCGGGCTGTGGGAGGACCACGGTGCCACCAGTGGGACTGATGTCGTGCCAGGGCTGGGGAACCCCTCAGCCAGCCCGGGATGCTCTGCGCCCTGTGCTGGCCCCACGCCCGCTCCCCATCGAGGGGTCCTGGTGGCTTCCCCCATGCCGGGCCTCGCCTCATCCCCGCCCGGCACGGCCCGGCTGTTCCCGCTGGCCCCACTCACTCACCAGCTCGTCCCAGTGCCGGATGCGGTTCCGTGGCACCCTTTTGATGGCCACCTGCAAGCCAAACGCACCACCGGGCTCAGCTCGCCGCCCGCCCTGCCGAGCCCCATCCTCCTGCTTCCTTCTCCTCCTTCCGCCTCCTCCTTCTCTTCCTCCTCCATCCTCCTCCTCCTCCTGCGCCCGCCGCCGGCCCCGCCACTCACCGGGGCACCGTCCGAGAGCCGCGTGGCTGCGAAGACGCTGCCGAAGCCGCCGCGCCCCAGCAGCGAACCCACTCGGTAGCGCTGCTGCAGCGCCTCCTGCGCCTTCCCTGCGGGCGGGACGCGGCTGTCAGCGCTCGGCCCGGGGCCAGGAGCGGCCCCCGAGCGCCCCTCAACCGCCTCGGGCCGGCCATCCCCAGGCCTTCGGTCTCGGGAACGGGACACGGGAGGCTCGGGGCCGGCGGCCGCGCTGCTGAGCAGCGGCGGAGCTCGGGCCGGGGAAGCCGCGGCGGAGGCGGCAGCGGCCGTGCCGCGTGTGTCCTCCGCGGGGCCCGGGAGGAGCCGGGGCCGGGGCCGGGGCCGGGGCCGGAGCCTGCGCCGGGGCCGGGGCCGGGCTCGGGCCAGGCGGAGCCAAAGGGCCCAGCCCCAGGCACTGATGCCCGCCCAGCAGCGCCACTGCCAGCACAGCCAGAGCCGGGCGGAGGCGAGACCGCGGCGGGGCGGGCGGGGACGGGGACGGGGCAGCCCCGCCCGGGGCCGGGGGCGGGCCGGGGGCATGGCCCGGCCCGGCATGGGGGAGAAGGAGGCGGGGAGAGGGGAGGGACAGCGGGTAAGGGACACCGAGAGGACAGCGGGAGAGAAAGAAGAGAAAGAAGAGAAAGAGAAAGAAGAGAAAAACTGCTTTTGCTGCCGCTGCTGCCGCTGCTGCTGCCGCCGCCGCCGCTGCTGCCTCTGCAACTGAAGCACCGAGGCCGTTTGTCCGCGTGTCCGTTCCCCGCTCGCCCCACGGCCGAGCCCCGCGCGCCCCGGGGACAGCTCCTTCATCTGTCCAAACACGGGAACTTTGCAGTGTTGAGCCCAGATCCAGAGTCCTGACTCCTGCACACTGGCAGAGGAATCCTCTCTGCTGTGTCGCTGCTGTGCATTGTCCTTGCTGAGGTTCAAACACTATTGGGGCACATTCCCTTGGTGTAGGATTCATACCTGACCCAAGCACTGCACTTACGTCTCCAGCGTTGCTTTCCAGTAGAAACAGGGGGAAGGAAAACTGCGTGTAGCTCCTGGTGTTTTAGAGTGTTTATAACTTGCTAAGTGACCCATCTTAGAGGTGAGATGCATTTGGAATTCATGGCATGGAGAAGTCGTGCAACATGGAAAAGGGGAGCATAGAAATAAAGAGGAAAACATCTTAGATAGTTTCTTTCATTTTCATTTCACTTCTGCAAAGCTGTTCCACTTTTCCAGGAATCTTCCCCTGTCTGCTCTTGTCGAGAAACTCTCATGGAGAGCAAGGTCGAGTTCTGTCCCAAGATTTGCCACCTACTGCAGCTTCTCTTGGCTTTCTACACTGCACTGTGTGTGCAGCACGACTTTTGCAGCAAAGCAGGCCAAATGTTTGGAGAACTTTACATGTCCTTTCTTTTCCTGGGGGGTGGGGGAGTTGTGCCACTGGTGAAGTGGCACAATTGTGACTGTTTGTCCTGGTTTAGGGCAAATTTTGTGAGGAAACCTCCAAAAGGAGTCCGTCTGCAAATGAAGTTCAAGCAGCCCCTCCCCCTACTATTTCAGGAGAAGACTTCCCTGGAGAAAAGTGAAAAAAAAGCAGTGTATTTAACAAGTAAAGTATTCACAAGCGTGACTAATATGAAATAAAACCCCTCACAGTTCTGAAGAGATGGCAATTCAGAAAGTCCTTTTTGTGGGTTGTAGTTGGCTCACTCGGTCTCTTCTCAGTCCCTCTGGCCCTGGAATGCAGGGTCCCAGATCTCGGTGGGCCACAGGTGTGAGCTGCCAGTGTTTTTCTGGGTTTTCAGTCCAGAGCAGGTTTAAACAGTTCCAAGAAAAAGGAAAGCCACAGTCCGAGCTGAGCCTTCTCTGCCTCAGCTAGCTAAAAACCAAATTGCTAGACCTGGGCTGTGAAGACACTGAGAAATTTCCAAATCTGGGCAGTGGTGGTGCCAGCAAACACCACACCTGGGTGGTGTTGGAACTGGAAATTAATGGCTTTTGGCTTTCTGTGCCAGCAAATCACTGGACTTGGGATGTGCTGGCACTAAGAAGTTTTCAGATCTGGGCGCTGGCGGGGCCAGTAAACACCAGATCTGGGCCATGTTGTTGGCAGCAAGAGAAATCTGCCAGATCTGGGCACTGCTGGCACCAGGAAATTTCCAAACCTGGGTACTGGCGCAGCAAACAAGATGTGGGCAGGGCTAGACCTAGTGCCAGGAAGTTGCCAGGTTTTGGATTTCTGTG
This sequence comes from Taeniopygia guttata, assembly GCF_048771995.1. NCBI lineage: Eukaryota > Metazoa > Chordata > Aves > Passeriformes > Estrildidae > Taeniopygia > Taeniopygia guttata. The sequence continues at coordinate 4,415,968 of NC_133057.1, forward strand.
CCTGCAAATTGCTGCACTTGGGCTGTGCCTGAAGAGGGAAATTTCCAGATCTGGGCACTGGCAGTGCCAGCAAAGACCACATTTCAGGCTCCAGGTGCCAGGAAGGACTGGATCTGGACCCCTTCCTCTTTTCCTTCCTTCCTTCCTGGGGTCCTGCTGCCAGCAAACCCCAGATTGGGTGGTGCCGGGCAACGGGAATTTGCCAGGTTTTAGCTTTCTTTGCCAGCAAATTGCTGGACATGAGCGGTGACGGAAGAGGGAAATATCCAGATCTGGGCACTGGTGGTGCCAGCAAACACCAGTGAAACCTTCTGGTCCGCACGCAGACGGATGACCAGTGGTTTCCCTGAGAATTGGCTCTGGTGACTTTACAAAGAAAGACTGCTTTGATCTGGTTGTCTGGAAACAGAAGTTCAACGAAGGCGAACACAACAAACAGGACGGCGTGCAGAGTACAGAGAGCAAACGAGAAGAAAGCCTGGGTCCAGTGTCTAGCAGGGATATTGATGCATTTATATATGGGGAGGGGTAAAGGCGGGATCTGAGGGCAGGATCCAAGAGGAAGGAACGATTCAGAATATGACAATTTTTGCAGTAAAAAGTAAGCAATGGTGGCAAAGAGAAGTCAGAACTTTCTAGTAACTATCTGCATAACTGAACAAGAGGATTATGGGTGGGAGCTCCTGCTCACCCTAACCAGAGAGGGTTTTCCCAAGGCTTTACATCAAGGTCTCCTTCTTCTTTTAAACCAACCCAAACAGACCAGATCTGGGCAGTGCTAATGCCAGCACCGGGAAGCTACCAGGTTTTGGCTTTCTTTGCCATAAAATTGCTGCATTTGGGTTGTGCTGGCACTGGGAAATTGCCAGATCTGTGCACTGACAGTGCCAGCGCACACCAGATCTGGGCAGGGAAAGTGCTGGCACTGGGAAATTGCCTGTTTTTAACTTTCACTGCCAGCATGTTGCTGGAATTACGCTGTTCAGGAATCAAAAAAATTCTGGATCTGGGCACTGGCGGTGTCAGCAAATACAAGATCGGGTTGGTGTAGGCACCATGTCTATGCCTGGTTTTGGATTTGTGTGCCAGCAAATTTCTGGACTTAGGCTGCACCGGAACAGGGAAATTTCCTGGCATGTGCTGCATGAATCTTTCAGATCACAGCAAGTGAGTCCATACACAAAAGCATCCAAATTCTCAGAGAGGGAGTCAAGAAACTGCAAATAGAAGATGATGAAGACTGGCTCAAATGACTATTCAAAAAATGGAACTTATCTGGTTGGGCTTTATCTTTGGTCAGACGGGTTTACTGATTTTTGGAGCTGTTGTTGTTGTGTTTCTATTGTTACCCTATTTTGTAAGTTGTCTATTAAGAGCTGTCCATAAATCTTTACAGAAAAATTTTCTAAAGAGAGGGGAAGATGTGGAAACACACCTGGCTGGAATGAGTGGTGGTTTGGCCTCAGTATGAGACCATGGGAAACAGGACACCTAGTCAGGTCATGGTGAGACGAGTGGGGCCATGGGAGTCAATATGTTAATAGAACTATCCAACATTTGGTCAGGTTTCTGGTTCTTGTTCTCAGTTGGTTTGGAACCTGTTGTGTGTAAGGTCATGTTCCAAGTTTGTGATTGGAGCCTTGCCCTCAGAAGACCCCTCTGCCTTGTTTCGTTCACCATGCCCCTGAGCCTTTGGATCTTGCCCCCAGACTATGCAGTTTTCCACATTTGTTATTTTGTTATTAAAGTCTTTATTTTTTGGGCAAGACCATGGTACCCATTCCTCATTTATTTTGCCAGTTCCCCCAGCCAAGCCAAACTAGGGATCAGAGCGAGAGAAGACTGCAACAATGGAGTGGTAGGAAGTGCAAGGGAACACAGAGAGAGGTTGGCACAGCAATTCAGGGTTGGAATAGGAAAGGCAAGCCAAGTTAGAGGAGGGGTGGGACTGGCAAGGCAATGGAGGAGAAGAAAGAAGTAAGCAGATGATGACGGTGAGGCAAATGGTCTGCAAGGTAATGCAAGGCAAGGGAGGGGTAGCAGTGCCATGCAAGAAAAGGGCTGGGCCTATAAGGCAAGGCAAGTGACAGGTAGGCAAGGGAAAGAGAATAAGGAGGAGTAATGCAATGGCAGGGGAAAAAGGAGTAGGAAAGTCAAGGTAGGGTATGAGTGAGCAGTGCAATGCAAGATAAGGGAATTGTAAGATGGGCAATGGAAGGACACAGAGGCTTCAGTAAAGCAAGAGTAGGGATGGTCAGGCATAGCAAAAATATTTGGGGTAGGGTAAGAAAGGCAAGACAAGGCAAGGCAGGAGTAGGCAAGGAAGTGAAACTCAGGAGAAGGAGGCAACAGAAGGCAAAGCCAGGGAAAATAGCAGAAGAAAAGTCAAGATAGGGGATGGGTGAGCAAGGCAATGCAAGGCAATGGAGTCATAGGAAAGACAAGGGAAAGACATGAGAGATCAGTAAGGCAATACATAGCTGCAGAAGACAAGGCAAGGCAAGGCAAGGGACGAGAAGGATGTGAATGGCAAAATAAAGCAAGGAAGATGTAAAATGGGCAAGGCAAGGCAACAGGAATGCCTTGCATGCCTATCCCCACCTTGACATAGCTAAATTTATCTTCCCTGCCCTTCCATTGTCTTGTCTTCCCCTGCTTAGTCCTACTAACCTTGCCTACTCTAACCTGACAGTGCTTCACTGACCCCTGTGTATCTTTTCCTTTTCCTTCCTACCACCATTCCCTTTCATTGCCTTGCTTACCCATCCCCCACATTCACCTCCCTACCCCTTTCTTCCCTAGCCTTGCTTTGCCTTGCCTTCCCTTCCTTTGACTTGCCTTGCCTTTTCTACTCTCCCTGCCTTGTCTTAGCAACCCCTTTTTGCCTTTCCCTTGTCCTTCCTTCAACTCCACTGCCTTGCATTGCCTTCCTCACCCATCCACAACCTTGAACTTCCTATCCCTTTTTTTCTTGTCCTTGCCCTGCCATCTCCTCCTTGCTGTGCATGGGCGAGCAAGGCAACGCAAGGCTTGCATTGGACTTTGCATCGCTTTCTGAGCCCTGTGTGTCCTACTTTTACCCTTCCTAACACTACTTCCTTGTTTTGCCTTGTTGCTCACCCATTCCCCATCTTGAGGTTTTATCGGGGACCAATTTCCACATATGTCAGACAAACCCCTCCAGTGCTGACAGGTACATTTTCTTAATAATATAAAATATTACATACATATCATTCTACTGGCATGATTTATCTTTATTACATATAACAATCCCCACCCTTCTACATTAACCCATTAATTCATGCCTAAAACCTCTATATTTAATGATTTCTTCCCTTAGTTTGTTGCAATTACTTTTAATCTTACCTAAAAAGAAAGAACCCTCAGTTCCTTCTTAGTTCCCATCACCCCATTCTTCTTTTGGAATTTCTTGGTAAAGCCTGTAAGTATTCCCTTCTTCTTTTACTTGCCCCTCGAACTTGGCATAGGCTTCAGCTGCTCTGCTGTGTGGGTTTTCTTCACCTAGTTTCATTATTTTAGATACCTGATTTATTTTTCCAGTTGCACACTCTGGGTCCGTGGGCATGGCTGCTACCTGCATCCCTTGTAGCACTGAGTGTATTAACCTGATAAAGCAGGGTACCATGCAGGGCAGGAATATGATTCCGGCTATTGAACACAATGCAAAAAATACAACCTTTTCCCCCCAAGTGCTATCAAACAAATGGTCCCATCAGGATGCTTGGAGGATGGAGTTCCACTTTTGCACTGGAACGTGTCTACCCTTTTGATTTCAGTTGCCAAGCCTCTGATGGTCTCCTTAGTTCTTGTGCCACCTGCTTTATTTTATTCTCCGGGTCCACCCCCTCTTTATTTCTTGAGAAGCAGAATGTCCTATCATGTTGCAGACAGACCCTGTCATCCTGATCCTCTAAAAGGTCAAGGATAACTGGTTCATTTTCGAGTGACAATTTATTCTTATATTTTAAATTCCCTCCAACCCAATATGTCTTTCCACCCATCACACACATTCCCAATTGATTATTATCATAACACAGTGGTTTAGCCTGAAAATAAGCTACAAATGCTGACTCCATTTTTCCCCCAACCCATAATGTGCGATTACGCTTATCACAGATAGGGACAGGTATTCATTCAGCATTCCTCTTGCATGTTTTGTGCTCTGACTGCCTGTTCTTAGGGGTCGCCCTTTTTAGATCACACTTTATTTTCTTACACTTCCCCTGTTGAGTGCCATTGATGGGACTATGTCCTCTTATCTTGTCCTGGCTGCAGTTCCTGGGGGTCAGGAATGTTGGAGCCCCCGATTCCCCTTGTCCCCTCTGGGCATTTTGTACGCATGGTACGTCCTCGCCGCCGGGGCCTCGTACATCCGTGCTGGGTAAGCAACCTGAATGTGTACTAATTTTGAGGCACATTGCTAGACTCAGGATCATCAGGACCCCCACTGTGAAAACTCCTCTATCTCTGCCTTCGCCCAACTGGGTTGCAACCAGCAGCAGGGTAAACCATCTTCTCAGCAGCAGGAGTAGTTGTCTGTGGTGTTGTACCTGGCCCGAGCTGCATCCCTCCGTTTAAAGATGCCCCACCTTGATAGTTTAACTGAGTCTGCGCTGCAGGGTACTTTGTTTAATCTCCGGCACTCAGCAGTAATGATCTGAGCTTTTGACCTTAGTTTTCCCTTCACCCCATTTTGGAATAGGTGAAACCACACTAAGGAATCTACTTCAATTATACCCAGACTAGTGGTGAGCCCTAAAACACGGCTAGTCAGGCACTGTTCTTCCTCCTGGCCTTTATCACACAAACCCTTTGGGTTTGTATTGCTGTATCTGTAGTTAAGAGGACAAAACCAAACCAAACAAAACAAAAGCCTTCCTAATGAGGTGACAAAGGAGCCTCTCTCCAAGTTTTGATGAGCACCTTGTCCCTGGGTTGCACTTTATGTATGGAGAAACCAAAGGGGGTATTGTGTTATTATTCTCTGCTTTCACAATTCCTGCAGATTCTTGTTCATGGACATGTGGTACAGCTGGATCTGTCCATCTTCTACCCTCGGGTGCCCCACCAGCATGCCGTGTTCGTAGGGCATCCCATATAGCATTTTAAAGGGTGACAGCCCAGTCTCAGAATGAGACAGGGTCCAAATATGTAACAGGACTAAGGGGAGGCATTTTAACTAGGACATTTTGTTTCCAAAATCAATTTAACCAATTGAGCTTTTAGTGTTTAATTCATTCTCTCGACTTGCCTGATTAACTTTTTGGCAAATCATACACCCTTACACCTCTTGTTTCACAAATTCATAAATCCCCTTACACTCGAAGAATCTCGGGAATTGCTCTGTCAGGGCCTGAGCTCTCCAGTGTGTCTGTTGATGTAGTCTCCTTAGGGATTTTCTGGTATAATCTTTAGACAATAGCTCCCTCCCATTGGGCAATTTCCACTTACCTCCTTCTAGCTGGCCTCCTATTTTTTCCTCCCCCTCAGTTTCTTTTGGGGAAAGATGTGGGGGATAGTTCCAGACCTTCCCTTCTTCGATTCCCGGGGTACTTACCTTCAGTAAAGCCATGCTTTTAGCTTCTTTGTCTGCTAAGTTATTTCCTTGGGCCCTAAACTGCATTCCTGTTTGTGCCCTTTCACGTGGACGATGGCAATTGCTTCTGGCCCTCTAATGGACTTTAAAATTTGCCTGATTATTTTTTCATGCACTAGCCCTCGCCCCCGAGTGTTAAGTAGCCCTCTTTCTTCCCAAATTTTTCCAAAAGTGTGTACCACTGCAAATGCATATTTTGAATCTGTGAAAATCATTCCCCTTTTCCCCTTTAATTTCTGTAAAGCTCTTAAATACTGCATACAGTTCACAAGTTTGTGCTGACTATGTGGCATTCAGGGGTTCTGATTCTATTACTTCCCCCAGGGGAGGGGAAACGGAGGCGGCGCCAATAAGGATAGGACAGAGGCGGGGAAAACACCCCAGGAAAGCAGGAGACCCCGGGGACAGGGACGGGGATGGGAAAGGTGGGGGGTGGGGGGGAGGCGGGGGGTTAGAGGAGAAATTACAATTCCCCACAGGTAGCCAGCCCAGAGATGGGTCATTCCTCAAGGTGATCCAGGGAACACCTGGATGATGAATATGTGATAAATATCTAAGATTCAGATAGCCAGAGTCATCAAGTGATACATTTCAATGCGGATTCCAGGGAACTCAATCATGGATGTACATCACTCCCCGGACATGGTTTTGTTCAGTTCACGGCAGAGAAAAAGACTCCACATAAATATGTGAAATTCTGAAAGGAAGAAAATGGAACTCTGCCCCGGGCAGAGTAAACTGTATAAAAAGCAATCTAACAGGATGGTCGGCGTGAACATAGGAGACCTTATGCTTTAAAAGTCGGACCTGTGTTTCACCTAGTGCTGATCCCGGACTCGGCACTGTTTTTTAACTCAGACCTAATCTCAGTTGTGAGATAAACATCTATTTTTATTAATTATGAAATTTGGCTTGATCATTTTTACCTGTAACAACTTGTTTCAGCAAAGGCCTCCATGCTAAAGTAAGGAAATGTTGAAGTAGCTGTGATCCCATGAGAAGTTTGAACAGAGAAAAAGAACAGAGTGGCAAGACCCTGTACCCTCAGGGAGAGAAGACCTCAGTTCCAGATATGAAAATTATTTCAGAAAGAGATGAAGAGAACCTTTGCTCTTAAACAGCTCATCTTTAATACCCCATAAGCTGACATGGCCCATAAACACAGCTGTGGGAAAGGCTGTGAAAAAATGGGAGAGACTGTACAATTGCAGATTTTTCCAGGCAGCTGCTATTCGTGGAAATGAAAAGCCATGAGAGAACTGTTTTCTTGTGGAGAAGTCTCCATAACATTAACATGAGGAATTTTTCTCCCTAAGTCAAGTGAAGAAAGACTATTCTAGAGGTGGTAAACTGAAAATTTTAGATTTTGCTTCTTTACATTGTCAGGTTGTATGGAGAGAAATAGTGTTCTGACAGTTCTGATCCTCATTACTCTTTCTTTTAGTTACTGTTAATAAACTTTTCTTCAAAACCTTTTAAAGTTTTTAGCCTACTTTGCCGTTCTCCTAATCCTATCTCACAGCAAGAAATGAGTAAGTGTATGCTAGTGAGTGCACTGGTAATTAGCCAACACTGAACCCACACACTAATTAATGCATTGATGGAGAAATCTCAAATTGGTGAACCAAGACAACTACACAAACTTCCTCATGAACTGCCCCAGACGGGAAGGAAATCAAGGCAGAGCCGTGGTTTGTCAGGACTTGCTTGATCCCAATGAGCCCCGTGGTGCATTTGGAGCTGAGCCCTGGAATCTCAGGGCCTGCGAGGAGATAGCACAAACCATTCCAGGAGTCCAAGTCAGAAGAAAACCCCAAAATGTCTCAAAACATAAATGGGTCGTACTGAGGTCCAGCCCAATGCAGGCTCCTCATGGACACCTTGGAGGGGAGAAGTGGAGGCCAGGATGGCACAAAAACCTCTCAGAGACTCAAAATGGCACAAAACCCGCTCATTTTGGAAAGGAAATTCTAACGTACCTTAGAAAAGTTGAGTATCTCAAAGCAATGAGCCCCACTGAGTGTCAGTACAAAGCTCTCAAGGGACTCATTAAAGCAGATAATTGGGGCCATGATTGCACAAACCTCTCACAGAGTCTGTATCAAAAGGGAAACACCAAGTACCTTAAAAGAACTGCAGTACCTTGAAGCATTAATGAGCCCCACTGAGTGCTGTTCCTGACAACAGAGACTAATTACAGCAGATAATTGCAGGCCATGATTGCACAAACCTCTCAGGGACTCCAAGGCAAAAGCCCAAGTCCTTTGAAGAACCTGCCGTCCCTGGGAGCATGAAGGAGGGCCCAGGGCCATTCCTGACAAAGGCTCCCCAGGGCCTCTTCCCAGCAGCTCCCTGAGGCCAGGAGTGCAGGGAGGCAGAGGCTCTGTGTAGGCAGCTCAGCTGCTGAGCAGAGCCTGGGCTGGCTGGAGGCAGCAGAAAGGCCAAGGCCTGAGCCCCAGCCCCAGGGAAGGCAGATCCTGTCCCTCCCCGCCTGCTCAGGGCTCTGCCGGGAGCACTGGCATAGGGAGGGATGCTGAGGGCAGGACAAGGGATGACAGTGCCCAGCCTGGCTGGGGCTGTGCCAGGAGGCCCCAGTGCCTCAGGACAAGGTGTCTCCTCCTCACAGCCCTTGGTGGCAAGACGCTGCTGTGCCCCAGGGCACCAAGGCCTGGCTTCTCCTGGCCACTGCCAGCCTTGCCAGGGCCCTTGGCCATGTCCAGCACAGCTTGTCCTGCACTGTCCCACAGCTGCTGCTGTGTCCCTGCAGGCTGCACACTCCCATCTCGCTGCCCTCCAGGCCCTGCCCTGCCATATCCAGTCCTGCCCTGCCCCTGCCATGCCCAGGGCATGTCTGCAATTCCCCCAGGCAATGGGTGGGGATGGGCAAGTGTTCCTGAGGGCACAGGGAGGGGACAGCTGGGCTGGACAGACCCAAGGGATCTCCCATTCTATGCAATGTCATGGACAGCAATAATACTCAGGGAAAGGAAGGGGATAGGGCTGGGAGGGAGGGCTGTGGATATTTTTTACCAAGACATTTCCCCATAAGTCACACAGGGGCTTGGAGACTCTATAAGGTGCATGAGGGGCTAGGGTCCCTTGTGACACACACAGGGATATTTTAGGTTCCCTCTGAGGCATGGAGGGCACTGGCCCTGCCTCCATCAGGGCCTGGCACAGACAGCCCCGCAGGCAGAGCGGCGGGACCGGCACCGCTCAGCGCCCGTGGGGATGGAACCGATGCCAGAGGAGCCAGGGGGGCCCTGAGCAGGGCTCTGGCGCTGCCCCCCCGGCTCTCCTGGGTCTGTGGCCATCCCGGGCGGCAAGGGCTCGCTCTGTGCCGCGCTCTCCCTGCCCAACGGGGCTCTGGGTCAGCACCCGGCTCCTGCCGCTGCCTTGAGAATGCTGAGGGGCATTCGGGGGTGGAACTGAACTTGCCAGGGAGAGAATTCATAGGAGATTTGTTTAGGTCTTTTACAGACTTGTTTAGGCTCTCTTCAAGTTGAGAAACAACTTAAAATCCCAGGCTAAATCATATGGTTCAACGTGTGGGGATTCCTTGAAGACGCTTTGTAACTCCCCGTGGTGCCGGGCCGTGTCCCAGCGAGCACCAACACCCAGGAGCTCTGATGCATGCTGCACGGCTGGCACCAGGGAAACAAGTCAACATCCCTACAGCTGCCCGCTCTGCCTGCAGGGTGTCACGCAACAGCAATGTTCCAGCAAGAACAGGCATTTTTACATCCTCAGGATGATGAGCTCTTGTGGTCCTGGTGGTGGATCAGAGAGAAAAGCCAACTGTGACGGACTGAACTTGACTGTAGGAGAGGGATGGCTCAGCAGAGGACCTGGGGACCTGTGGTGCCAGCCAGTGACCGGCCACTCGGACACAGCAGGAAGGCCCCAGACTGTCACACTTCAGTTGGGAGGGTATAAAAGCCGAGAGGTTCTTTGTTCAGGGTCCCCCAGAGGCACCAGCTCAAACTGCCACTGTTCCAGCACAAAAAAAATATTTTAAGGATCCGGAGGTCTGACACTCTGCTATGGAGGACATTTCACATTTCCAATCATTTGGGCACTTAGGACCTTCTAATTTTGCTTTGCACCCAAGAAAAATAAACCCCGAAATGTGCACAAATCACTCCTTTAGCTTTTCCTCCTGTTATTTTAATCTGACTTTTACATTGTTGTCTGCTATCTTGTCCTCATCTTTCCAAAATTCCTGTGCCTATTTATGTCCAGCCTGGGATGGTGCACACATTTTGTTTAGTTCTGCAGCGATTTATCCCCAGCAATCCTGCTGACCACACCCATTTCAATGTTGCAAAAACCGAACTCTGGGCTGCAGTATGTGAATCACGCTCTGGTGTGTGAGATGGCAGGGCACCAGAGCAGGCACTGAAGAAGGGACGTTCCGTAGGTTGGTGAAGTCACTACCAGAACTCAGTCTAGCTCTCAGAACTCCGGCGCCACACCAGGAGTGGGGAACTGCCTCGCTATGGGCATTTACCAGAGGCAGAACCTTGAGAGCCACTTGCTCTAAGGTGCCAGACACAAGCCACCACAGGGACCGGGCAGAGGAGAGAGGAGGCAGCTCTCCGTCTTGAGGTTCAACAAGAAAGAGTTTATTTCAGGTGAAGAGAGCAGAAACAGAGAGCCCACGGCACTCCTGTGCAAGATACAAGTCAGGGGTTGCATACAAACAGCTCACCAAGAGGGAATCCTCAGGGGAGGAGTGAGGGGATCACATCCAGTGTCTGGAGCCCATTGGGGTAGGAGGGTGGAGAGGATGGGTCACAGAGGCCAATGGGGCCTTGAGGAATTGGGGCATCCCAAAAAGGTGTTGCAATCTGGGATTGGCCCCATGGGAAAGTGCCAAGGAAGGTTCGGGGACCAAGGGGCTGGGCTGCTATGACAGGCAGGGAAAGAGCTGGAACAAGGGGCGGGGAATGGCATGGGGGTCAGCTTTGAGGGAGGGTAAAAGCCAGGGATGAACAAACTCGGGGAGAACATGGGGGTACAACATGAGGAACCACCTAAGAAGGAAACAGTAAATGAAATTTGTACTGCAACAATCAAGAGCATCTGCAGGGACACAGTCTGACCAGCAATGTCAGCAGGCAAAATAAAGGTTTTGCTGAGCAATGGCCCTTGGATGAAGCAAAATATTTACACTCAGGGCAGTCCATTTGTACAGAAAGGGGGTACACTCTGGGGTACAGCTAAGGCCATGAGGTCCCAGCAGGCTCTGGGGTCGCAGCAGGCTGAGGTCACAGCAGGCTCTGAGGTCACAGAGGTCCCAGAGCTCCGTGGTTGCAGAGCACCACAACGCCCGAGCAGGCAGTCCTTGAGCACAACTGCTGCGGCAGCAGCGGCGGTGGCAGCAGTGGTGCTGACATTGGGATAGCGGTGTCAGGACAGTGGTGGCAGCAAGAGCGGCGGGACTGGCACAGGGCAAGGCACCATGGCCCTTGCTCTGCGCCTCCTCCTCCTGCTCCTCCTGGCCGTGGCCCTGCCTGCCAGGGCTGCCAGGGCTGCTCCATTGCAAGCGCGGGGAGCAGGTGAGCCGGCAGCCTGGCTCCCCTTTCCCAGGACAGCGCTCCCTGCTCTCCGGGGAAGCGCTGGGGATGGTTTTCCCCTGGGGTTTAGGGAGGGTTTCCTCTGTGGGAGGGAGTGAAGTCCCGTGGCCCATGGGCTGCTCCAGCTGCCCTCCCAGGGATGTGGCACAGGGCCTACCAAAGTGTGGAGACTGGCCAAGAGACAGCCCAGAGCTCCCCAGGCCCCTGTGCAGCTTTGGCCTTGTCCTTTCACATCTGGCTCCCATGGCCTTCCCCGAGCCCCTTGCAGTGCCAAGTTCCCACAGACAGAGGGGGATGCCAGCACACAAGGAACTGGTTCTCATCTGTGCTCCCTTCTAGATGAGCATGCTAGGAAGGCTTCTCCAGCAGCTTGTCTCCATGAAGATTTCCAGCCTCTGAAGTCTCGTGCAGGTATACTGATAATGTTCCTAAAAGAATAATCACTGACAACCTGGCAGGAACCAGCTGGCAGAAGCTTCTGTGGCTATTGAGTTGCAGGTGCGTCTGCAGGGAGGACATTTCAGGCTCCTTTCCTGGTTGCTGAACACAAGTCCGTCTCCCATCGCAGGGGTGAGTAGTGTGTCCCCGATGACACCACAGGCTGAGCCATGGTTTTGTGGGATCCATCCATCTTAAATGCAAATACTCGTCTTAAGGTCCTCTGAGAGGGAGGAACAAACCTACAGGAAACAGTAAGGCTCTAGAGACATACAAACACATAGAGAAGATGCTGAGAGATCCAGGGAGACGCCGTGGTGGGTGCATTCCCCTCCCCCTTCCCCTGGGACTCAGCAGCTGGGGGCTTTCCCTGCACATCTGGACAGACCCTGCCTGGCACAGCAGGAAGGGATCCATGGCAGCCTCGCTGCCCTGCTGCTGCTCTCACGGCCTGCAGGGCTGTTTCCCAGCCTGGCCTGGCTGCAGCTTCTCCCCAGCCTCTGCAGGAAGGCATTTGGCACCAGCTGACAGGGAGCCCCAACTGCACCATAGCTTATGCACACCCTGAGATCCCCTGCAATTTCCCAGTCCCTGAGCACATCTGGAGGGGCAGATGTTTGAAGGAGGGTGGGCCCAGCAGCAGCCCCAGTAACCTGGTCTTTATCCTGAATCTCATCCATGACTGAGACAAGCTTTGCCTCCTGAAGATGCCACCTTCCTGCTGGGGAACAGCCCAAATGATCCAGCTGTCCCTTTTCCTTTCCCCAGAGATGGAAGGAGAGGCTGTGCTGAAGGCTGAGTTTCCCAGAGGAAGCAGTGGCTCATTGGCAGCCTCTGCTGCAGGAAGGGAGGCGCTGCCAGGCACAGTCACAGGAGGTAATTGCTGTGCCTCTGGGCCTGAGCCCTGCTGAGCCTTGAGCTGCCCTCTCTGCTGCTTGGCAGGGCGGGCTCACAGCATTACCTGAGCCCCTTGCAGTGCTCACTTCCTCATAGAAGGGGGATCCCAGCACACCATGGAACATTTCCCATCTGTGCTCCTTTCTAGATTGGGACCGTAACTTGAAGCGTTTGGAAAGAGTGATAAACCACGGTTTAAGGATCTTGGAGTCTGGTGAAGGTAGGTTATCAGCAACCCTTTCCTAACAGAGAAATCATTGTCCAGAGGAATATTTATGTGTGGTTTTCTTTTAAGATCCTTTGAAGTTTGATGTATTCTGGAAATCCTGTCCCCCAAATTCCTACTCCTGTGCCCAACAGCAATCCCACAGGAGGATCACTGTCAGTGGGAGGAAGGAGCATTTAGCTGTCCATCTTCCACCCATGTGCAATGCCAGTGTGTCCTTCCGTGTGCTGTGTGCAGCCCCAGAGAAGAGCAGAGAGGGAAGGGCCGGGCCCAGGGCTGTGTCCCGGGGCTGAGCCTTTCTCAGCTCCTTTGCCTGCCCCAGGGAGCCTGAGCTGCTCCTGCTGCCGCTGTCAAGCCCTGGCCCTGTCTGCGGCTGGGTTTAGAGCTGCTGGCAGCTCCAGGGAGTCCTTTCTCCCCTGGCTGCCCCACAAGGGGCTCCTTCCATCCCAGTGCGGGGCCAGCACTGGCATGTGGTCCCCCTGCCCCTGCTCCTGAGTGGAAGGCAGAGCTGAGGGAATGCCTTGGAGGGCTCCAGTCGCCCAGGGGCACTCACTGCCACTGCAGCCTGAAGGAGAATCTTCAGCAGTGTCCCCGGAGGTGTTCTGTCCTGCCTTTCTTTGCAGCTAAACGTGAGGATGAAGAGGATCTGGATTCCCAACCCATGCCCATTACTGAGCCTCTGGGAGATGGTGAGGGTAGGTCAAGGCCTTTCCCCCTGCGAGAGCTGCCAGCTCAGAGCCCAAAGCTCGGCCAGGGGGGCATCGCTGCAGGTGCCAGGACAGAACCACGCACTTGTGTGCCCTCGCCCTGGGCCATCCCCTCACCGCTCCTGGGGCTCAGTGCTGCCCGTGCAGATCTGCAGAGATGACAGAGGCTTCTGTGGCTGTTGAGTTACAGGTGTGGCTGCAGGGAAGACTTTCTCAGGTCCTTTGGTGCATGTTGCTCGCAAGCCCAGCTTCCATCGCAGGGGTGAGTAGTGTGTCCCTGCTGACTCCACAGGCTGAGCACGGCTTTTGTGGTATCCATGCCTGGGAAATGGAAATATTTCTCTTAAGGTCCCCTGAGAGGAAAGAACAAACATATAGGAAGGAGTAAATCCAGGGAGGAATCAAAACATCTGGAAGAAATCCTGAGTGATCTGGAGAGACAGCATGGTGGGTGCATTTCCCTCCCCCTTCCCCTGGGACTCAGCAGCCGGGGGCTGTCCCTGCAGATCTGGACAGGCCGTGCCTGGCACAGCAGGAAGGGATCCATGGCAGCCTCGCTGCCCCGCAGCTGCTCTCACGGCCTGCAGGGCTGTTTCCCAGCCTGGCCTGGCTGCAGCTTCTCCCCAGCCTCTGCAGGAAGGCATTTGGCACCAGCTGACAGGGAGGCCCAGCTGCACCATGGGCCTGAGATGCCTGCAGTTTCCTACTCTCTGGGGAGATGCAGAGAGGCACCTGTTTGCTGGAGGGTGGAGTTTTGGAGCAGCTCCAAAACTCTGGGCATTTTCCTTGTCTTTATCCACCTCATTGACAAGTATTGCTGGGAGCAGCACAGCACAGCATAGAGGAATTATTGCATGCAGGCTCAGGGCTTTGGGCACTGAGCAGTCCTGTGCCAAGAGGCAGCAAGGTGCCTGCAGGCCCCAGCTCGGGGGGAAACAGAGAGCGAGAATGTCCTGGCCGTATCCACCCTGCTGCCAGCTCAGCAGTGCAGCATAGCAATGGCTCACGCTCCCCATTGCTCCCAAGATGCAGCTGGCACCTCAACACGTGCTGACAAAATCTGGAAAAGCATGAGAAGAGATTTCTGCCGGGGAACATCTTGTTTGATGAAGTTGATGGTCATTGTGGCTGGTGCAGCACTTGGCCTGATGATGTGCTCTGTCGGAATCTGGTCTTGCTAGAACAGAAAATGGTGAGTGTTTTGCTGATCTCAATCTCAAACAGCTTCCTTTAAAGGCTGCTAAAAATCAGGGAAGATTCCCAGTGCGGCTGCAGTGGAGCTGTGGCCAGTCCATGGCTGTCCAAAGAACTCAGCTGAGGGCTCTGCTGTGCCCAGTGCTTTCCTTGGCCTCTTCATTGCTGAGGCTTGTCCTGCGGGGCCCGCTGGGGCTGCAGCCAGTGCTGGCTCCCACTGAGGCTGCCTGGCCAAGAGCAGCCCCAGGGGCACAGGGCAGAGGCAGAGCAAGGTGGGGAGGAGAAAGAGCAAGGACGAGATTGCCCCTGAAAGGCAGAGGCGCTCTGGGGCCCGCTCCTGGCCAGGGAGCCTGCCCAGAGCCGTCCCCTGCTCGCCGGGGCCTTGAGGGGCAGCTGTCCAGCTGGGCCAAGGTGTGCCAGCCGCTCCAGCCATGCTGGGGAGCCCTGCCAGCTCTGGGCCCTGCTGTGCAGGAGGCTCCCTGTGTGCCACTGGCAGCTGGGGCCTCAGCCACTGCTCTCTCCCAAGGTGCTGCTGTGCATCTCCAGGAGACGAGCCTAACAACTCCGGCAGAGAGAACTTGACCCGTGTTCCCAGCTCTTCACGTCTGTCCCCATCTGCCCTTCCACAGCTTCCTCACCATCTTGAGCCATTCCCAAAACAAACCCCTCCACAACGAGACCCTCTGCCCCTGAGCCCCCTGGTCCTGTTCCCCTAGCATGACTGAAGGTGGGCAGGCCGCACCTGTCAGGGCAGGGCTTGGCCCACATTTTATGTTCAAATAAAGTAATAAGAGTTGTCAGAGATATGTCCAGGTGTTTCCAACAGCAAAGCCCAGCCGGCACCAGCACTGGCTGAGTTCCATGGCCAGGAGCAGCCATGGATGCCCACGGTGAGGGCAGGCAGGAGCCAGGCAGGGGCTGCTGTGACCAGCGGCGGGGCCCTGAGGGGCTGGGGGAGCCCATGCTGAGCATCCCTGGGCTGAGGGCACATCTCCTTCAGTGGAATCATCTGGGCCTGGACATCCTCCAGTAGCATGCCCAGGAAAAGAGAGAAGCCATCAAGAACATCTGCAAAGACACAGCCTGAGCAGCAATGCCAGCAGGCAAAACAAAGCTCCTCCCCAATTAACACACAGTTGGTAGGACCTAATTGATGGGCCATCACCAATCCAGGGTGCTGCACAGGGTCTGCTCCTCTGGGCGAGGGAGGGAAGGGAAGGGAAGGGAAGGGAAGGGAAGGGAAGGGAAGGGAAGGGAAGGGAAGGGAAGGGAAGGGAAGGGAAGGGAAGGGAAGGGAAGGGAAGGGAAGGGAAGGGAAGGGAAGGGAAGGGAAGGGAAGGGAAGGGAAGGGAAGGGAAGGGAAGGGAAGGGAAGGGAAGGGAAGGGGAGGGGAGGGGAGGGGAGGGGAGGGGAGGGGAGGGGAGGGGAGGGCTGTGTGGCCTTGGGGCCTGATGGGGCTGATAAACAGCCCCAGAGGCACAACAACCCAGCTGCAACCACACTTGATTTCCAGGTCAAAACACTTGGCGTCGCTGCCCCGGGCTTCCCCATAAGGCGTGTGCGGGCTTGGAGACCCCATGAGGTGCACGAGGGGCTAGGGTCCCTTGTGAGACACACAGGGATAATTTAGGCTCCCTCTGAGACCTGGAGGGCACTGGGGTCCACTTGAAGTTATGCATGAGATTTGGAATCCTATGTGAGGCATGCAGGGGGACTGGGATCTTTCCCAATGTGTGGAGGGGGCTGGGGGTCTTTGCTGAGCATAGGACGGGGTTTTGGGGTCTCATTTCAGATGTGGAGAGGGCTGTGGACTCTGCTAAGCGTGCCGGTGCTTTACGTCCCTCCTGCTGCACGCAGTGGGGCTGGACTCTCTTCTGAGGCACGCAGGGGACGGAGCCCTCCCGGGTTCCCTGCCGGGCCCGTCCGGCTCGGGGCTGCCGCGGCCCAGGGGCAGCCGCCGTGCCAGGATGGCTGTGGTGAGGGGGCGAGGCGGAGCTGCCCCGCCGGGTCGCGCTGCACGGGCACTGCACGGACGATGCTGAGTGCCGGGCAAGAAGCACCCCGAGCCCAGGGGCCACAGCCGCAGCCCTGCCTCCATCAGGGCCTGGCAGAGACAGCCCCGCAGGCAGAGCGGCGGGACCGGCACCGATCAGCGCCCGTGGGGATGGAACCGATGCCAGAGGAGCCAGGGGGACCCTGAGCAGGGCTCTGGCGCTGCCCCCCGGCTCTCCTGGGCATGTGGCCATCCCGGGCACCAAGGGCTCGCTCTGTGCCGCGCTCTCCCTGCCCAACAGGGCTCTGGGTCAGCACCCGGCTCCTGCTGCTGCCTTGAGAATGCTGAGGGCCATTCGGGGGTGGAACTGAACTTGCCAGGGAGAGAATTCATAGGAGACTTGTTTAGGCCTTTTACAGACTTGTTTAGGCTCTCTTCAAGTTGAGAAACAACTTAAAATCCCAGGCTAAACCATAAGGGTCAACATGTGGGGATTCCTTGAAAACGCTTTGTAACTCCCCATGGTACCGGGCCGTGTCCCAGCGAGCACCAACACCCAGGAGCTCTGATGCATGCTGCACGGCTGGCACCAGGGAAACAAGTCAACATCCCTACAGCTGCCCGCTCTGCCTGCAGGGTGTCACGCAACAGCAATGTTCCAGCAAGAACAGGCATTTTTACGTCCTCAGGACGATGTGCTCTTGTGGTCCTGGTGGTGTGTTGTATTGTGTTATTTAGTCTGTTTGGTTTGTTCAGTGGTTTAGTCCTGTACCCCCTTGTAAGTGGTCCTGCCCTCCCTTGCCTCCTCCCAACCCTATGTCAATCCTCCTTTCCCTCTTCCCCTGAAATGTTGCCCTTCTGAGGACCCTGCCCCTGGACCTGTCCATCACTCGGCAGCCCTTCCTTTCTTTCTGGAAGGTTCTACCCAGAATGTCAAGTGATAGGC
This sequence comes from Taeniopygia guttata, assembly GCF_048771995.1. Classification (NCBI taxonomy): domain Eukaryota; kingdom Metazoa; phylum Chordata; class Aves; order Passeriformes; family Estrildidae; genus Taeniopygia; species Taeniopygia guttata. The sequence continues at coordinate 4,433,565 of NC_133057.1, forward strand.
CGTACAGCCAGGTCTCCTCCTACCCTCTTTCCCCATTGGTGTTCCTTCATGCATGTTACCCAGATTTCCACACCCCTGTTTGATCTCATTGGCCCACGTAGGGCCATCCCCTGGTTGCCACCCACTGTTATAAGCCTGTGCAAAAGCCTGCTCGAGGTTTTTGCAGACAGTTTATTCTGTGATGGAGGTAGTTCTGAGCTGCTAAATAAGGTTGGATTACAAACCCCTGCAAAAGATGACTCCTTGCCTTTCTCATCGTCACCAAGTTCTCCCTGGGGCTCAGGAATTCTGAACCCAAAGCTGTTGTCCTTACCTCCCGAGAATTGGGAAGGTGGCCAGTGCTGACCTCGGTGCCCAGCTGAGCCAGGCAAGCATTTTCCAGGACAGACACTGTGGCAGTGGCGGATCAGAGAGTAAAGCCAAAGGTGACAGATTAACTTGACTGTAGGAGAGGGATGGCTCAGCAGAGGACCTGGGGACCTGTGGTGCCAGCCAGTGACCGACCACTCGGACACAACAGGAAGGCCCCAGACTGTCACACTTCAGTTGGGAGGGTATAAAAGCCAAGAGGTTCTTTGTTCAGGGTTCCCCAGAGGCACCAGCTCAAACTGCCACTGTTCCAGCACAATAAAATTGTTTTACCACTCTGCTATGGAGGACATTCCACATTTTCAGTCTTTTGGGCACTTAGGACCTTCTAATTTTGCTTTGCACCCAAGAAAAATAAACCCCCAAATGTGCACAAATCACACGTTCAGCCTTTCCTCCTTTTATTTTCAGCTGATTTTTACATTGTTCTCTGCTATCTTGTACTCATCTTTCCAAAATTCCTGTGCCTATTTAAGTCCAGCCTGGGATGGTGCACACATTTTGTTTAGTTTTGCAGCGATTTATCCCCAGCAATCCTGCTGACCACACCCATTTCAATGTTGCAAAAACCGAACTCTGGGCTGCAGTATGTGAATCACGCTCTGGTGTGTGAGATGGCAGGGCACCAGAGCAGGCACTGAAGAAGGGACGTTCCGTAGGTTGGTGAAGTCACTACCAGAACTCAGTCTAGCTCTCAGAACTCCGGCGCCACACCAGGAGTGGGGAACTGCCTCGCTATGGGCATTTACCAGAGGCAGAACCTTTAGAGCCTCTTGCTCTAAGGCGCCAGTGTCACGATCCGCTTATAGCGGGGTGTCGTGATGGTTCATTAGCCAATCCCAAAGTGCAAAAGACAAACAGCAGGGGACTATCAGTTTAATCACAACAAATGCACTTTTATTAAGGGCCAAAAATCAATAAATGCGATAGTGGGGTCAGAAAAGAAATGAAAAGGAGAGAGAGAGAGAGAGAAGGGGGGATGGGAATAGCTACCAACACAGGCGAGGTCCTCAGTGGTCCAGACGATGGGGATCTGTCTCGTTGTGTTGGAGAGAGTCTCCAAAGTCCTGCCCAACCCAGGGATTCAGTTACAGTCCACAGAGGGAAAGGGGGAAACATGCAGAGCAATGTGAGTCTATTGAAATTGCTATGGGGGGAACAGGTGTATCTACAGAAAATCATCCAGGCAGAACAAACACAATGAAGAATAAGTCCATTGAAGTTAATGGAGAAGAACAGATCATGTCATTCCCCCCACCACCATTCTCTGTGGTAGGGGTCTCAGTCTCAGTCCTTGGGGAGAGGGTTCTTGATCTCCGTCTGTCACGGTGGTAAGGAGGCAGATGAGGGGTCTTCAGTGAGAGACCACCAGAGTCACCCCAACAGTTCATTTGGCTTAAAGGTGGAGAGTGAAGCAGGAATTGCAGAAGGCCGCTCTGTGCTGGGTCCACGCTGGGTCTTTGCCAAGTCCTTGCCAACTTTTTGCCAAGTTCTTGCCGGGCCTTGTTCGGAACAGAACGTAACGGTGCAGCGGCTGCACCTGCACTGTTGCCTTCTCCAAGCCGGAACTGCAGTGGGGGAAGGGAGTTCCTTCTCGTGGCAATCGGCAGGCAAATGAGTGAGGGTCTTCAGATTGCCTCTTACACCACCCCGTGACTGACGATTGCCCTCAAGAGATCTTCAGCAGGGTTCTGTAGTGTCATTGTGAAGTCTTCAGGACTCGTCTAGTGTTGGCAGCATATCCCAGAGAAGGGAAAAAAAAAAGAAAAAGGAGAGGAAAAGAACCCGGAAAATAGTAAAACAATAACAATAATTAGTATAAATTGAATCAATATTAATTGGAACAATTTTCTAATCAATAAACAATGAGTTGATTAAATAATAATAAAACAATTATTTAATAATAAACTAATAAAACAATCTTTAAGAATTCAAATCAGGTTTTCTATGTGACTAAAACAAACAATCTTCTAATTTTATAATTGCTTTGTGTCTATAGTCCTGGGGATGTCTATAGTATAAAGCACATCGGCCAAGTGGTGTGCATTAATTATAGCTGTCAATTTTGTTAATTGTTTTATCATTCTCCAATTCATAATAAGCAAGATTGCTGATAAAGCAAAGCCAATCAAAACTAAAATCAAAAGGACAACAATGGTATGACACAATTTTTTCAGGATACCTGTAGCAGTAGTGACCACCCAAAAAGTGTATCCCACCACCTATGTTCTGCATCACTTTTCACCCTTTCTATAACCTGATGTATTTCTTGTACATCATGATGAATAGTTACCAGTGTTTTCTGTCCGTTCTCCTTGATTTTTCCTAAGATTTCAATTAAGTCCTGGTGAAGCAACAATTGCCTTACCAGAGTAAGATTCATTCCAATGGGGGTAGGCAATAGCTTATGAATCAGCGTGTAATTAGATTCTAAAAGTTGATATGAAGTAACTGGAGCTTCAAAAGAAAAATCACATCCTGTAATTTTAGTGAAATTGTAAGCACAAAAATTTGAATGATTTTTAGTATCTGCTACTGTGTCTTCTACATACACTGTGTTACAAGCAGTTCTAAAGCATGCACATCCATTGCCTATATATACAAGGAATGTTTTAGGAGTTTCATTAGGATGGATTTCAAAGTGACAGATATTTTTTTCAGTGTCCAGACAAATATCCTGAGCTATAATTGCATTGTCTTCACAGATGAACCCTTGTTGTTCTCAGACAATACAAGATTCTAAGTTAACAGTTTGCCATTTATCATCAATTTGTCGGGCCCGTTCTCTATGCTCGGAAGGATAGAGAGTGGCTCCATCATGATTCAATCCTAATGCAATAATGGGGAATATTGAATGCACGGAGGCATTGCGTATGGTTAACACAAAAGCTGTGGCTAAGTTTGCAGTGGGGTCATAAGTGAAGTTCACCAAATTCTACCAGGATTGGAAATCTTTTTCAAAGTCAGTGGCACTGTCCCAAACTATTTTCCGAATTTCCATAGGAAACGTGCCTTCTTCACCTTCTCTTCTAATTGAAGCAGCAACTGACTGCATCCATAATTGTGCCTGGATGCAGCTAAGGGCTAAAGAAACGTTGCTTTGTGTAGCATTGAGTGCATCAATTATCAATTCGTGGTCATTCATATTTACCTTTTCCCAATTTGGTAATATGTTTGTTAGCAACCACTGATGCGTTCCCAAGGCTGATAAGGACGATTGCAATGGTTGTTGTAATTGGGTCAAATCTTTAGTTGTAGCAGCCAATTTATTCAATAATACTTCTGAATTAATACTATTTAGAATTCCCAATCCTGTTCCCACAACACCAGTTATATCTCTTGGCATCTGTGTTTTAGAAGGGTTCCACTGTCGTAACCAGGTCGTCCACCCCTGGAAAGAAGTTTGCAAGAAAGGTGAACAAGCTGGCTGAATTTCAGAGACATTGCTTTGCATTAGCAATTTAACTTGTTCAAGAGACCATGCTGGATTGAACAATATTTGTCGTTGGCCAGTTTTCCTGATTATATATGGTCCAACGTTAGAAATTTTTGGGGTAAGCATAACAGGTGGTTGGGTGGTAGGTATCACAACATTAACATCAAGTTTTCCCCAGTATTTAAATCAATACTTTAAACTTAAAAGAAAGCGCTTCAGTATTTTTGGACCAAAGACAAACTACTTCTGCAGTTTGTGTTAATGTGAAATTGTGTCAACAATCCTGTACGCTTCAGTGCGTACAAACCTTTTTGTGCTTAAAGAGATCTTTTCACTCTTTCTGCATGCTACCACAATTATTTCAGACCGCAACCACTCAGCTGGTTTCTGGCCATGGGGTTGTGGTAGGATGCAGGAAAGTATTACCAGTTTTATCATGAATTAGGTGGTCTTCATGTCCCTCGGAGTTCTTCTGTAAAAGTAAACACAACAGAATCCTGCCAGCGAGAGGCAGAAGAGGTTAGAATGATGGAATTATCCAGCACGTATTTATCCAATGCTCTTTCCCTAGAGCACCAGAGGCTTTCCATGCACATTTATTCAGAGGGGGTTTTAGCACAAGTGGTACTAGCCCTATAGTAAGGGATGTCCACCAGAACAGGTTGGCCAGGGTAATGTGCTGGATTATCGGGATCATTTGGTGCACAGCATAGGAGTCAGTGTAGAGACAGACAAGAGAGGCGTTCTGTGCTTCTTGTTGGAAAACACTCCAGACAGCTCTCAGCTCCTTGACCTGAGAACTGCTTTCTCCCTCATTAATTAGTTCACCAGAGGAAATGTGGGGGGCTGCTGCCCTGTATGTCCACACCTTCCCTTCTCGTTTAGCAGAGGCATCAGTGAACCAAGAGTTTGCTGATTGTTCAGGGCAGAAAGGAGGGGCTACTTGGATTACAGAGGCAGGTTTGTCCTGGCTGCTGTCCAAGCTCTCAGTTTCTTGTATTGCCAAATTTTTCACAGCTCCTTCTGTTATTGTAAAGATGTTACAGTAATGTTCAATCTGAGCATACCACTTTCTTACCGAGGCCCTCTGGGCCACCCCGTCAGGAGGGGGGGTCCCAGTAGTGACTGTCTTAGTATCATTGAAAGGGCTTCTCAATACAATTGGTAGTTGTAGTGCAAGTCTTTCCACTTCAATGAGAGCCAGGCTGACCACAAACAATCCCTTTTCCCAGGTAGTGTACCTTTTCTCAGCATCTCTGAAACCACGGGAATAAAAACCAACAGGTCGTGTTGGACCCTCGGGTCCCCGCTGCCAAATGTGTACTGTCAATCCTGAGACAGCAAATCCCCATCCTACCTGAAAGGGGTCTGTAGGATGAACGAGACCCAGAGCTTGATGAGCTGTTACTTCAAAAATCAGCAATTGCAATGCTTCTTCCTGAGAAGAAGTCCAATCCCATTTTACTCCTTTCCTCAGCAAGTCCTAAAGGGGAACCAATGAGTTCTTCTGGTTACTAGGAAATCTGTCTGGTCTTTCTACAGGGGATACAGCTGCTGTAGTTTTCTGTAAGGCTATGGCAGTAGGTTTGAGTGTTTCTGGAAGCCCACAGATTAAAGGGGTCATTATTTCAGGCTTCACAGGTAATTTCATTGGGGATTCAAAGCCAGGAATTAATTTCTTTCTGTGAATCATTTGCAGACAAGTGGCTTTGGACACACTTTCTAGGAGTTGGTCAGGGGTGCTAATTATAGCTACAGGATCTCCCCTTTCCAAGGGGCTTGTTCTTCCAGCCCAAAAAGCCACACGTTGTGTCAGGGACCACGAGTCACGTTTATCTCCTGTTGTTAAGAAGACACCGTGTCCCCAGTACCCACTGGCTTCTTGTTCAGTTAATTTAATTTGATTGCCACCAGTGAAGGACACCTGGAAAACATATTCTGTTTTTGATTCGTATGGGAGGTGTCCATATTTTCTTTTAAGCTCAGCTAACTCGGTGGCAGTGTATGGTATGTGTTTGGTTGTGATGTGGGGTTCAAGATCATCATCACTGAGATAGTTATATTCTGTTTTAATTAAGGGTCTTAAATGAGAGCAGCAATGTTCCCCACAATTATTTCCTGCCTCAAGTTCTTTGTGAGGATAAACTTGGTTAATGTGAGGAGTTTCCTTTTCCTCTGTTTCTTTTAGTTTGTTGGTGAGCTTTGCATTTTTAATCTGTTCCTTTTTAAGGGCAGCTTGTAAAAAATTCGTTTATTCTTCATCTAATTGTTTTTGCAAAATTTCAACCAAATTTTGAAGGGAGTCTATTATTGCATTTCCTCACCTCTTCTCTCAAAGCGAGTTTCTACAGCTGCCATAAGACAAGCTCCCAAAACTGAGCACAAGATGGTTTTATTTCTGCCCAGTTTAAATTTTGTATCATGTTGTAAAAAACATATTCTATCAACCACATTATCCAAATTAAACCAGTTACTTTGTGCCCATTCTTCTCCTCCTGGAGAAGGTTTGGCATTGTATTTAGCTAGTAGAGCATAAAATTCATCTTTAGCTTTAGCATTAAGATTATTACTCATTTTGTGAAGGGACCAAAACCACGGCAGGGAGGTACAAACTTAAGTTACACAAAGCACACAGCCTTCGCTGTGTCACCCTTCTCTTCCCTGGGTGAGTGAAGAGACAAAATCTGCCTGGAGGCTCTGCTTAGTTTCCTCATGTTGTCCCTTCCTTCCCAGACAGTTCAAACATAAAACAACACAGTGTCCCGCCTTTTGCACTAAGAGATCTTTTGCAATTTCTGAAGACAGTGTGGGTGCTTTTTTCGCCTAGGCAATGTGCAGTCTGCAGGAAATTCGAATCTCCCCCCTTGCTTTCTAGACCATGCTCCGTTTTTTGGACTGGCAGGCTAGGTGCGGCTGGAGAGAAACGTCCTTCCCCTGTTACAGACTACACAGAACCTGCACCTTTCTGCCTGGACAGAAATCCTGTCCGTGACGCCAATTTAATGTCACGATGCGCTTATAGCGGGGTGTCGTGATGGTTCGTTAGCCGATCCCAAAGTGCAAAAGACAAACAGCAGGGGACTATCAGTTTAATCACAACAGATGCACCTTTATAAAGGGCCAAAAAACAATAAATGCGATAGTGGGGTCAGAAAAGAAAGAAAAAGGAGAGCGAGAGAGAGAGAGAAGGGGGGATGGGAATAGCTGCCAACACAGGCCAGGTCCTCAGTGGTCCGGACGATGGGGATCCGTCTTGTTGTGTTGGGGAGAGTCTCCGAAATCCTACCCAACCCAGGGGTCCAGTTATACTTTACAGAAAGAAAAGGGGGGAACATGCAGAACAATGAGAGTCTATTGAAATTGCTATGGGGGGAACAGGTGTATCTACAGAAAATCATCCAGGCTGAACAAACACAATAATGAATAAGTCCATTGAAGTTACTGGAGAAGAACAGGTCATGTCATTCCCCCCCCACCACTCTCTGTAGTAGGGGTCTCAGTCTCAGTCCTTGGGGAGAGGGTTCTTGATCTCCGTCTGTCACGGTGGTAAGAAGGCAGATGAGGGATCTTTAGTGAGAGACCACCAGAGTCACCCCAACAGTTCATTTGGCTTAAAGGTGGAGAGTGAAGCAGGAATTGCAGAGGGCCGCTCTGTGCTGTGTCCACGCTGGGTCTTCGCCAAGTCCTTGCCAACTTCTTGCCAAGTTCTTGCCGGGCCTTGTTCGGAACAGAACGTAACGGTGCAGCGGCTGCACCTGCACTGTTGCCTTCTCCAAGCCGGAACTGCAGTGGGGAAAGGGAGTTCTTTCTTGTGGCAATCGGCAGTCAAATGAGTGAGGGTCTTCAGACGGCCTCTTACAGGTTGCAGCTGGGTTGTTGTGCCTCTGGGGCTGTTTATCAGCCCCATCAGGCCCCAAGGCCACACAGCCCTTCCCTTCCCTTCCCTTCCCTTCCCTTCCCTTCCCTTCCCTTCCCTTCCCTTCCCTTCCCTTCCCTTCCCTTCCCTTCCCTTCCCTTCCCTTCCCTTCCCTTCCCTTCCCTTCCCTTCCCTTCCCTTCCCTTCCCTTCCCTTCCCTTCCCTTCCCTTCCCTTCCCTTCCCTTCCCTTCCCTTCCCTTCCCTTCCCTTCCCTTCCCTTCCCTTCCCTTCCCTCCCTCGCCCAGAGGAGCAGACCCTGTGCAGCACCCTGGATTGGTGATGGCCCATCAATTAGGTCCTACCAACTGTGTGTTAATTGGGGAGGAGCTTTGTTTTGCCTGCTGGCATTGCTGCTCAGGCTGTGTCTTTGCAGATGTTCTTGATGGCTTCTCTCTTTTCCTGGGCATGCTACAGGAGGATGTCCAGGCCCAGATGATCCCACTGAAGGAGATGTGCCCTCAGCCCAGGGATGCTCAGCATGGGCTCCCCCAGCCCCTCAGGGCCCCGCCGCTGGTCACAGCAGCCCCTGCCTGGCTCCTGCCTGCCCTCACCGTGGGCATCCATGGCTGCTCCTGGCCATGGAACTCAGCCAGTGCTGGTGCCGGCTGGGCTTTGCTGTTGGAAACACCTGGACATATCTCTGACAACTCTTATTACTTTATTTGAACATAAAATGTGGGCCAAGCCCTGCCCTGACAGGTGCGGCCTGCCCACCTTCAGTCATGCTAGGGGAACAGGACCAGGGGGCTCAGGGGCAGAGGGTCTCGTTGTGGAGGGGTTTGTTTTGGGAATGGCTCAAGATGGTGCAGAAGCTGCGGCAGGGCAGATGGGGACAGACGTGAAGAGCTGGAAACACGGGTCAAGTTCTCTCTGCCGGAGTTGTTAGGCTCGTCTCCTGGAGATGCACAGCAGCACCTTGGGAGAGAGCAGTGGCTGAGGCCCCAGCTGCCAGTGGCACACAGGGAGCCTCCTGCACAGCAGGGCCCAGAGCTGGCAGGGCTCCCCAGCACGGCTGGAGCGGCTGGCACACCTTGGCCCAGCTGGACAGCTGCCCCTCAAGGCCCCGGCGAGCAGGGGACGGCTCTGGGCAGGCTCCCTGGCCAGGAGCGGGCCCCAGAGCGCCTCTGCCTTTCAGGGGCAATCTCGTCCTTGCTCTTTCTCCTCCCCACCTTGCTCTGCCTCTGCCCTGTGCCCCTGGGGCTGCTCTTGGCCAGGCAGCCTCAGTGGGAGCCAGCACTGGCTGCAGCCCCAGCGGGACCCGCAGGACAAGCCTCAGCAATGAAGAGGCCAAGGAAAGCACTGGGCAGAGCAGAGCCCTCAGCCGAGTTCTTTGGACAGCTATGGACTGGCCACAGCTCCACTGCAGCCTCACTGGGATTCTTCCCTGATTTTTAGCAGCCTTTAAAGGAAGCTGTTTGAGATTGAGATCAGCAAAACACTCACCATTTTCTGTTCCAGCAATACCAGATTCCGACAGAGCACATCATCAGGCCAAGTGCTGCACCAGCCACAATGACCATCAACTTCATCAAACAAGATGTTCCCCGGCAGAAATCTCTTCTCATGCTTTTCCAGATTTTGTCAGCACGTGTTGAGGTGCCAGCTGCATCTTGGGAGCAATGGGGAGCGTGAGCCATTGCTATGCTGCACTGCTGAGCTGGCAGCAGGGTGGATACGGCCAGGACATTCTCGCTCTCTGTTTCCCCCCGAGCTGGGGCCTGCAGGCACCTTGCTGCCTCTTGGCACAGGACTGCTCAGTGCCCAAAGCCCTGAGTCTGCATGCAATAATTCCTCTGTGCTGTGCTGTGCTGCTCCCAGCAATACTTGTCAAAGAGGTGGATAAAGACAAGGAAAATGCCCAGAGTTTTGGAGCTGCTCCAAAACTCCACCCTCCAGCAAACAGGTGCCTCTCTGCATCTCCCCAGAGAGTAGGAAACTGCAGGCATCTCAGGCCCATGGTGCAGCTGGGGCTCCCTGTCAGCTGGTGCCAAATGCCTTCCTGCAGAGGCTGGGGAGAAGCTGCAGCCAGGCCAGGCTGGGAAACAGCCCTGCAGGCCGTGAGAGCAGCAGCGGGGCAGCGAGGCTGCCATGGATCCCTTCCTGCTGTGCCAGGCACGGCCTGTCCAGATCTGCAGGGACAGCCCCCAGCTGCTGAGTCCCAGGGGAAGGGGGAGGGAAATGCACCCACCATGCTGTCTCTCCAGATCACTCAGGATTTCTTCAGGATGTTTTGATTCCTCCCTGGATTTACTCCTTCCTATATGTTTGTTCTTTCCTCTCAGGGGACCTTAAGAGAAATATTTCCATTTCCCAGGCATGGATACCACAAAACCCGTGCTCAGCCTGTGGAGTCAGCAGGGACACACTACTCACCCCTGTGATGGAAGCTGGGCTTGCGAGCAACATGCACCAAAGGACCTGAGAAAGTCTTCTCTGCAGCCACACCTGTAACTCAACAGCCACAGAAGCCTCTGTCATCTCTGCAGATCTGCACGGGCAGCACTGAGCCCCAGGAGCGGTGAGGGGATGGCCCAGGGCGAGGGCACACACGTGCGTGGTTCTGTCCTGGCACCTGCAGCGATGCCCCCCTGGCCGAGCTTTGGGCTCTGAGCTGGCAGCTCTCGCAGGGGGAAAGGCCTTGACCTACCCTCACCATCTCCCAGAGGCTCAGTAATGGCTATGGGTTGGGAATCCAGATCCTCTTCATCCTCACGTTCAGCTGCAAAGAAAGGCAGGACAGAACACCTCCGGGGACACTGCTGAAGATTCTCCTTCAGGCTGCAGTGGCAGTGAGTGCCCCTGGGCGATTGGAGCCCTCCAAGGCATTCCCTCAGCTCTGCCTTCCACTCAGGAGCAGGGGCAGGGGGACCACATGCCAGTGCTGGCCCCGCACTGGGATGGAAGGAGCCCCTTGTGGGGCAGTCAGGGGAGAAAGGACTCCCTGGAGCTGCCAGCAGCTCTAAACCCAGCCGCAGACAGGGCCAGGGCTTGACAGCAGCAGCAGGAGCAGCTCAGGCTCCCTGGGGCAGGCAAAGGAGCTGAGAAAGGCTCAGCCCCGGGACACAGCCCTGGGCACGGCCCTTCCCTCTCTGCTCTTCTCTGGGGCTGCACACAGCACACGGAAGGACACACTGGCATTGCACATGGGTGGAAGATGGACAGCTAAATGCTCCTTCCTCCCACTGACAGTGATCCTCCTGTGGGATTACTGTTGGGCACAGGAGTAGGAATTTGGGGGACAGGATTTCTAGAATCCATCAAACTTCAAAGGATCTTAAAGGAAATCACACATAAATATTCCTCTGGACAATGATTTCTCTGTTAGGAAAGGGTTGCTGATAACCTACCTTCACCAGACTTCAAGATCCTTAAACCGTGGTTTATCACTCTTTCCAAACACTTCAAGTTACGGTCCCAATCTAGAAAGGAGCACAGATGGGAAATGTTCCATGGTGTGCTGGGATCCCCCTTCTATGAGGAAGTGAGCACTGCAAGGGGCTCAGGTAATGCTGTGAGCCCGCACTGCCAAGCAGCAGAGAGGGCAGCTCAAGGCTCAGCAGGGCTCAGGCCCAGAGGCACAGCAATTACCTCCTGTGACTGTGCCTGGCAGCGCCTCCCTTCCTGCAGCAGAGGCTGCCAATGAGCCACTGCTTCCTCTGGGAAACTCAGCCTTCAGCACAGCCTCTCCTTCCATCTCTGGGGAAAGGAAAAGAGACAGCTGGATCATTTGGGCTGTTCCCCAGCAGGAAGGTGGCATCTTCAGGAGGCAAAGCTTGTCTCAGTCATGGCTGAGATTCAGGATAAAGACCAGGTTACTGGGGCTGCTGCAGGGCCCACCCTCCTTAAAACATCTGCCCCTCCAGATGTGCTCAGTGACTGGGAAATTGCAGGGGATTTCAGGGTGTGCATGAGCCATGGTGCAGTTGGGGCTCCCTGTCAGCTGGTGCCAAATGCCTTCCTGCAGAGGCTGGGGAGAAGCTGCAGCCAGGCCAGGCTGGGAAACAGCCCTGCAGGCCGTGAGAGCAGCAGCGGGGCAGCGAGGCTGCCATGGATCCCTTCCTGCTGTGCTAGGCAGGGTCTGTCCAGATGTGCAGGGAAAGCCCCCGGCTGCTGAGTCCCAGGGGAAGGGGGAGAGGGAGGGAAATGCACCCACCACGGCGTCTCTCCAGATCACTCAGCATCTTCTCTATGTGTTTGTATGTCTCTAGAGCCTTACTGTTTCCTGTAGGTTTGTTCCTCCCTCTCAGAGGACCTTAAGAGGAGTATTTGCATTTCAGATGGATGGATCCCACAAAACCATGGCTCAGCCTGTGGTGTCATCGGGGACACACTACTCACCCCTGCGATGGGAGCCGGACTTGTGTTCAGCAACCAGGAAAGGAGCCTGAAATGTCCTCCCTGCAGACGCACCTGCAACTCAATAGCCACAGAAGCTTCTGCCACCTGGTTCCTGCCAGGTTGTCAGTGATTATTCTTTTAGGAACATTATCAGTATACCTGCATGAGACTTAAGAGGCTGGAAATCTTCATGGAGCCAAGCTGCTGGAGAAGCCTTCCTAGCATGCTCATCTAGAAGGGAGCACAGATGAGAACCAGTTCCTTGTGTGCTGGCATCCCCCTCTGTCTGTGGGAACTTGGCACTGCAAGGGGCTCAGGGAAGGCCATGGGAGCCAGATGTGAAAGGACAAGGCCAAAGCTGCACAGGGGCCTGGGGAGCTCTGGGCTGTCTCTTGGCCGGTCTCCACACTTTGGCAGGCCCTGTGCCACATCCCTGGGAGGGCAGCTGGAGCAGCCCATGGGCCACGGGATTTCACTCCCTCCCACAGAGGAAACCCTCCCTAAACCCCAGGGGAAAACCATCCCCAGCGCTTCCCCGGAGAGCAGGGAGCGCTGTCCTGGGAAAGGGGAGCCAGGCTGCCGGCTCACCTGCTCCCCGCGCTTGCAATGGAGCAGCCTGGGCAGCCCTGGCAGGCAGGGCCACGGCCAGGAGGAGCAGGAGGAGGAGGCGCAGAGCAAGGGCCATGGTGCCTTGCCCTGTGCCAGTCCCGCCGCTCTTGCTGCCACCACTGTCCTGACACCGCTGTCCCAATGTCAGCACCACTGCTGCCACCGCCGCTGCTGCCGCAGCAGTTGTGCTCAAGGACTGCCTGCTCGGGCGTTGTGGTGCTCTGCAACCACGGAGCTCTGGGACCTCTGTGACCTCAGAGCCTGCTCTGACTTTAGCCTGCTGCGACCCCAGAGCCTGCTGGGACCTCATGGCCTTAGCTGTACCCCACAGTGTACCCTCTTCTGTACAAATGGACTGCCCTGAGTGTAAATATTTTGCTTCATCCAAGGGCCATTGCTCAGCAAAACCTTTATTTTGCCTGCTGACATTGCTGGTCAGACTGTGTCCCTGCAGATGCTCTTGATTGTTGCAGTACGAATTTCATTTACTGTTTCCTTCTTAGGTGGTTCGTTCTGTTGTACCCCCATGTTCTCCCCGAGTTTGTTCACCCCTGGCTTTTACCCTCCCTCAAAGCTGACCCCCATGCTATTCCCCGCCCCTTGTTCCAGCTCTTTCCCTGCCTGTCATAGCCACCCAGCCCCTTGGTCCCCGAACCTTCCCTGGAAATTTCCCATTGGGCCAATCCCAGATTGCAACACCTTTTTGGGATGCCCCAGTTCCTCAAGGTCCCATTGGCCCGTGTGACCCATCCTCTCCACCCTCCTACCCCAATGGGCTCCAGACACTGGATGTGATCCCCTCACTCCTCCCCTGAGGATTCCCTCTTGGTGAGCTGTTTGTATCCACCCCTTCACTTGTATCTTGCACAGGAGTGCCGTGGGCTCTCTGTTTCTGCTCTCTTCACCTGAAATAAACTCTTTCTTGTGGAACCTCAAGACGGAGAGCTGCCTCCTCTCTCCTCTGCCCGGTCCCTGTTGTGGCTTGTGTCGGGTTGTAAGAGGCAGTCTGAAGACCCTCACTAATTTGCCTGCCGATTGCCACGAGAAGGAACTCCCTTCCCCCACTGCAGTTCCGGCTTGGAGAAGGCAACAGTGCAGGTGCAGCCGCTGCACCGTTACGTTCTGTTCCCAAAGAGGCCCAGCAAGAACTTGGCAAAAAGTTAGCAAGGACTTGGCAAAGACCCAGCGTGGACCCAGCACAGAGCGGCCCTCTGCAATTCCTGCTTTACTCTCCACCTTTAAGCCAAATGAACTGTTGGGGTGACTCTGGTGGTCTCTCACTGAAGACCCCTCATCTGCCTCCTTACCACCGTGACAGACGGAGATCAAGAACCCTCTCCCCAAGGACTGAGACTGAGACCCCTACCACAGAGAGTGGTGGGAGGGGAATGACATGACCTGTTCTCCTCCAGTAACTTCAATGGACTTATTCATCATTGTGTTTGTTCTGCCTGGATGATTTTCTGTAGATACACCTGTTCCCCCCATAGCAATTTCAATAGACTCTCATTGTTCTGCATGTTCCCCCCTTTCCCCCTGTGGACTATAACTGGACCCCTGGGTTAGGTAGGACTTTGGAGACTCTCCCCAATACAGCAAGACGGATCCCCATCGTCCGGACCACTGAGGACCTCGCCTGTGTTGGTAGCTGTTCTTATCCCCCCCCCCCCCCCCTTACTCTCTCTCTCTCTCTCTCTCTCTCCTTTTTCTTTCTTTTCTGACCCCACTATCGCATTTATTGTTTTTTGGCCCTTAATAAAGGTGCATCTGTTGTGATTAAACTGATAGTCCCCTGCTGTTTGTCTTTTGCACTTTGGGATCGGCTAACGAACCATCACGACACCCCGCTATAAGCGCATCGTGACATTAAATTGGCGTCACGGACAGGATTTCTGTCCAGGCAGAAGGGTGCAGGTTCTGTGTAGTCTGTAACAGGGGAAGGACGTTTCTCTCCAGCTGCACCTAGCCTGCCAGCCCAAAAAACTGAGCATGGTCTAGAAAGCAAGGGTGGAGATTCGACTTTCCCGCAGACTGCACATTGCCTGGGCGAAAAAAGCACCCACACTGTCTTCAGAAATTGCAAAAGATCTCTTAGTGCAAAAGGCGGGACACTGTGTTGTTTTATGTTTGAACTCTCTGGGAAGGAAGAGACAACTTGAGGAAACTAAGCAGAGCCTCCCAGGCAGGTTTTGTCTCTTCACTCACCCAGGGAAGAGAAGGGTGACACAGCGAAGGCTGTGTGCTTTGTGTAACTTAAGTTTGTACCTCCCTGCCGTGGTTTTGGTCCCTTCACAAAATGAGTAATAATCTTAATGCTAAAGCTAAAGATGAATTTTATGCTCTACTAGCTAAATACAATGCCAAACCTTCTCCAGGAGGAGAAAAATGGGCACAAAGTAACTAGTTTAATTTGGATAATGTGGTTGATAGAATATGTTTTTTACAACATAATACAAAATTTAAACTGGGCAGAAATAAAACCATCTTATGCTCAGTTTTGGGAGCTTGTCTCATGGCAGCTGTAGAAACTCACTTTAAGAGAAGAGGTGAGGAAATGCAATAATAGACTCCTTTCAAAACCTAGTTGAAATTTTGCAAAAACAATTAGATGAAGAATAAAAGTAATTTTTTACAAGCTGCCCTTAAAAAGGAACAGATTAAAAATGCAAAGCTCACCAACAAACTAAAAGAAACAGAGGAAAAGGAAACTCCTCACATTAACCAAGTTTATCCTCACAAAGAACTTGAGGCAGTAAATAATTGTGGGGAACATTGCTGCTCTCATTTAAGACCCTTAATTAAAACAGAATATAACTATCTCAGTGATGATGATCTTGAACCCCACATCACAACCAAACACATACCATACACTGCCACCGAGTTAGCTGAGCTTAAAAGAAAATATGGATGCCTCCCATACGAATCAAAAACAGAATATGTTTTCCAGGTGTCCTTCACCGGTGGCAATCAAATTAAATTAGCTGAACAAGAAGCCAGTGGGTACTGGGGACACGGTGTCTTCTTAACAACAGGAGATAAACGTGACTCGTGGTCCCTGACACAATGTGTGGCTTTTTGGGCTGGGGGAACAAGCCCCTTGGAAAGGGGAGATCCTGTAGCTATAATTAGCACCCCTGACCAACTCCTAGAAAGTGTGTCCAAAGCCACTTGTCTGCAAATGATTCACAGAAAGAAATTAATTCCTGGCTTTGAATCCCCAATGAAATTACCTGTGAAGCCTGAAATAATGACCCCTTTAATTTGTGGGCTTCCAGAAACACTCAAACCTACTGCCATAGCCTTACAGAAAACTACAGCAGCTGTATCCCCTGTAGAAAGACCAGACAGATTTCCTAGTAACCAGAAGAACTCATTGGTTCCCCTTTATGACTCGCTGAGGAAAGGAGTAAAATGGGATTGGACTCCTTCTCAGGAAGAAGCATTGCAATTACTGATTTTTGAAGCAACTGCTCATCAAGCACTGGGCCCTATTCATCCTTCAGACCCCTTTCAGGTAGAATGGGGATTTGCTGTCTCAGGATTGACAGTACACATTTGGCAGCGGGGACCCGAGGGTCCAACAAGGCCTGTTGGTTTTTATTCCCGTGGTTTCAGAGATGCTGAGAAAAGGTACACTACCTGGGAAAAGGGATTGTTTGTGGTCAGCCTGGCTCTCATGGAAGTGGAAAGACTTGCACTACAACTACCAATTGTATTGAGAAGCCCTTTCAATGATACTAAGACAGTCACTACTGGGACCCCCCCTCCTGACGGGGTGGCCCAGAGGGCCTCGGTAAGAAAGTGGTATGCTCAGATTGAACATTACTGTAACATCTTTACAATAACAGAAGGAGCTGTGAAAAATTTGGCAATACAAGAAACTGAGAGCTTGGATAGCAGCCAGGACAAACCTGCCTCTGTAATCCAAGTAGCCCCTCCTTTCTGCCCTGAACAATCAGCAAACTCTTGGTTCACTGATGCCTCTGCTAAACGAGAAGGGAAGGTGTGGACATACAGGGCAGCAGCCCCCCACATTTCCTCTGGTGAACTAATTAATGAGGGAGAAAGCAGCTCTCAGGTCAAGGAGCTGAGAGCTGTCTGGAGTGTTTTCCAACAAGAAGCACAGAACGCCTCTCTTGTCTGTCTCTACACTGACTCCTATGCTGTGCACCAAATGATCCTGATAATCCAGCACATTACCCTGGCCAACCTGTTCTGGTGGACATCCCTTACTATAGGGCTAGTACCACTTGTGCTAAAACCCCCTCTGAATAAATGTGCATGGAAAGCCTCTGGTGCTCTAGGGAAAGAGCATTGGATAAATACGTGCTGGATAATTCCATCATTCTAACCTCTTCTGCCTCTCTCTGGCAGGATTCTGTTGTGTTTACTTTTACAGAAGAACTCCGAGGGACATGAAGACCACCTAATTCATGATAAAACTGGTAATACTTTCCTGCATCCTACCACAACCCCATGGCCAGAAACCAGCTGAGTGGTTGCGGTCTGAAATAACTGTGGTAGTATGCAGAAAAAGTGAAAAGATCTCTTTAAGCGTAAAAAAGGTTTGTACGCACCAAAGCGTACAGGATTGTTGGCACAATTTCACATTAACACAAACTGCAGAAGTAGTTTGTCTTTGGTCCAAAAATACTGAAGCGCTTTATTTTAAGTTTAAAGTATTGATTTAAATACTGGGGAGAACTTGATGTTAATGTTGTGATACCTACCATCCAACCACCAGTTATGCTTACCCCAAAAATTTCTATAGTTGGACCATATATAATCAGGAAAACTGGCCAACAACAAATATTGTTCAATCCAGCATGGTCTCTTAAGCAAGTTAAATTGCTAATGCAAAGCAATGTCTCTGAAATTCAGCCAGCTTGTTCACCTTTCTTGCAAACTTCTTTCCAGGGGTGGACGACCTGGTTACGACAGTGGAACCCTTCTAAAACACGGATGCCAAGAGACATAACTGGTGTTGTGGGAACAGGATTGGGAATTCTAAATAGTATTAATTCAGAAGTATTATTGAATAAATTGGCTGCTACAACTAAAGATTTGACCCAATTACAACAACCATTGCAATTGTCCTTATCGGCCTTGGGAACGCATCAGTGGCTGCTAACAAACATATTACCAAATTGGGAAAAGGTAAATATGAATGACCACAAATTGATAATTGATGCACTCAATGCTACACAAAGCAACGTTTCCTTAGCCCTTAGCTGCATCCAGGCACAATTATGGATGCAGTCAGTTGCTGCTTCAATTATAAGAGAAGGCGAAGAAGGCACGTTTCCTATGGAAATTCGGAAAATAGTTTGGGACAGTGCCACTGACTTTGAAAAAGATTTCCAATCCTGGTAGAATTTGGTGAACTTTACTTATGACCCCACTGCAAACTTAGCCACAGCTTTTGTGTTAACCATACGCAATGCCTCCGTGCATTCAATATTCCCCATTATTGCATTAGGATTGACTCATGATGGAGCCACTCTCTATCCTTCCGAGCATAGAGAACGGGCCCGACAAATTGATGATAAACGGCAAACTGTTAACTTAGAATCTTGTATTGTCTGAGAACAACAAGGGTTCATCTGTGAAGACAATGCAATTATAGCTCAGGATATTTGTCTGGACACTGAAAAAAATATCTGTCACTTTGAAATCCATCCTAATGAAACTCCTAAAACATTCCTTGTATATATAGGCAATGGATGTGCATGCTTTAGAACTGCTTGTAACACAGTGTATGTAGAAGACACAGTAGCAGATACTAAAAATCATTCAAATTTTTGTGCTTACAATTTCACTAAAATTACAGGATGTGATTTTTCTTTTGAAGCTCTAGTTACTTCATATCAACTTTTAGAATCTAATTACACGCTGATTCATAAGCTATTGCCTACCCCCATTGGAATGAATCTTACTCTGGTAAGGCAATTGTTGCTTCACCAGGACTTAATTGAAATCTTAGGAAAAATCAAGGAGAATGGACAGAAAACACTGGTAACTATTCATCATGATGTACAAGAAATACATCGGGTTATAGAAAGGGTGAAAAGTGATGCAGAACATAGGTGGTGGGATACACTTTTTGGGTGGTCACCTACTGCTACAGGTATCCTGAACAAATTGTGTCATCCCATTGTTGTCCTTTTGATTTTAGTTTAGATTGGCTTTGCTTTATCAGCAATCTTGCTTATTATGAATTGGAGAATGATAAAACAATTAACAAAATTGACAGCTATAATTAATGCACACCACTTGGCCGATGTGCTTTATACTATAGACATCCCCAGGACTATAGACACAAAGCAATTATAAGATTAGAAGATTGTTTGTTTTAGTCACTTAGAAAACCTGATTTGAATTCTTAAAGATTGTTTTATTAGTTTATTATTAAAGAATTGTTTTATTATTATTTAATCAACTCATTGTTTATTGATTAGAAAATTGTTCCAATTATTATTGATTCAATTTATACTAATTATTGTTATTGTTTTACTATTTTCCCAGTTCTTTTTTCCCCTCCTTTTTCTTTTCTTTTTCCCTTCTCTGGGATATGCTGCCAACACTAGACGAGTCCTGAAGACTTCACAATGACACTACAGAATCCTGCTGAAGATCTCTTGAGGGCAATCGTCAGTCACGGGGTGGTTAAGAGGCAATCTGAAGACCCTCACTCATTTGCCTGCCGATTGCCACGAGAAGGAACTCCCTTCCCCCACTGCAGTTCCGGCTTGGAGAAGGCAACAGTGCAGGTGCAGCCACCTTTACCATTACGTTCTGTTCCGAAGGAAGCCTGGCAAGAACTTGGCAAAAAGTTGGCAAGGACTTGGCAAAGACCCAGCGTGGACCCAGCACAGAGCGGCCTTCTGCAATTCCTGCTTCACTCTCCACCTTTAAGCCAAATGAACTGTTGGGGTGACTCTGGTGGTCTCTCACTGAAGACCCCTCATCTGCCTCATTACCACCGTGACAGACGGAGATCAAGAACCCTCTCCCCAAGGACTGAGACTGAGACCCCTACCACAGAGAGTGGTGGGAGGGGAATGACATGACCTGTTCTTCTCCAGTAACTTCAATGGACTTATTCTTCATTGTGTTTGTTCTGCCTGGATGATTTTCTGTAGATACACCTGTTGCCCCCATAGCAATTTCAATAGACTCTCATTGTTCTGCATGTTTCCCCCTTTCCCTCTGTGGACTGTAACTGGACCCCAGGGTTGGGTAGGATTTCAGAGGCTCTCCCCAACACAACGAGACGGATCCCCATCGTCCAGACCACTGAGGACCTCGCCTGTGTTGGTAGCTATTCCCATCCCCCCTTCTCTCTGTCTCTCTCCTTTTTATTTCTTTTCTGACCCCACTATCACATTTATTGTATTTTGGCCCTTAATAAAGGTGCATATGTTGTGATTAAACTGATAGTCCCTTGCTGTTAGTCTTTTGCACTTTGGGATCAGCTAACGAACCATCATGACACCCTGCTATAAGCAGATCGTGACACTGGCGCCTTAGAGCAAGAGCCTCTCAAGGTTCTGCCTCTGGTAAATGCCCATAGCGAGGCAGTTCCCCACTCCTGGTGTGGCGCCGGAGTTCTGAGAGCTCGACTGAGTTCTGGTAGTGACTTCACCAATCTACAGAACGTCCTTTCTTCAGTGCCTGCTCTGGTGCCCTGCCATCTCACACACCAGAGCGTGATTCACATACTGCAGCCCAGAGTTCGGTTTTTGCAACATTGAAATGGGTGTGGTCAGCAGGATTGATGGGGATAAATCGCTGCAAAACTAAACAAAATGTGTGCACCATCCCAGGCTGGACTTGAATAGGCACAGGAATTTTGGAAAGATGAGGACAAGATAGCAGACAACAATGTAAAAATCAGCTGAAAATAAAAGGAGGAAAGGATGAAGGTGTGATTTGTGCACAATTGGGGGTTTATTTTTCTTGGGTGCAAAGAAAAATCAGAAGGTCCTAAGTGCCAAAAAGACTGGAAATGTGGAATTTCCTCCATAGTAGAGTGGTAAAACAATTTTATTGTGCTGGAACAGTGGCAGTTTGAGCTAGTGCCTCTGGGGGACCCTGAACAAAGAACCTCTTGGCTTTTATACCCTCCCAGCTGAAGTGTGATAGTCTGGGGCCTTCCTGCTGTGTCCGAGTGGCCGGTCACTGGCTGGCACCACAGGTCCCCAGGTCCTCTGCTGAGCCATCCCTCTCCTACAGTCAAGTTCAGTCCGTCACATTTGGCTTTTCTCTCTGATCCACCACCAGGACCACACGAGCTCATCATGCTGAGGATGTAAAAATGCCTGTTCTTGCTGGAACATTGCTGTTGCGTGACACCCTGCAGGCAGAGCGGGCAGCTGTAGGGATGTTGACTTGTTTCCCTGGTGCCAGCCGTGCAGCATGCATCAGAGCTCCTGGGTGTTGGTGCTCGCTGGGACACGGCCCGGCACCACGGGGAGTTACAAAGCGTCTTCAAGGAATCCCCACAGGTTAAACCACATGATTTAGCCTGGGATTTTAAGTTGTTTCTCAACTTGAAGAGAGCCTAAACAAGTCTGTAAAAGGCCTAAACAAGTCTCCTATGAATTCTCTCCCTGGCAAGTTCAGTTCCAGCCCCGAATGGCCCTCAGCATTCTCAAGGCAGCGGCAGGAGCCGGGTGCTGACCCAGAGCCCCGTTGGGCAGGGAGAGCGCGGCACAGAGCGAGCCCTTGCCGCCCGGGATGGCCACAGGCCCAGGAGAGCCGGGGGGGGCAGCGCCAGAGCCCTGCTCAGGGCCCCCCTGGCTCCTCTGGCATCGGTTCTGTCTCCTCGGGCGCTGAGCGGTGCCGGTCCCGCCGCTCTGCCTGCAGGGCTGTCTGTGCCAGGCCCTGATGGAGGCAGGGCCAGTGCCCTCCATGCCTCAGAGGGAACCTAAATTATCCCTGTGTGTGTGACAAGGGACCCTATCCCCTCAGTCACCTTATGGGGTCTCCAAGTCCCTGCGTGACTTATGGGGAAATGTCTTGGTAAAAAACAACCACAGCCCTCCCTGCCAGCCCTATGCCCTTCCTTTCCCTCAGTTTATTGCTGACCATGACATTGCATGGAATGGGAGATCCCTTGGGTCAGTCCAGCCCAGCTGTCCCCTCCCTGTGCCCTCAGGAACACTTGCCCATCCCCACCCATTGCCTGGGGGAATTGCAGACATGCCCTGGGCATGGCAGGGGCAGGGCAGGGCTGGATATGGCAGGGCAGGGCCCGGGGGGCAGCGAGATGGGAGTGTGCAGCCTGCAGGGACACAGCAGCAGCTGTGGGACAGCGCAGGACAAGCTGTGCTGGACATGGCCAAAGGCCCTGGCAAGGCTGGCAGTGGCCAGGAGAAGCCAAGCCTTGGTGCCCTGGGGCACAGCAGCGTCTTGCCACCAAGGGCTGTGAGGAGGAGACACCTTGTCCTGAGGCACTGGGGCCTCCTGGCACAGCCCCAGCCAGGCTGGGCACTGTCATCCCTTGTCCTGCCCTCAGCATCCCTCCCTATGCCAGTGCTCCCGGCAGAGCCCTGAGCAGGCGGGGAGGGACAGGATCTGCCTTCCCTGGGGCTGGGGCTCAGGCCTTGGCCTTTCTGCTGCCTCCAGCCAGCCCAGGCTCTGCTCAGCAGCTGAGCTGCCTACACAGAGCCTCTGCCTCCCTGCACTCCTGGCCTCAGGGAGCTGCTGGGAAGAGGCCCTGGGGAGCCTTGGTCAGGAATGGCCCTGGGCCCTCCTTCATGCTCCCAGGGACGGCAGGTTCTTCAAAGGACTTGGGCTTTTGCCTTGGAGTCCTGAGAGGTTTGTGCAATCATGGCCTGCAATTATCTGCTGGAATTAGTCTCTGTTGTCAGGAACAACACTGAGTGGGGCTCATTAATGCTTCAAGGTACTGCAGTTCTTTTAAGGTACTTGGTGTTTCCCTTTTGATACAGACTCTGTGGGAGGTTTGTGCAATCATGGCCCCAATTATCTGCTTTAATGAGTCCCTTGAGAGCTTTGTACTGACACTCAGTGGGGCTCATTAATGCTTTGAGATACTCAACTTTTCTAAGGTACATTAGAATTTCCTTTCCAAAGTGAGCGGGTTTTGTGCCATTTTGAGTCTCTGAGAGGTTTTTCTGCCATCCTGGCCTCCACTTCTCCCCTCCAAGGAGTCCATGAGGAGCCTGCATTGGGCTGGACCTCAGTAGGACCCATTTATGTTTTGAGACATTTTGGGGTTTTCTTCTGACTTGGACTCCTGGAATGGTTTGTGCTATCTCCTCGCAGGCCCTGAGATTCCAGGGCTCAGCTCCAAATGCACCATGGGGCTCATTGGGATAAAGCAAGTCCTGACAAACCACGGCTCTGCCTTGATTTCCTTCCTGTCTGGGGCAGTTCATGAGGAAGTTTGTGTAGTTGTCTTGGTTCACCAATTTGAGATTTCTCCATCAATGCATTAATTAGTGTGTAGGTTCACTGTTGGCTAATTACCAGTGCACTCACTAGCATACACTTACTCATTTCTTGCTGTGAGATAGGATTAGGAGAATGGCAAAGTAGGCTCAAAACTTTAAAAGGTTTTGAAGAAAAGTTCATTAACAGCAACTAAAAGAATGAGTAATGAGGATCAGAACTGTCAGAACACTTTTTCTCTCCATACAACCTGACAATGTAAAGAAGCAACATCTAAAATTTTTAGTCAGTTTACCACCTCTAGAATAGTCTTTCTTCACTTCACTTAGGGAGAAAAGTTCCTCATGTTAATGTTATGGAGACTTCTCCACAAGAAAACAGTTCTCTCATGGCTTTTCATTTCCACGAATAGCAGCTGCCTGGAAAAATCTGCAATTGTACAGTCTCTCCCATTTTTTCACAGCCTTTCCCACAGCTGTGTTTATGGGCCATGTCAGCTTATGGGGTATTAGTTTAAAGATGAGCTGTTTAAGAGCAAAGGTTCTCTTCATCTATTTCTGAAATAATTTTCATCTCTGGGAACTGAGGTCTTCTCTCCCTGAGGGTACAAGGTCTTACCACTCTGTTCTTTTTCTCTGTTCAAACTTCTCATGGGATCACAGCTACTTCAACATTTCCTTACTTTAGCACGGAGGCCTTTGCTGAAACAAGATGTTGCAGGTAAAAATGATCAAGCCAAATTTCATAATTAATAAAAATAGATGTTTATCTCACAACTGAGATTAGGTCTGAGATAAAAAACAGTGCCGAGTCCGGGATCAGCACTGGGTGAAACACAGGTCCGACTTTTAAAGCATAAGGTCTCCTATGTTCACGCCGACCATCCTGTTAGATTGCTTTTTATACAGTTTACTCTGCCCGGGGCAGAGTTCCATTTTCTTCCTTTCAGAATTTCACATATTTATGTGGAGTCTTTTTCTCTGCCGTGAACTGAACAAAACCATGTCCGGGGAGTGATGTACATCCATGATTGAGTTCCCTGGAATCCACATTGAGATGTATCACTTGATGACTCTGGCTATCTGAATCTTAGATATTTATCACATATTCATCATCCAGGTGTTCCCTGGATCACCTTGAGGAATGACCCATCTCTGGGCTGGCTACCTGTGGGGAATTGTAATTTCTCCTGTAACCCCCCGCCTCCCCCCCACCCCCCACCTTTCCCATCCCCGTCCCTGTCCCCGGGGTCTCCTGCTTTCCTGGGGTGTTTTCCCCACCTCTGTCCTATCCTTATTGGCACCTCCTCCGTTTCTCCTCCCCTGGGGGAAGTAATAGAATCAGAACCCCTGAATGCCACATAGTCAGCACAAACTTGTGAACTGTATGCAGTATTTAAGAGCTTTACAGAAATTAAAGGGGAAAAGGGGAACGATCTTCACAGATTCAAAATATGCATTTGCAGTGGTACACACTTTTGGAAAAATTTGGGAAGAAAGAGGGCTACTTAACACTCGGGGGCGAGGGTTAGTGCATGAAAAATTAATCAGGCAAATTTTAAAGGCCATTAGAGGGCCAGAAGCAATTGCCATAGTCCACGTGAAAGGGCACAAACAGGAATGCAGTTTAGGGCCCAAGGAAATAACTTAGCAGACAAAGAAGCTAAAAGCGCGGCTTTACTGAAGGTAAGTACCCCGGGAATCAAAGAAGGGAAGGTCTGGAAATATCCCCCACATCCTTCCCCAAAAGAAACTGAGGGGGACGAAAAAATAGGAGGCCAGCTAGAAGGAGGTAAGTGTAAATTGCCCAATGGGAGGGGGCTATTGTCTAAAGATTATACCAGAAAATCCCTAAGGAGACTACATCAACAGACACACTGGAGAGCTCAGGCCCTGACAGAGCAATTCCCGAGATTCTTCAAGTGTAAGGGGATTTATGAATTTGTGAAACAAGAGGT
The DNA here is from genome assembly GCF_048771995.1 of Taeniopygia guttata. Classification (NCBI taxonomy): domain Eukaryota; kingdom Metazoa; phylum Chordata; class Aves; order Passeriformes; family Estrildidae; genus Taeniopygia; species Taeniopygia guttata. The sequence continues at coordinate 4,458,610 of NC_133057.1, forward strand.
GTAAGGGTGTATGATTTGCCAAAAAGTTAATCAGGCAAGTCGAGAGAATGAATTAAACACTAAAAGCTCAATTGGTTAAATTGATTTTGGAAACAAAATGTCCTAGTTAAAATGCCTCCCCTTAGTCCTTTTACATTTTCGGACCCTGTCTCATTCTGAGACTGGGCTGTCACCCTTTAAAATGCTATATGGGATGCCCTATGAACACGGCATGCTGGTGGGGCACCCGAGGGTAGAAGATGGACAGATCCAGCCGTACCACATGTCCATGAACAAGAATCTGCAGGAATTGTGAAAGCAGAGAATAATAACACAAAGTACCCCCTTTGGTTTCTCCATACATAAAGTGCAACCCAGGGACAAGGTGCTCATCAAAACTTGGAGAGAGGATCCTTTGTCACTCATTAGGAAGGCTTTTGTTGTGTTTGGTTTGGTTTTGTCCTCTTAACTACAGATACAGCAATACAAACCCAAAGGGTTTGTGTGATAAATGCCAGGAGGAAGAACAGTGCCTGACTAGCCGTGTTTTAGGGCTTACCACTAGTCTGGGCATACTTGAAGTTGATTCCTTAGTGTGGTTTCACCTATTCCAAAATGGGGTGAAAGGAAAACTAAGGTCAAAAGCTCAGATCATTACTGCTGAGTGCCGGAGATTAAACAAAGTACCCTGCAGCGCAGACTCAGTTAAACTATCAAGGTGGGGCATCTTTAAACGGAGGTATGCAGCTCGGGCCAGGTACAACACCACAGACAACTACTCCTGCTGCCGAGAAGATGGTTTACCCTGCCGCTGGTTGCAACCCAGTTGGGCGAAGGCAGAGGCAGAGGAGTTTTCATAGTGGGGGTCCTGATGATCCTGAGTCTAGCAATGTGCCTCAAAATTAGTACACATTCAGGTTGCTTACCCAGCACGGATGTACGAGGCCCCGGGGCGAGGACGTACCATGCGTACAAAATGCCCGGAGGGGACAAGGGGAATCGGGGGCTCCAACATTCCCGGCCCCAGGAACTGCAGCCAGGACAAGATAAGAGGACATAGTCCCATCAATGGCACTCAACAGGGGAAGTGTAAGAAAATAAAGTGTGATCTAAAAAGGGCGACCCCTAAGAAAAGGCAGTCAGAGCACAAAATATGCAAGAGGAATGCCGAACGAATACTTGTCCCTGTCTGTGATAAATGTAATCGCACAGTATGGGTTGGGGGGAAAATGGAGTCAGTATTTGTAGCTTATTTTCAGGCTAACCCACTGTGTTATGATAATAATCAATTGGGAATGTGTGTGATGGGTGGAAAGACATATTGGGTTGGAGGGAATTCGAAATATAAGAATAAATTGTCCCTCGAAAATGAACCAGTTATCCTTGACCTTTTAGAGGATCAGGATGACAGGGTCTGTCTGCAACATGATAGGACATTCTGCTTCTCAAGAAATAAAGAGGGGGTGGACCTGGAGAATAAAATAAAGCAGGTGGCACAAGAACTAAAGAGACCATCAGAGGCTTGGCAACTGAAATCAAAAGGGTAAACACGTTCCAGTGCAAAAGTGGAACTCCATCCTCCAAGCATCCTGATGGGACCATTTGTTTGATAGTACTTGGGGGGAAAAGGTCATATTTTTTGCATTGTGTTCAATAGCTGGAATCATATTCCTGCCCTGCATGGTACCCTGCTTTATCAGATTAATACACTCAGTGGTACAAGTGATGCAGGTAGCAGCCATGCCCACGGACCCAGAGTGTGCAACTGGAAAAATAAGTCAGGTATCTAAAATAATGAAACTAGGTGAAGAAAACCCACACAGCAGAGCAGCCGAAGCCTATGCCAAATTCGAGGGGCAAGTAAAAGAAGAAGGGAATACTTACAGGCTTTACCAAGAAATTCCAAAAGAAGAATGGGGTGATGGGAACTAAGAGGGAACTGAGCGTTCTTTCTCTTTAGGTAAGATTAAAAGTAATTGCACTAAACTAAGGGAAGAAATCATTAAATATAGAGTTTTTAGGCATGAATTGATGGGTTAATGTAGAAGGGTAGGGATTGTTATATGTAATAAAGATAAATCATGCCAGTAGAATGATATGTATGTAATATTTTATATTATTAAGAAAATGTACCTGTCAGCACTGGGGGGGTTTGTCTGACATATGTGGAAACTGGTCCCCGATAAAACCTCAGGATGGGGAATGGGTGAGCAACAAGGCAAAACAAGGAAGTAGTGTTAGGAAGGGTAAAAGTAGGACACAGAGGGCTCAGAAAGCAATGCAAAGTCCAATGCAAGCCTTGCGTTACCTTGCTCGCCCATGCACAGTAAGGAGGAGATGGCAGGGCAAGGACAAGAAACAAAGGGATAGGAAGTTCAAGGTTGTGGATGGGTGAGGAAGGCAATGCAAGGCAGTGGAGTTGAAGGAAGGACAAGGGAAAGGCAAAAAGGGGTTGCTAAGACAAGGCAGGGAGAGTAGAAAAGGCAAGGCAAGTCAAAGGAAGGAAAGGCAAGGCAAAGCAAGGCTAGGGAAGAAAGGGGTAGGGAGGTGAATGTGGGGGATGGGTAAGCAAGGCAATGAAAGGGAATGGTGGTAGGAAGGAAAAGGAAAAGATACACAGGGGTCAGTGAAGCAGTGTCAGGTAAGATTAGGCAAGGTCAGTAGGACTAAGCAGGGGAAGACAAGACAATGGAAGGGCAGGGAAGATAAATTTAGCTATGTCAAGGTGGGGATAGGCATGCAAGGCATTCCTGTTGCCTTGCCTTGCCCATTTTACACCTTCCTTGCTTTATTTTGCCATTCACATCCTTCTCGTCCCTTGCCTTGCCTTCTGCAGCTATGTATTGCCTTACTGATCTCTCATGTCTTTCCCTTGTCTTTCCTATGACTCCATTGCCTTGCATTGCCTTGATCACCCATCCCCTATCTTGACTTTTCTTCTGCTATTTTCCCTGGCTTTGCCTTCTGTTGCCTCCTTCTCCTGAATCTCACTTCCTTGCCTACTCCTGCCTTGCCTTGTCTTGCCTTTCTTACCCTACCCCAAATATTTTTGCCATGCCTGACCATCCCTACTCTTGCTTTACTGAAGCCTCTGTGTCCTTCCATTGCCCATCTTACAATTCCCTTATCTTGCATTGCACTGCTCACTCATACCCTACCTTCACTTTCCTACTCCTTTTTCCCCTGCCATTGCATTACTCCTCCTTATTCTCTTTCCCTTGCCTACCTGTCACTTGCCTTGCCTTATAGGCCCAGCCCTTTTCTTGCATGGCACTGCTACCCCTCCCTTGCCTTGCATTACCTTGCAGACCCTTTGCCTCACCATCGTCATCTGCTTACTTCTTTCTTCTCCTCCATTGCCTTGCCAGTCCCACCCCTCCTCTAACTTGGCTTGCCTTTCCTATTCCAACCCTGAATTGCTGTGCCAACCTCTCTCTGTGTTCCCTTGCACTTCCTACCACTCCATTGTCGCAGTCTTCTCTCGCTCTGATCCCTAGTTTGGCTTGGCTGGGGGAACTGGCAAAACAAATGAGGAATGGGTACCATGGTCTTGCCCAAAAAATAAAGACTTTAATAACAAAATAACAAATGTGGAAATCTGCCTAGTCTGGGGGCAAGATCCAAAGACCCAGGGGCATGGTGAACGAAACAAGGCAGAGGGGTCTTCTGAGGGCAAGGGTCCAATCACAAACTTGGAACATGACCTTACACACAACAGGTTCCAAACCAACTGAGAACAAGAACCAGAAACCTGACCAAATGTTGGATAGTTCTATTAACATATTGACTCCCATGGCCCCACTCGTCTCACCATGACCTGACTAGGTGTCCTGTTCCTCGTGGTCTCATACTGAGGCCAAACCACCACTCATTCCAGCCAGGTGTGTTTCCACATCTTCCCCTCTCTTTAGAAAATTTTTCTGTAAAGATTTATGGACAGCTCTTAATAGACAACTTACAAAAAAGAGTAACAATAGAAACACAACAACAACAGCTCCAAAAATCAGTAAACCCGTCTGACCAAAGATAAAGCCCAACCAGATAAGTTCCATTTTTTGAATAGTCATTTCAGCCAGTCTTCATCATCTTCTATTTGCAGTTTCTTGACTCCCTCTCTGAGAATTTGGATGCTTTTGTGTATGGACTCACTTGCTGTGAGCTGAAAGATTCATGCAGCACATACCAGGAAATTTCCCTGTTCCGGTGCAGCCCAAGTCCAGAAATTTGCTGGCACACAAATCCAAAACCAGGCATAGACATGGTGCCTACACCAACCCAATCTTGTATTTGCTGACACCGCCAGTGCCCAGATCCAGAATTTTTTGGATTCCTGAACAGCATAATTCCAGCAACATGCTGGCAGTGAAAGTTAAAATCAGGCAATTTCCCAGTGCCAGCACTTTCCCTGCCCAGATCTGGCATGCATTGGCACTTTCCCAGTGTCAGCACAACCCAAATGCAGCAATTTTCTGGCAAAGAAAGCCAAAACCTGGTAGCTTCCCGGTGCTGGCATTAGCACTGCCCAGATCTGGTCTGTTGGGGTTGGTTTAAAAGAAGAAGGAGACCTTGATGTAAAGCCTTGGGAAAACCCTCTCTGGTTAGGGTGAGCAGGAGCTCCCACCCATAATCCTCTTGTTCAGTTATGCAGACTGTTACTAGAAAGTTCTGACTTCTCTTTGCCACCATTGCTTACTTTTTACTGCAAAAATTGTCATATTCTGAATCGTTCCTTCCTCTTGGATCCTGCCCTCAGATCCCGCCTTTACCCCTCCCCATATAAAAATGCATCAATATCCCTGCTAGACACTGGACCCAGGCTTTCTTCTCATTCGCTCTCTGTACTCTGCACGCCGTCCTGTTTGTTGTGTTCGCCTTCGTTGAACTTCTATTTCCAGACAACCAGATCAAAGCAGTCTTTCTTTGTAAAGTCACCAGAGCCAGTTCTCGGGGAAACCACTGGTCATCCGTCTGCGTGAGGACCAGAAGGTTTCACTGGTGTTTGCTGGCACCTCCAGTGCCCAGATCTGGATATTTCCCTCTTCCGTCACCGCTCATGTCCAGCAATTTGCTGGCAAAGAAAGCTAAAACCTGGCAAATTCCCGTTGCCCGGCACCATCCAGTCTGGGGTTTGCTGGCACCAGGACCCCAGGAAGGAAGGAAGGAAAAGAGGAAGGGGTCCAGATCCAGTCCTTCCTGGCACCTGGAGCCTGAAATGTGGTCTTTGCTGGCACTGCCAGTGCCCAGATCTGGAAATTTCCCTCTTCAGGCACAGACCAAGTGCAGCAATTTGCAGGCACAGAAATCCAAAACCTGGCAACTTCCTGGCACTAGGTCTAGCCCTGCCCACATCTTGTTTGCTGCGCCAGTACCCAGGTTTGGAAATTTCCTGGTGCCAGCAGTGCCCAGATCTGGCAGATTTCTCTTGCTGGTAACAACATGGCCCAGATCTGGTGTTTACTGGCCCCGCCAGCGCCCAGATCTGAAAACTTCTTAGTGCCAGCACATCCCAAGTCCAGTGATTTGCTGGCACAGAAAGCCAAAAGCCAATAATTTCCAGTTCCAACACCACCCAGGTGTGGTGTTTGCTGGCACCACCACTGCCCAGATTTGGAAATTTCTCGGTGTCTTCACAGCCCAGGTGTAGCAATTTGGTTTTTAGCTAGCTGAGGCAGAGAAGGCTCAGCTCGGACTGTGGCTTTCCTTTTTCTTGGAACTGTTTAAACCTGCTCTGGACTGAAAACCCAGAAAAACACTGGCAGCTCACACCTGTGGCCCACCGAGATCTGGGACCCTGCATTCCAGGGCCAGAGGGACTGAGAAGAGACCGAGTGAGCCAACTACAACCCACAAAAAGGACTTTCTGAATTGCCATCTCTTCAGAACTGTGTGGGGTTTTATTTCATATTAGTCACGCTTGTGAATACTTTACTTGTTAAATACACTGCTTTTTTTTCACTTTTCTCCAGGGAAGTCTTCTCCTGAAATAGTAGGGGGAGGGGCTGCTTGAACTTCATTTGTAGACGGACTCCTTTTGGAGGTTTCCTCACAAAATTTGCCCTAAACCAGGACAAACAGTCACAATTGTGCCACTTCACCAGTGGCACAACTCCCCCACCCCCCAGGAAAAGAAAGGACATGTAAAGTTCTCCAGACATTTGGCCTGCTTTGCTGCAAAAGTCGTGCTGCACACACAGTGCAGTGTAGAAAGCCAAGAGAAGCTGCAGTAGGTGGCAAATCTTGGGACAGAAGCTCGACCTTGCTCTCCATGAGAGTTTCTCGACAAGAGCAGACAGGGGAAGATTTCTGGAAAAGTGGAACAGCTTTGCAGAAGTGAAATGAAAATGAAAGAAACTATCTAAGATGTTTTCCTCTTTATTTCTATGCTCCCCTTTTCCATGTTGCACGACTTCTCCATGCCATGAATTCCAAATGCATCTCACCTCTAAGATGGGTCACTTAGCAAGTTATAAACACTCTAAAACACCAGGAGCTACACGCAGTTTTCCTTCCCCTGTTTCTACTGGAAAGCAACGCTGGAGACGTAAGTGCAGTGCTTGGGTCAGGTATGAATCCTACACCAAGGGAATGTGCCCCAATAGTGTTTGAACCTCAGCAAGGACAATGCACAGGAGCGACACAGCGCAGGGGATTCCTCTGCCAGTGTGCAGGAGTCAGGACTCTGGATCTGGGCTCAACACTGCAAAGTTCCCGTGTTTGGACAGATGAAGGAGCTGTCCCCGGGGCGCGCGGGGCTCGGCCGTGGGGCGAGCGGGGAACGGACACGCGGACAAACGGCCTCGGTGCTTCAGTTGCAGAGGCAGCAGCGGCGGCGGCGGCAGCGGCGGCAGCAGCAGCGGCAGCAGCGGCAGCAAAAGCAGTTTTTCTCTTCTTTCTCTTTCTCTTCTTTCTCTTCTTTCTCTCCCGCTGTCCTCTCGGTGTCCCTTACCCGCTGTCCCTCCCCTCTCCCCGCCTCCTTCTCCCCCATGCCGGGCCGGGCCATGCCCCCGGCCCGCCCCCGGCCCCGGGCGGGGCTGCCCCGTCCCCGTCCCCGCCCGCCCCGCCGCGGTCTCGCCTCCGCCCGGCTCTGGCTGTGCTGGCAGTGGCGCTGCTGGGCGGGCATCAGTGCCTGGGGCTGGGCCCTTTGGCTCCGCCTGGCCCGAGCCCGGCCCCGGCCCCGGCCCCGGCCCCGGCCCCGGCCCCGGCTCCTCCCGGGCCCCGCGGAGGACACACGCGGCACGGCCGCTGCCGCCTCCGCCGCGGCTTCCCCGGCCCGAGCTCCGCCGCTGCTCAGCAGCGCGGCCGCCGGCCCCGAGCCTCCCGTGTCCCGTTCCCAAGACCGAAGGCCTGGGGATGGCCGGCCCGAGGCGGTTGAGGGGCGCTCGGGGGCCGCTCCTGGCCCCGGGCCGAGCGCTGACAGCCGCGTCCCGCCCGCAGGGAAGGCGCAGGAGGCGCTGCAGCAGCGGTACCGAGTGGGTTCGCTGCTGGGGCGCGGCGGCTTCGGCAGCGTCTTCGCAGCCACGCGGCTCTCGGACGGTGCCCCGGTGAGTGGCGGGGCCGGCGGGGGGCGCAGGAGGAGGAGGAGGAGGAGGATGGAGGAGGAAGAGAAGGAGGAGGCGGAAGGAGAAGGAAGCAGGAGGATGGGGCTCGGCAGGGCGGGCGGCGAGCTGAGCCCGGTGGTGCGTTTGGCTTGCAGGTGGCCATCAAAAGGGTGCCACGGAACCGCATCCGGCACTGGGACGAGCTGGTGAGTGAGCGGGGCCAGCGGGAACAGCCGGGCCGTGCCGGGCGGGGATGAGGCGAGGCCCGGCATGGGGGAAGCCACCAGGACCCCTCGATGGGGAGCGGGCGTGGGGCCAGCGCAGGGCACAGAGCATCCCGGGCTGGCTGAGGGGTTCCCCAGCCCTGGCACGACATCAGTCCCACTGGTGGCACCGTGGTCCTCCCACAGCCCGACGGCACCAGCGCACCCCTGGAGATCGTCCTGCTGGACAAGGTGTCCACTGGCTTCCCTGGCGTGGTCCAGCTGCTGGAGTGGCTTGAGCTCCCCAACAACATCGTGATGGTGCTGGAGCGGCCGGAGCGGTCTCAGGACCTCCTGCATTTCATTCGGGCACGGAGGTTCCTTTCTGAAGAGGTGGCACGGCAGCTGTTCCGCCAGGTGCTGGAGGCCGTGCGGCACTGCACCAGCCAAGGGGTCCTGCACCGTGATATCAAACCAGAGAACATCCTGGTTGACCTGGCCACTGGCCAGGCAAAGTTGATTGACTTTGGCTGTGGCACCTACCTGCAAGACACAGCCTACACTCACTTTGCAGGTGAGCCTGGGCAGGGGTCTGCTCCCGGTCCCACCATCTCATGGCCCAGCATCTCACAGGCCAAGCTGGGTGTGGCAGCGAGGATCCTCCCTTTTGCTGCCAGTCAGGGTACTGAGTCTTCAGCTGAGTTGCTTTTGAGCAGGGCTGGGTGGGGAGGCATCTTCCAGCCCCACTGGCAGCCTTTGCCCACCACTCTGCCTGGGGCTGGGGTTAGAGCAGCAGCAGCCAGCCTGACAAAAGCACCCGTGCGTGGGGCTAGCAGAGGAGGGGTCCAGGACCAGTGCACCAGCCAGTTTGGTGTGCAGGCGAGAGGAAGGGCTTGGGCTGCTCCACTCACCTTGTTTGTCTTGGCTTCATAATATTTTTGGGGCACTGCAGGCAGGGAGGATAAGGACATGTTTTTTTCCCCCAGCCCTGAGTGGGTTTTTGCTTTGCATGTCATGGTCAGGCCTTGCCGGGGCTTCTGCTGCCCTCTTCCAGCACCAGTGGCTTCTTGTCCAGCCCTGAGTTTGTACACAAGTCCCAGGTGCTGGCGAGAGTGCAGCAGTCGCCCCGTGTGCCACTGGGGCAGCCCCTACACGCCCAGGGATGCTGGGGCCAGGCTCTGGAAGCAGCAGCATCCCCCTGATGAACTCCATCTGTATTCCACAGGAACACTGTCATACAGCCCCCCGGAATGGACCCACTTGGGCTGGTACTACGGAGAGGCAGCAACGATCTGGTCCCTGGGCATCCTGCTGCACCAGATGGTCTGCGGGCAGCACCCTTTCAGGAGGGGCCGGAAGATCAGCTGGGACCATCAGCTCTCGCTGCCACAGCGGCTCTCTCCAGGTGGATCCTCATCTCTGGCCACGGGGGAATACCAGTGCTGGGAGACAGCAGCAGCTCGTGAGCATCTCGCTCTGGCAGCCGCTGAGGAGGTGGCACATGTCCTGCTCTCCTGCTCTCCTCCACAACAGGGAATTGATGGGAAAGTTTAGGCACAGCTCTGAGCACAAAAGCAGCATGGCCTGGGCATGGGAAGAGTGGGGCAAAGCAGACAGGAGCCTTCTCTAGCTGACCGGTGGTTTCTGGTTTCTCTGCCCAGAGTGCCAAGATCTTATCAGGTGGTGTTTATCCATGCACTTCTTGGACAGACCTTCATTAGAAGACCTGTTCTATGATCCTTGGATACAGGATATTCACCTGCCATAGAAGAAGGGAGAGAGCCACATGCACACTTTGCTCCAGGGCCCTGGTAAGTTACAGGTCCACACATGCCCTGGCAATCAGAAGCAAGGAAACCCAGACTTTTTTCCCTGCCTGTATCAATGCACTGGGATCTTTGGGTGGGAACACACAGCCCTTGTGCTGCAGCTGAGCTGCTCTGCCCAGCACTGGTGGCTGCCATCCGAGCTGGTTTTGCGTGTCCTGCTTCCCTGACAGCTGGGGCCCTGGGCAGAACCCTGACAGGGAACCCTGACAGGCAGAACCCTGACAGAACCTCCCCAGGGAAGGAGAAGGAGCCCCTGGAGAAGCTGTACCAGCTGGGGCTGCTGCTGCTGGAGACAGTGAGGATGACATCAAGGATGACAAACTCTTCCTCAAGTTGGCCACTGGCAGCTGAAGATGATGGACTTCTGGCACTGTCTTCAAAGCCTGGCTCCACAGCAAATTCGCAGATGAGTCCACAGCCGGGGAAATGCTCCCAGATTTGGGCATTGCACAGCCTGGCTGGGAACAAAAGGTTCCCCCTGTGCTGGGGCAGATGCAACTTCAGTCGCTGCCCAGCTGCTTTTTGGCAGGGCTGGGGGCACGGGTTGGGGTTGGTACAAGATGGGAGTTGGCTCCTGGCCCTGCCAACAGCCCCCAGCACCCAGCATGGCCTGGGCTGGGGCTGGGGCTGGGGCTGGGGCAGCCAGCCTGACACAAACAAACCTCCATGGTGGGAGCAGAGGTGGGATTCCAGAACCTGTGCAGGGGCTGCTTTGCTTTGCAGGCAAGGAAGGGCTTGGGCTGCTCCACTGCCCTTGTTTGCTTTGGGATCACTGTTATTTTGGGGGGCAGTGTAGGAGGGAAGAGAGAAAGTGTGGGCTTCTCTCCCCTTTGGGTGGGATTTTCCCTAGCATGTAGGGGTTGGGCCTTCCTCAGGCCCTTGACAGAGATAAAGAGTTTTTTTCTTGTTTCCCCTTGTCTCTAATCTCTTTTCAACAGTTTGTTGTTTGTTTTTCTAGAGGAAGCGTTCTATGTAAGGTCCAGTCGGGATTGGGAAGTGCCTGGGAGCAGCTGCAGCGTGGATGGGCCGTGCCCTTGGAGAAGGCTGAGGACATCGTTTGGGACCAGCTTTTCTCCCAGCGGAGGATGGCGTGAGGTGAGTCCCCGTCTGCTTGGCATGGTGGGATCAGAGCTTTTGGGAGACAGCAACAAGCACAAGGAGGCTCCTGCTCTGGGCAGCTGCTGAGGGGCTGGATGTGCCGTGGCTGGCTGCAGGCTGGGAATGTCCTGCCCTCCTGCTCTGCTCCCAAAGGCAGCAGTGATGGGCAGCTCTGGGCACAGCTCTGGGCACGGCCAGCATGGCCTGGGCTCTGTGGGCAGCTGGGACAAGGGGACAGCAGCCTTCAGCTGACGGGCAGTTTCTGGTTTCTCTCCTTGCAGCCGGGCTCTGCGGGTGCTGAGGCTGCTCTGGGCTCTGCCAGGGCTCTGCTGGGCTCTGCCCTGGGCACAGCTGGGCTGGCTGTGCCCTCACATTGCTCTGACAGCTTTGCATCAGACAAGCCTATTCCGAGCACAGTGCCTGAGCTTTCTGCTTTGGCAGGTGAGTGAGACTCCCCTGCAGGCCAGGAGATTGCAGCTGGGGACACACATCCAATTGGCAAGGACCCAAACTCCCCATAGTCCCAGCTGAACCCCTGAATCTCCACAGGAATGCCTGGATCTCCACTATTCATTCTTCATTTATTTTTGGCTGGAATCGTGCAGTTGCACTTTCTTCCTCCTCTAGACGTGCCACGAGTGGCCAAAGCTGGCAAGTGAGCCGTGTTCCTGAGGCAGTGCAGTCTGGAGCTGATGGATGGAGAATTGCCCTTCCCACTTCCAAACCAGAGCAAAAAGCCGTAAGTGGGATTTTTCATCTGTAAGAAACCCCTGACAATTTCAGAGGGAATGTGCAGCTCATTCACAGAGTGAGAAGGAAGGTCATCTTCTAAAAGATTTGGGGTTTGACAGAGTTTAGATTCCCAGTCCTGCCTGGAGCTCGAAGGGCCCCAATCAATTTTCTATTGCTTTGACCTCAATTTAAAATAACAATGTTGGAAACAAACCCCAAAAACTGTAAAAAAGGCTGTTGAGGTCAGTAAGATGGATCCATGCCATCAGCACATTTACAATGTAAATAACTGAGTTCTCTTTTTAAAAAGATCATTTACTTCTTAATGCAAAGTTACAGAAGTTGTTTCACTAGCACTTGGATTTTACTTGTATCTTTTACAATTCATCTAATTGTTTGTTTTTTTTTTTCTTTACCTTTTTTTTTTCTTTAAATAGAGGTCCTGGCCCTCTTCCAGCCAAAGGGGAAAGGGCCCCACCAAGCCTTGTTACCCACAGACAGCATGATAAAGCTGAACACTAAAGGACCTTGGAGCATTATACTGTAATTAAAAAGGTGCCAGCTCCATGGACAACAGAATTATTGTTCCTAACTTGAATGAGATTGAGCAAAAAGAATGAAGAACGGTGTCACTAAAGTACTACTGACGTTTGCCAAAACACTTCCAGAGTTTCACCAAGAGATCAGTCATCACAAATGTTTTGGAAATTTAAAGACCAAGGTAGCCAAAGCACTCATTGTCACTAATTGCTGGGTATGTTCTCAGCTGAAGTTGGGAGGAATGGGGTTCCCTTGGAGGGCCCACCCTGTGGGGTGGCCAAAACTCTGTCAATGGGCTCTGCCTCGTAACGGAGTCAATGAAGGGACAGTTACAGAAACCTGTGCTGTGGGACACGGGAATACAACGATCAGTGTGACAGGATTCACTCAGATTTCCCGTCAGGAGAAACCAAACCCTGTTATAGTTATAGAGGCTACAGTGTCAGAAGATTCCTGTGCTTTACCATCACTCCCAATGTCAGTAGAACTTGGGGTGCTGCAGCTGGTCAGTGTCAGTGTCTCACCACTCCCAGCTGCAGGGCCCCCATTTAGGGTCCTTCAGCAACGACCACACTGAAGAGTTAGGACCCAGAGAACATTTTTCACCCAAAGAGTGCCTTGGGTTTCAGAAAGTAAAAGATTCTGGTTCACCCTGTGCCCCATGTGCGCTGCCCCGTCCCGTGGAGTTTACATGAATGAGCTGACGGGATTATTAGAAGAGGTAGTAAATGATGCTGTTAAAATGTCCAATAGCACATTGGATTATTAGAAGAGGTAGCAAATGATACTGTTAAAATGTCCAATAGCACATCCTATGAGCTCCAACAAACACAAATGGGGACTCCAGAGAACCGCATGGCCTTGGATTATCTGCTTGCTGGCCAAGGAGGAACCTGGGCTATCAGGGGACGGGGATTTTGCACTGCTAGCAGTGATGGGTTTGAAGGCCAACAGTCAGGAATCACCTTGACAGAAAGAGCAGTAGAAGAGTGGCAGAAAGAAGAAAATTCTTCTTGGTGGGATTGGCTTCGTGGCTGCCAAATTAGAGGCTGCTGTGAAATGCATTCGTGGCAGTGCCTGTCATCATTGCAGTGTGTGCACTTGGTGAGTTGCTGTGACACTTTGTGCTGGGAAGTGGAGTATTGGGACCTTTCTTAAAAGAGACAGTCTCAAGAAAAGAGAGGCATTTGATAAATAACAGAGAATAGAAACTATTTAGGCATGTTTTAAAAGGAACGTGAATAGCTCTGAGTAATGAACTTAAACTGCACTTAATTGTAGAACAAGAGGAGATGCCTTTATGCCTAATACCTAAATCTAAGCTGTGTTACTGAAAGAATTATTACAAAGGTTGTAGTTGATTGTAGGTCTCAGGACCGATCAAAGTACCAAGGCCTGAACAGGTTGTGATCAAGGCCTGAACAGGCCCTGAGGCAAAGCTCACCTCTAGATGAACCTCCCAAGCAAATGTTGTATTTGTATCCACTCACTAACGAAGCATGATTAACAACATGATCAATGTATGTGTTCCTTGATAAAACATGGATTTATATTTCTGTATTTAGAAACAGACAAGGCCCCATCTGGCCTTGTCTGGGGGTGAAGGATCAAAGTCAACTCCCTTGGTTCCTCCTTCAGCCCTGGCCAGGCTTTGGGAGAAAGCAGTCAGGAGAATGAAAGCAGATGTTCTCACAGTGGCAGTGATGCCAGCTTGTTTGTTTAACAGTGTAAAAGCTGGGTCCTCTCACAGCTTTGGGCTTGGAGCCTCATTGCTTGCAGAGGTGGAGGCACCTGCAGGAATTCCCAGTGTCTGGGAGTGGCTCTCCAGTCCTTGGCTTCCCCCAGCTGATGTGTGGCTGTGGATGATGGTAAAGCCTGAGGCTAACTGGTGATGGATCTTTCCTTAATCACTCCAGGCAATCTCTGGTAGCAAGGACTGGATGCATTGCTCAGCTTCTTTTGTAATGCTTTGCTAATGATGATGTGCTTTGCTGAGCTTATCCTTTTGTAATTCTTTGCAGCTGTGCATGATATAAATGACACAATTCCTTCAGTTGGTGTCTGTCTTTGGTGCTGACCCTGCCCACTGGGGAAACGTGGCCCCCTCCAGCCTAAGTGCTGTCTAGGAAGAGAAAAGCCATCACTCCAAATGTCCCCCCTTCCTCCTTGTTCCCCCCACTTTATACCCTGAGTGTGATGCCTGCCCTATGGTCTAGGGTATCCCCAGGGTCAGTGGGGGTCACCTGTCCTGGCTGTGTCCCCTCCCAAGCTCCCCCGCAGCCCCAGCCCCTCTCCAGCGTGGCCAGAGGAGGGGCAGGCCAGGCTTTGGCTCAGTGGGAGCTCAGCAAGAACAAAAGCATCTCTGTGTGCCCAGCCCTGTGCTCAGCACCCGGCCCAGCAGCAGCGTCTCAGTGCCAGGGTCTGTGCCATCAGTCCCTGCCAGGGGTTTCCATGGCACCTGCCAGGCCAGGTGACCCAGGTGTGGTGTCCCAGTGAGGGCTGCCATGCACACAGTGCCCAGCACTGCCCCTTTCTGTCTGCCTGACCTGGCCTTGGCCCTGGCCCTGCTGTTTGCTGCAGGTTCCGCGGCGCCTGACCGGCCCGCGCGGCACAGGGCAGGCGGCCACGGCACAGACCCACAGCAAGGGCTCCCCTCTGGCTCTGGGCAGTGACACCAGCCCTGAGCAATGGGCTGGCGCACTGGGGTCAGTGCGGTGTCCATGGCAGCAGTCCCTTGCAATGCCCAGTGCAGGTTGGGATGATGATCCACCCTCACAGCCGGCCCAGGGCAGGTGTGCGGTGCCCTTTCCCACAGCCTGTCTGCACAGAAGCACTTCCAGGGCTCTCTGCATTTCCCTTCCTTCACTCTTGAGTCACTCACACACCTCCCAACGACCCACTGGGAGCTTTGAGCTGCAAGGAGTGCAAAGCTGGTCTGTCCTTCAGGAGTGGCTCTAATTCTGCCCTGAGCCAACTCTGCATTTGTGTTCATTGCAGATCTTCCTGTGTGTCTACATCATTCCTTGCAGGGCTCTGCCTTGGGGAAGGGGAACCTCCTTGGAGGTACCTAGGGCTTGGCACACACTTGAGGAGTGTGTCTGTTTTAAATGGGGAAGCTTAGGAGTTTTAGATTGCTTCAAAAAATAAAAGAAGAAAACCCCTCTTTGCCTGAGTGCAGCCAGTTCTCCAAGCTCAGCAGGTCCCAGGTGACTGAGCAGAGACAGGACGGGCTTGGGCTATGTGGGGCAAGGTTGTCCACACTGCCTCAGACTCCAGGCACAGCTTCTCTGACTAGGCCAGACATCCTCAGGAGAGTCCCTGGGCCAATATCAGTCGCTGAATGCTGCAGTCACCTCTGCTCTAAATAGAACAGTCATAAAATATACTCTTCAAAGAGGAATGTGGATTTATTGGAAGCTCTTGCAAATAGTTTTCCATCAGTATTGTAGGAAACCTTCCTAATGGACTGCACTAGAGCAGAGGGAAATCAGGGCAGAGCCATGGTTTGTCAGGACTTGCTTGATCCCAATGAGCCCCGTGGTGCATTTAGAGCTGAGCCCTGGAAGCTCAGGGCCTGAGAGGAGATTGCGCCAACCTAACCAGGAGTCAAAATCTGAGGAAAAACCCAAAGTGTCTCAAAGCATGAATGGGTCCCCTGAGGTCCATCCACACAGACCCCTCATGGACTTGTTGGAGGAGAGAATTGGAGGCCAGGATGGCACAAACCTCTCAGAGACTCAGTGTGGGAAGGAAAAAGGGAATTACTTTAAAAGAACTGCAGTACCTTGAAGCATTAATGAGCCCCACTGAGTGTTGTTACTGACAGAGAATCTCCAGGGACTAATTCCAGCAGATAATTGGAGGCCATCGTTGCACAAACCTCTCAGGACCCCAAGGCAAAAGCCCAAGTCCTTTGAAGAACCTGCAGTCCCTGGGAGCATGAAGGAGGGCCCAGGGCCATTCCTGACCAAGGCTCCCCAGGGCCTCTTCCCAGCAGCTCCCTGAGGCCAGGAGTGCAGGGAGGCAGAGGCTCTGTGTAGGCAGCTCAGCTGCTGAGCAAAGCCTGGGCTGGCTGGAGGCAGCAGAAAGGCCAAGGCCTGAGCCCCAGCCCCAGGGAAGGCAGATCCTGTCCCTCCCCGGCTGCGCAGGGCTCTGCCGGGAGCACTGGCATAGGGAGGGATGCTGAGGGCAGGACAAGGGATGGCAGTGCCCAGCCTGGCTGGGGCTGTGCCAGGAGGCCCCAGTGCCTCAGGACAAGGTGTCTCCTCCTCACAGCCCTTGGTGGCAAGACGCTGCTGTGCCCCAGGGCACCAAGGCCTGGCTTCTCCTGGCCACTGCCAGCCTTGCCAGGGCCCTTGGCCATGTCCAGCACAGCTTGTCCTGCGCTGTCCCACAGCTGCTGCTGTGTCCCTGCAGGCTGCACACTCCCATCTCACTGCCCCCCGGGCCCTGCCCTGCCATATCCAGCCCTGCCCTGCCCCTGCCATGCCCAGGGCATGTCTGCAATTCCCCCAGGCAATGGGTGGGGATGGGCAAGTGTTCCTGAGGGCACAGGGAGGGGACAGCTGGGCTGGACTGACCCAAGGGATCTCCCATTCCATGCAATGTCATGGTCAGCAATAAACTGAGGGAACAGAAGGGCATAGGGCTGGCAGGGAGGGCTGTGGATGTTTTCTACCAAGACATTTCTCATACAAAACACAAAGTACATGTTCTTTATCCCTTCCTGCCAGGAGGTGGCTGGACATTGTCTGCTGATGGGAATCAGCAATAGAGGATTGATCTCATTTGTTGTTTCTTTGCTTCCACCTGTGGCCTTTGCCTTTTGAGGCCCTTGCTGAGGAGGGTGTAGAAGCCCAGAAGATCAGGACCTGGTTTGCATGTCCCAAACATCAAAAACTGGATGGCTGTGGGACCAACCAAGGATTGGTAAGAAAAGTCAAGACTTCTTGGCAATAACACATTTTGAGGAAGAATAGGCTGTGTCTGCAGAAGGGGCCATGCAGATAAAGGCAGAACTTTTCCAGGACAAACATCCTTGCTCTGGCTCCTGGGCATAAGCACGACATGGCCCAAGTGCAGGAATGAGAAGTGGGCATGGACTGTGGGGCGATCAAGACCACCAAAGACCCCCAAAGCCTCTGAGCCATTTAGAGAAAGGTTCAGCAGAACAAACAGCACATGATAAGTCATTTGCACAGAAAGTGAGACACTTATCACCAGGGCAGGAAAAAGTGATCAGTGAAGAGGTCCTCCCACCAAGCCCAGGCACATTTGTGCCCCAGCACCCTGGACATCCCATTGGCTGGATCAATGCTGAAACCAGGACTGGGGATCTCTTCTTCTCTCTCTCTTGTTTTCTCTCTGCTCCTCTGATTCATGTGTCTGTCTCTCTTGTCTCTGTCTCTCCTCTCTTTCACCTTTCCTCTTGTGCCTTTATACAAAACCTACTGACATGCCCTTTTATAGCTCAGGGACTGACATCCCAATTTCTATGCTAAATGCATAATGAATTAATAAAACTTTATAGGCCTTTGTGGACTCTCTGAGCTTTTTAATTTCTTTCAGCCACAAGCATCTACAAAACTCGGGTGTTTCCTTTGCCTTAAGTTTGGGAGATCACAGAGAGAGAGGGAGAAAGAGGCTTGCTGGGCCCCTGATGGCCTCACACATTTAACCTGCCAGTGTCTTTTTGCTCAGCTTTTCTCTAGCAGGCAGCATTAACCAGATGCAGCTGCGCAAGAGTTTCCAGAAATTTGGCATCATCCACAAAGGACTTGGAAGTGCATTTTGTCCCATGGCACAGGAAATATATGAATATTCCATTGTAGTCAAGGGCTGGTCACTGCGGGATGTTACCTGGGCGTGGCTGCCAAGAGGACTCTGTTCCATGAACGACATTTGACCCTCATTGTTCAGCCAAATTCCCACTCACCCCATGTTCCATTCCTTCAGCCCATCTTTCTCCAATCTGGCTCTGAGGAGAGCCAGCAGACCATGTCACAGACCCTGCTGAGGTCTGGGCAAACAACATCCCCTTTTTTTCCCTGCCACGTGGGTTCTGCAGTCCCTGCCCTGTGCTGCCAGTGCCTGCAATGGCTGCAGGAGGATTTGCCACATCCCCTTCCCTGCTGAGCCTGACCAGTCTGTGACTGTCCCCATCCCCTCCCTGCCCTGTTTGCAGACTGGTTCTATGTGTGCCCTTCCCAAGTGCCCGGGACCCTCTGGGATGGCTCTGGCCTTTCCAGGGGCTTTGAGAGAGGTCTCACCGAGACACTGCCCAGCCTTCTCAACATCCCTGACACCAAAGGCCTCTGCCACATCCCTCAGTTCCAGGTCAGTGCCCAGGGCACAGCACGGCCCTGTCCAGGTCCTCAGGGTGGTTCAGAAGGGAGGCAGCTGTGACTTCTCCCTGCAGACCCACCACTCTCATGTCCCTCTGGGCAGTCCGTGGCTGTCCTGAGCATTTTCCCTGGAGCCTCCCTGTCCTGGATGTTTCTCTCCATGCAGCCCTCAGCACATTTCAGCAAAGAATTCAGGTGGTTTCCCGGGGGATGTTACTCTCCGAGCTGTGAGAAGCGACATTCACTTTTAAGGATTTTAAAGGTTTACTAAAAACTTTAACAAAATACAACAAAGGACTGGATAAGGAAAAAGGACGGTGCAATGCTGGGAGTTTGCAACCCCGCAGCCATGAGCTCATCTATAAATTGGCTGCTCCGCTTTTTGTACCCCTGGGGGTTGCCTCAGGCAGCCCTGGCCCCTCCCAAGGTCTGTCAGTGGACTCTTCTTTGCCGTTCATCCCTGGAGGTTTCTTTCTTGCCACTTGATTGGAGGTGAGGTGTTGTCATGCTGCACTTTCTAGTAACAAGCTTGCCCTTTTCTCAAATGTTTTATGCAAAGGCACAGGTACACACCCTCCTTCCTCAGGCCTGGACTACTAAGGCCCTCTCTTGGCAACTGCATGGGCTGGGGAAGATGAACTGTAGGGAGAACAGAGGACATCTAAACAACAAATCACAATAACACAACTATAAGTCAATATACTTTCCTTAACAAACATATAATATTTATCTCTGAATTGAGAGAGCCAACCATTGCAATAGGCATTTATAACAGAGTGAAGTGGCCTCAAGGCACTGTTTGTGCCACTGGAATTGTGCTACCCCCAAGTGCTGATGATGGTTGTGATAGTAAAAGGGTTTTAAAATCATGGGGATTGAGGGTTAAAAGGAAAATTAAGCTTAGTAAGCCCTGAAAAAAAAAATACCCTAGGTACATATATAGGCCTTGTACCTTACTAGAACTGCACCTGTGTAGCTAGTACATGATAAATTATATACTTGTTAGATGTGATGATTGTTTAATAATTAAATATAATTACTGTTTATTTGTAAGAATAATCATGAGAAAGCACAGCCTCTCCTTCCATCTCTGGGGAAAGGAAAAGGGACAGCTGGATCATTTGGGCTGTTCACCAGCAGGAAGGTGGCATCTTCAGGAGGCAAAGCTTGTCTCAGTCATGGATGAGATTCAGGATAAAGACCAGGTTACTGGGGCTGCTGCAGGGCCCATCCTTCTCCAAACATCTGCCCATCCAGATGTGCTCAGTGACTGGGAAATTGCAGGGGATCTCAGGGTGTGCATGGGCCATGGTGCAGTTGGGGCTCCCTGTCAGCTGGTGCCAAATGCCTTCCTGCAGAGGCTGGGGAGAAGCTGCAGCCAGGCCAGGCTGGGAAACAGCCCTGCAGGCCGTGAGAGCAGCAGCGGGGCAGCGAGGCTGCCATGGATCCCTTCCTGCTGTGCTAGGCAGGGTCTGTCCAGATGTTCAGGGAAAGCCCCCAGCTGCTGAGTCCCAGGGGAAGGGGGAGGGGAATGCACCCACCACGGCGTCTCTCCAGATCAATCAGCATCTTCTCCACGTGTTTGGATGTCTCTAGAGCCTTACTGTTTCCTATTGGTTTGTTCCTCCCACTCAGAGGACCTTAAGAGGAGTATTTGCATTTCAGATGGATGGATCCCACAAAACCATGGCTCAGCCTGTGGTGTCATCGGGGACACACTACTCACCCCTGCGATGGGAGACGGACTTGTGTTCAGCAACCAGGAAAGGAGCCTGAAATGTCCTCCCTGCAGACGCACCTGCAACTCAATAGCCACAGAAGCTTCTGCCAGCTGGTTCCTGCCAGGTTGTCAGTGATTATTCTTTTAGGAACATTATCAGTATACCTGCACGAGACTTCAGAGGCTGGAAATCTTCATGGAGCCAAGCTGCTGGAGAAGCCTTCCTAGCATGCTCATCTAGAAGGGAGCAGAGATGAGAACCAGTTCCTTGTGTGCTGGCATCCCCCTCTGTCTGTGGGAACTTGGCACTGCAAGGGGCTCGGGGGAGGCCATGGGAGCCAGATGTGAAAGGACAAGGCCAAAGCTGCACAGAGGCCTGGGGAGCTCTGGGCTGTCTCTTGGCCAGTCTCCACACTTTGGTAGGCCCCGTGCCACATCCCTGGGAGGGCAGCTGGAGCAGCCCATGGGCCACGGGACTTCACTCCCTCCCACAGAGGAAACCCTCCCTAAACCCCAGGGGAAAACCATCCCCAGCGCTTCCCCGGAGAGCAGGGAGCGCTGTCCTGGGAAAGGGGAGCCAGGCTGCCGGCTCACCTGCTCCCCGCGCTTGCAATGGAGCAGCCTGGGCAGCCCTGGCAGGCAGGGCCACGGCCAGGAGGAGCAGGAGGAGGAGGCGCAGAGCAAGGGCCATGGTGCCTTGCCCTGTGCCAGTCCCGCCGCTCTTGCTGCCACCACTGTCCTGACACCGCTGTCCCAATGTCAGCACCACTGCTGCCACCGCCGCTGCTGCCGCAGCAGTTGTGCTCAAGGACTGCCTGCTCGGGCGTTGTGGTGCTCTGCAACCACGGAGCTCTGGGACCTCTGTGACCTCAGAGCCTGCTCTGACCTCAGCCTGCTGGGACCCCAGAGCCTGCTGGGACCTCATGGCCTTAGCTGTACCCCAGAGTGTACCCCCTTTCTGTACAAATGGACTGCCCTGAGTGTAAATATTTTGCTTCAGCCAAGGGCCATTGCTCAGCAAAACCTTTATTTTGCCTGCTGACATTGCTGGTCAGACTGTGTCCCTGCAGATGCTCTTGATTGTTGCAGTACAAATTTCATTTATTGTTTCCTTCTTAGGTGCTTCGTTCTGTTGTACCCCCATGTTCTCCCCGAGTTTGTTCACCCCTGGCTTTTACCCTCCCTCAAAGCTGACCCCCATGCCATTCCCCGCCCCTTGTTCCAGCTCTTTCCCTGCCTGTCATAGCAACCCAGCCCCTTGGTCCCTGAACCTTCCCTGGCACTTTCCCATCGGGCCAATCCCAGATTGCAACACCTTTTTGGGATGCCCCAATTCCTCAAGGCCCCATTGGCCCGTGTGACCCATCCTCTCCACCCTCCTACCCCAATGGGCTCCAGACACTGGATGTGATCCCCTCACTCCTCCCCTGAGGATTCCCTCTTGGTGAGCTGTTTGTATGCACCCCTTGACTTGTATCTTGCACAGGAGTGCCGTGGGCTCTCTGTTTCTGCTCTCTTCACCTGAAATAAACTCTTTCTTGTGGAACCTCAAGACGGAGAGCTGCCTCCTCTCTCCTCTGCCCTGTCCCTGTTGTGGCTTGTGTCGGGCTCTAAGAGGCAATCTGAAGACCCTCACTCATTTGCCTGCCGATTGCCACGAGAAGGAACTCCCTTCCCCCACTGCAGTTCCGGCTTGGAGAAGGCAACAGTGCAGGTGCAGCCGCTGCACCGTTACGTTCTGTTCCGATCGAGGCCCAGCAAGAACTTGGCAAGAATTTGGCAAGGACTTGGCAAAGACCCAGCGTGGACCCAGCACAGAGCGGCCTTCTGCAATTCCTGCTTCACTCACCACCTTTAAGCCAAATGAATTGCTGTGGTGACTCTGGTGGTCTCTCACTGAAGACCCCTCATCTGCCTCTTTACCACCGTGACAGACGGAGATCAAGAACCCTCTCCCCAAGGACTGAGACTAAGACCCCTACCACAGAGAGTGGTGGGGGGGGAATGACATGACCTGTTCTTCTCCAGTAACTTCCATGGACTTGTTCATCATTGTGTTTGTTCAGCCTGGATGATTTTCTGTAGATACACCTGTTGCCCCCCGTAGCATTTTCAGTAGACTCTCATTGTTCTGCATGTTTCCCCCTTTCCCTCTGTGGACTATAACTGGACCCCTGGGTTAGGTAGGACTTTGGAGACTCTCCCCAACACAACAAGACGGATCCCCATTGTCAGGACCACTGAGGACCTCGCCTGTGTTGGTAGCTATTCCCATCCCCCCTTCTCTCTCTCTCTCTCTCTCTCTCTCTCCTTTTTATTTCTTTTCTGACCCCACTATCGCATTTATTGGTTTTGGTCCTTTATAAAGGTGCATCTGTTGTGATTAAACTGATAGTCCCTTGCTGTTTGTCTTTTGCACTTTGGGATCAGCTAACGAACCATCACGACACCCCGCTATAAGCGGATCGTGACATTAAATTGGCGTCACGGACAGGATTTCTGTCCAGGCAGAAGGGTGCAGGTTCTGTGTAGTCTGTAACAGGGGAAGGACGTTTCTCTCCAGCCGCACCTAGCCTGCCAGTCCAAAAAACTGAGCATGGTCTAGAAAGCAAGGGGAGAGATGTTGCTTTGATTTTTGAGTTTTCTTAAGCCTTTTAAGTTTATATTCTATTGGGAAACTTTCCCACACAGTTTCTGTAAATAACGTATTGTTTTGCATTCCTCCATGAGAGTGGAGAGACTTGATGTACTAGTACTTTGTCCAATGTCTTCGGAAAGGTAGCCCGTTCACTCTCCAATCCACTGTCACCTTTGGAGAAGTATAAAAGTTGGAGTCAAAAAATAAACGCTCTCTTTTTTGCCTTGCAAAGTAGCAAGTGGCTCGCGTTTGCTTTCTCGTGTCCTATAACAACAGAGAGATTTGAATTTCCTGCAGACTGCACATTGCCTAGGCGAAAAAAGCACCCACACTGTCTTCAGAAATTGCAAAAGATCTCTTAGTGCAAAAGGCGGGGCACTGTGTTGTTTTATGTTTGAACTGTCTGGGAAGGAAGAGACAACTTGAGGAAACTAAGCAGAGCCTCCTAGACAGGTTTTGTCTCTTCACCCACCCAGGGAAGAGAAGGGTGACACAGCGAAGGCGGTGTGCTTTGCGTAACTTAAGTTTGTACCTCCCTGCCGTGGTTTTGGTCCCTTCACAAAATGAGTAATAATCTTAATGCTAAAGGTAAAGATGAATTTTATGCTCTACTAGCTAAATACAATGCCAAACCTTCTCCAGGAGGAGAAGAATGGGCACAAAGTAACTGGTTTAATTTGGATAATGTGGTTGATAGAATATGTTTTTTACAACATGATACAAAATTTAAACTGGGCAGAAATAAAACCATCTTATGCTCAGTTTTGGGAGCTTGTCTTACGGCAGCTGTAGAAACTCGCTTTGAGAGAAGAGGTGAGGAAATGCAATAATAGACTCCCTTCAAAACCTAGTTGAAATTTTGCAAAAACAATTAGATGAAGAATAAAGGAATTTTTTACAAGCTGCCCTTAAAAAGGAACAGATTAAAAATGCAAAGCTCACCAACAAACTAAAAGAAACAGAGGAAAAGGAAACTCCTCACATTAACCAAGTTTATCCTCACAAAGAACTTGAGGCAGTAAATAATTGTGGGGAACATTGCTGCTCTCATTTAAGACCCTTAATTAAAACAGAATATAACTATCTCAGTGATGATGATCTTGAACCCCACATCACAACCAAACACATACCATACACTGCCACCGAGTTAGCTGAGCGTAAAAGAAAATATGGACGCCTCCCATACGAATCAAAAACAGAATATGTTTTCCAGGTGTCCTTCACCGGTGGCAATCAAATTAAATTAACTGAACAAGAAGCCAGTGGGTACTGGGGACACGGTGTCTTCTTAACAACAGGAGATAAACGTGACTCGTGGTCCCTGACACAGCGTGTGGCTTTTGGGCTGGGGGAACAAGCCCCTTGGAAAGGGGAGATCCTGTAGCTATAATTAGCACCCCTGACCAACTCCTAGAAAGTGTGTCCAAAGCCACTTGTCTGCAAATGATTCACAGAAAGAAATTAATTCCTGGCTTTGAATCCCCAATGAAATTACCTGTGAAGCCTGAAATAATGACCCCTTTAATTTGTGGGCTTCCAGAAACACTCAAACCTACTGCCATAGCCTTACAGAAAACTACAGCAGCTGTATCTCCTGTAGAAAGACCAGATAGATTTCCTAGTAACCAGAAGAACTCATTGGTTCCCCTTTATGACTTGCTGAGGAAAGGAGTAAAATGGGATTGGAAATCTTCTCAGGAAGAAGCATTGCAATTGCTGATTTTTGAAGTAACAGCTCATCAAGCTCTGGGTCTCGTTCATCCTACAGACCCCTTTCAGGTAGAATGGGGATTTGCTGTCTCAGGATTGACAGTACACATTTGGCAGCGGGGACCCGAGGGTCCAACAAGGCCTGTTGGTTTTTATTCCCGTGGTTTCAGAGATGCTGAGAAAAGGTACACTACCTGGGAAAAGGGATTGTTTGTGGTCAGCCTGGCTCTCATTGAAGTGGAAAGACTTGCACTACAACTACCAATTGTATTGAGAAGCCCTTTCAATGATACTAAGACAGTCACTACTGGGACCCCCCCTCCTGACGGGGTGGCCCAGAGGGCCTCGGTAAGAAAGTGGTATGCTCAGATTGAACATTACTGTAACATCTTTACAATAACAGAAGGAGCTGTGAAAAATTTGGCAATACAAGAAACTGAGAGCTTGGATAGCAGCCAGGACAAACCTGCCTCTAATCCAAGTAGCCCCTCCTTTCTGCCCTGAACAATCAGCAAACTCTTGGTTCACTGATGCCTCTGCTAAACGAGAAGGGAAGGTGTGGACATACAGGGCAGATGCCCCCACATTTCCTCTGGTGAACTAATTAATGAGGGAGAAAGCAGTTCTCAGGTCAAGGAGCTGAGAGCTGTCTGGAGTGTTTTCCAACAAGAAGCACAGAACGCCTCTCTTGTCTGTCTCTACATTGACTCCTACGCTGTGCACCAAATGATCCCGATAATCCAGCACATTACCCTGGCCAACCTGTTCTGGTGGACATCCCTTACTATAGGGCTAGTACCACTTGTGCTAAAACCCCCTCTGAATAAATGTGCATGGGAAGCCTCTGGTGCTCTAGGGAAAGAACATTGGATAAATACATGCAGGATAATTCCATCATTCTAACCTCTTCTGCCTCTCGCTGGCAGGATTCTGTTGTGTTTACTTTTACAGAAGAACTCCGAGGGACATGAAGACCACCTAATTCATGATAAAACTGGTAATACTTTCCTGCATCCTACCACAACCCCATGGCCAGAAACCAGCTGAGTGGTCGTGGTCTGAAATAACTGTGGGAGCATGCAGAAAAAGTGAAAAGATCTCTTTAAGCACAAAAAGGTTTGTACGCACCGAAGCGTACAGGATTGTTGGCACAATTTCACATTAACACAAACTGCAGAAGTAGTTTGTCTTTGGTCCAAAAATACTGAAGCGCTTTCTTTTAAGTTTAAAGTATTGATTTAAATACTGGGGAGAACTTGATGTTAATGTTGTGATACCTACCACCCAACCACCAGTTATGCTTACCCCAAAAATTTCTAAAGTTGGACCATATATAATCAGGAAAACTGGCCAACAACAAATATTGTTCAATCCAGCATAGTCTCTTAAGCAAGTTAAATTGCTAATGCAAAGCAATGTCTCTGAAATTCAGCCAGCTTGCTCACCTTTCTTGCAAACTTCTTTCCAGGGGTGGACGACCTGGTTACGACAGTGGAACCCTTCTAAAACACGGATGCCAAGAGACATAACTGGTGTTGTGGGAACAGGATTGGGAATTCTAAATAGTATTAATTCAGAAGTATTATTGAATAAATTGGCTGCTACAACTAAAGAATTGACCCAATTACAACAACCATTGCAATCGTCCTTATTGGCCTTGGGAACGCATCAGTGGCTGCTAACAAACATATTACCAAATTGGGAAAAGGTAAATATGAATGACCACGAATTGATAACTGATGCACTCAATGCTACACAAAGCAACGTTTCCTTAGCCCTTAGCTGCATCCAGGCACAATTATGGATGCAGTCAGTTGCTGCTTCAATTATAAGAGAAGGTGAAGAAGGCACGTTTCCTATGGAAATTCAGAAAATAGTTTGGGACAGTGCTACTGACTTTGAAAAAGATTTCCAATCCTGGTGGAATTTGGTGAACTTTACTTATGACCCCACTGCAAACTTAGCCACAGCTTTTGTGTTAACCATACGCAATGCCTCCGTGCATTCAATATTCCCCATCATTGCATTAGGATTGAATCATGATGGAGCCACTCTCTATCCTTCCGAGCATAGAGAACGGGCCCAACAAATTGATGATAAATGGCAAACTGTTAACTTAGAATCTTGTATTGTCCAAGAACAACAAGGGTTCATCTGTGAAGGCAATGCAATTATAGCTCAAGATATTTGTCTGGACACTGAAAAAATATCTGTCACTTTGAAATCCATCCTAATGAAACTCCTAAAACATTCCTTGTATATATAGGCAATGGATGTGCATGCTTTAGAACTGCTTGTAACACAGTGTATGTAGAAGACACAGTAGCAGATACTAAAAATCATTCAAATTTTTGTGCTTGCAATTTCACTAAAATTACAGGATGTGAGTTTTCTTTTGAATCTCCAGTTACTTCATATCAACTTTTAGAATCTAATTACACGCTGATTCATAAGCTATTGCCTACCCCCATTGGAATGAATCTTACTCTGGTAAGGCAATTGTTGCTTCACCGGGACTTAATTGAAATCTTAGGAAAAATCAAGGAGAACGGACAGAAAACACTGGTAACTATTCATCATGATGTACAAGAAATACATCGGGTTATAGAAAGGGTGAAAAGTGATGCAGAACATAGGTGGTGGGATACACTTTTTGGGTGGTCACCTACTGCTACAGGTATCCTGAACAAATTGTGTCATCCCATTGTTGTCCTTTTGATTTTAGTTTTGATTGGCTTTGCTTTATCAGCAATCTTGCTTATTATGAATTGGAGAATGATAAAACAATTAACAAAATTGACAGCTATAATTAATGCACACCACTTGGTTGATGTGCTTTATACTATAGACATCCCCAGGACTATAGACACAAAGCAATTATAAGATTGGAAGATTGTTTGTTTTAGTCACTTAGAAAACCTGATTTGAATTCTTAAAGATTGTTTTATTAGTTTATTATTAAAGAATTGTTTTATTATTATTTAATCAACTCATTGTTTATTGATTAGAAAATTGTTCCAATTAATATTGATTCAATTTATACTAATTATTGTTATTGTTTTACTATTTTCCCGGTTCTTTTTTCCCCTCCTTTTTCTTTTTTTTTTCCCTTCTCTGGGATATGCTGCCAACACTAGATGAGTCCTGAAGACTTCACAATGACACTACAGAACCCTGCTGAAGATCTCTTGAGGGCAATCGTCAGTCACGGGGTGGTGTAAGAGCCCGTCTGAAGACCCTCACTCATTTGCCTGCCGATTGCCACGAGAAGGAACTCCCTTCCCCCACTGCAGTTCCGACTTGCAGAAGGCAACAGTGCAGGTGCAGCCGCTGCACCGTTACGTTCTGTTCCGAACGAGGCCCGGCAAGAACTTGGCAAAAAGTTGGCAAGGATTTGGCGAAGACCCAGCGTGGACCCAGCACAGAATTGCATTCTGCAATTCCTGCTTCACTCTCCACCTTTAGAGCCAAATGAACTGTTGGGGTGACTCTGGTGGTCTCTCACTGAAGAACCCTCATCTGCCTCCTTACCACCGTGACAGACAGAAATCAAGAACCCTCTCCCCAAGGACTGAGACTGAGACCCCTACCACAGAGAGTGGTGGGAGGGGAATGACATGACCTGTTCTTCTCCAGTAACTTCAATGGACTTATTCTTCATTGTGTTTGTTCAGCCTGGATGATTTTCTGTAGATACACCTGTTCCCCCCCATAGCAATTTCAATAGACTCTCATTGTTCTGCATGTTTCCCCCTTTCCCTCTGTGGACTGTAACTGAATCCCTGGGTTGGGCAGGATTTTGGAGACTCTCTCCAACACAACAAGACAGATCCCCATCGTCCGGACCACTGAGGACCTCGCCTGTGTTGGTAGCTATTCCCATCCCCCCTTCTCTCTCTCTCTCTCTCTCCTTTTCATTTCTTTTCTGACCCCACTATCGCATTTATTGATTTTTGGCCCTTAATAAAGGTGCATCTGTTGTGATTAAACTGATAGTCCCCTGCTGTTTGTCTTTTGCACTTTGGGATTGGCTAACGAACCATCACAACACCCCGATATAAGCGGATCGTGACACTGGCGCCTTAGAGCAAGAGGCTCTCAAGGTTCTGCCTCTGGTAAATGCCCATAGCGAGGCAGTTCCCCACTCCTGGTGTGGCGCCAGAGTTCTGAGAGCTAGACTGAGTTCTGGTAGTGACTTCACCAACCTACGGAACGTCCCTTCTTCAGTGCCTGCTCTGGTGCCCTGCCATCTCACACACCAGAGCGTGATTCACATACTGCAGCCCAGAGTTCGGTTTTTGCAACATTGAAATGGGTGTGGTCAGCAGGATTGCTGGGGATAAATCGCTGCAGAACTAAACAAAATGTGTGCACCATCCCAGGCTGGACTTAAATAGGCACAGGAATTTTGGAAAGATGAGGACAAGATAGCAGACAACAATGTAAAAGTCAGATTAAAATAACAGGAGGAAAAGCTAAAGAAGTGATTTGTGCACATTTGGGGGTTTATTTTTCTTGGGTGCAAAGCAATATTAGAAGGTCCTAAGTGCCCAAAATATTGGAAATGTGAAATGTCCTCCATAGCAGAGTGTCGCACCTCTGGATCCTTAAAACAATTTTATTGTGCTGGAACAGTGGCACTTTGAGCTGGTGCCTCTGG
The DNA here is from genome assembly GCF_048771995.1 of Taeniopygia guttata. Classification (NCBI taxonomy): domain Eukaryota; kingdom Metazoa; phylum Chordata; class Aves; order Passeriformes; family Estrildidae; genus Taeniopygia; species Taeniopygia guttata. Next base: position 4,487,601 of record NC_133057.1, read on the forward strand.
GGGATCCTGAACAAAGAACCTCTTGGCTTTTATACCCTCCCAGCTGAAGTGTGACAGTCTGGGGCCTTCCTGCTGTGTCCGAGTGGCCAGTCACTGGCTGGCACCACAGGTCCCCAGGTCCTCTGCTGAGCCATCCCTCTCCTACAGTCAAGTTCAGTCTGTCACCTTTGGCTTTTCTCTCTGATCCACCACTGCCACAGTGTCTGTCCTGGAAAATGCTTGCCCAGCTCAGCTGGACACCGAGGTCAACACTGGCCACCTTCCCAGTCCTCGGGAGGTAAGGACAGCAGTTTTGGGTTCAGATTTCCTGAGCCCCAGGGAGACCTTGGCAACAATGACAAAGGCAAGGAGTCGTCTCTTGCAGGGGTTTGTAATCCAACTTTATTGGGCAGCTCAGAAGAGCTTCCCATCTTGGAGGGTAAACTGCCTGCAAAAGCCTCGAGCCGCCTTTTGCACAGGCTTATAACAGTGAGTGTAACCAGGGGATGGCCCTACGTGGGCCAATGAGATCAAACAGGGGTGTGGATATCAGGGTGACATACATGAGGGAACACCAATGGGGAAAGAGGGTAGGAGGAGACCTGGCTGTCCGGCCTATCACTCGATGTTCTGGGTAGAACGTTCCAGAAAGAAAGGAAGGGCTGCCAAGTGATGGACAGGTCCAGGGGCAGGGTCCCCAGAAGGGCGACATTTCAGTGGAGGAGGGAAAGGAAGATTGACATAGGGATGGGAGTAGGCAAGGGAGGGCAGGACCACTTACCAGGGGGTACAAGACTAAACCACTGAACAAACTGAACAAACTCAATAACACAATACGATATCTCCCCTTTATCAAATACAAATGAACAAGGAAGAAAACTCAGTCTTTCAAACAGGGGTAACCTCCATACAGGGGAGAAACTCAGATTCAGGGTAGGTGCCTGCAAACCAAGGCTGGTGGATAGGCCCTGTTTCAGTCCATGATGCATCTTCAGGATCTGGGACTGGTGGAACTTCACCTTCTAGATTGGAAGCTGATGGAGCTGCAACATGCTTGATGCGTGGGATGTCTGTTGCCTTGGCTATCAACTGAGATATCATGTGCCGGATGACACCAAAAACAATTAAAATAAGAATAAAAATAAGTAAGACTAGAAGTCCTGTTTTGACAATTGAGCTCACCCATCCTGAGAATCACCAGCCAGCTAAAATGTTCCCAAGCCAGTCTCCAGTCTCCTTCTTTTAAGATGCAGAGCATGGTGACAAGCCAAACTAGCATTTTAATAGAGCGTGTGGCCATCAGATCTGGGCTGCAATGAAATAAAAAGATATTAACAGGGGTATCTTAAATTGAATTGGTCCTGCATCTCCTCCTCCTCCAACAGACATCCTGGACTTGACAGACAGTGTTTTCTTTGGTGGCTTTGGGGATGTAAGGCCGGACCCATCTAGACAGGACCCATTTTAACCCTGAGGGGGTGGATACCCAGATGTACCCCCTCCCCCAAGTGACCAGGTGGTAGGAACATTGTGTCATCCAGGTCTCCGGGTCCTTGACGAGGACTGGGGGTTTTTCTTTCAACTCCAACTGGTGATTGTCTTTAAAGTGCCTAATGATGGGGGGATTCAGGATTTCAAAAGCACAATTTAGAAAGTTCAATGTAAACAACGCCTTGGCAAGATGGATTTGAGGGGCTTCCCCCTTCCTTGTCTCTTGCTGGTGAAGTAAAATTCTTTTTAGACTCTGGTGGGTCCTCTAAACCACAGCTTGGCCCATAGGGGATTGGGGGATGCCGGTCTTATGTTCCACTCCCCATTGCTGCAGGAAGCTCTGGAACTCCCTGGATGTGTATGCGGGTCCATTGTCCCTCTTAATGACCTTGGGGACCCCCAACGTGGAGAAGGCTTGTATAAGATGTTTTTTTGTGTCAAGTGCCCTCTCCCCTGCGTGGGCTGAGGCATAGACTGTGCCAGAGAAGGTGTCCACAGAAACATGTATATTATTGAGTCTGCCAAATGAAGGGACTTTGGTGATATCCATCTGCCACACCTCACAACTGTGTAATCCTCGGGGGTTTGCCCCTGCGCTCAGCAACAGCATTTGATGTTGTTGACATGCGAAACATGTTTCCACAATGGCTTGAGCCTGTTCGGGGGTCAGGTGAAATTGCCGTACAAGGCCGGGTGCATTTTGATGGAACATCTGATGGCTTATGTTTGCCTGCTCGAACACATCAGCGAGTGGGGTCATCTGGTCTGGTGCAGCCAGGGCATCAGCTCGACGATTGCCCTCCACGATGAACCCCGGCAGGTCTGTGTGCAACCTGGCATGCATTACATAAAAAGGTTGCTCTCGGTGGGAGACAATATCAACTAATTTGGAGAGCAATTAATAAAGTGCAATGTTAGATACCTCCTGCAGTACTGCATCTTCGGCTTAGGACACTACCCCAGCTACATATGCCGAAACAGTAATCAAATTAAATGGTTCGGGGAACTTTTCAAATGCGCTGACAACAGCGGCCAACTCAGCTACATGAGGCAATCATTCTACCTCACCAACATCTGCCTCCCACAGCTGAGTTTGAGGATCTTTCCAAGTCATTACTGACTCGTGGGATGTCCTGGATGCATCTGTAAAAATGGTCAGAGCTTCAAATGGGGTTCTACTCTAAACACTCTTTCACAATAATGAAAATTAGATGTCCAAATTGAAAATTTTGTGGGCCGTCCGATGGAGTGAAATCTGGCCAGTGTAGCTGTCCAATGCAAACTGCAGTGTTTCGTTTGCCTGAAGCAGGTGCTCTGACATTGCTTTTGTCATTTGGCCCGTATTCAATTGTACGGTTATATGAATGATGTAAAAATCGCATCCTGCTAACTCCCGGATCCGCATGCGTGCTTTGCGGATAAGTTCGGCCACCAGTTCTTGTGGCTTTGTCATTCTTTTGGACCAGTGATGGCTGAGGAAAACCCACTCTATGATCAGGAGAGGGTCCCTTTTGCCCAGGTTCATTCCCTTGATATTTTGGTCCCATTGAAAGATCACCCCATGTAGGTGTGGCAGTTTCCCTAATATGATAAACCTAAAGGGCAGGCCCGGTTGGTAGCGGTGGGCCTGCCTGGCAGTTATCTGTTCCTGAACTTTCTCTAGAAGAGCGCTTGCCTCCTGGGTAAGGGTCCGGGTGGAACTAGGCCCCTCTCCCCCTTCCAACAAATTGAAAAAGGGGGCTAGGTCTTTGGTGGTAATACCCAGCCACAGTCCTACCCAGTTTAAGGACCCGCACAGTTGTTGAACATCTGCCAAGGTACGGACACTATTTTTGAAAGCAAATTTCTGAGGCACAATGGTCTTCTTTCCTACTTCAACACCCAGGTACTTCCGGGGGGGCATCTGTTGAATCTTTGCCTGGAGCTCAAACCCTGCAGCAATCAACGCACTGGTCGTTAGGTCAAGCACGTGGGTAAGTATATCCTCATTTGAGGAACACACCAGTGTGGGAGTTGTAATTTTTTTTCTTTCCCCCTCCATTCCTTCTCCTCCCAGCCCCCACCACCATGCGGTTCCTGGCTGGAACAGGGGCCCCTTGCCCGGGGGGTACATAGTGTCCCAAAAAGAGGAGGGGCCTCAGCAAGAGGCCAATCCCCCAGCAGCTCTAGCAGGGCTCGTGCAATTCTTTATCCAAGGAAAAGGAAATAAATTGTTATTTCCCTCACATAGTCCCTAGATGCTGGTTTCTCTCCCTTCTAATGCCCTTCACCTTCCCCTCGTGCCCCGCTGTGGGTGACACCCCTGTGCTGGAGGGCACAGCCATGGGCCCCTGGAGTCCGAGGGCTATGTCAGCAGTGGCACCTCTTCCCACAGGAAATCCTGCTGCAGCTGCCATACCCTCAGCAGAGCAGATGCCAAAGGCAGAGCAGGCAGCAGGAGCAGCTGGTCTGTCAGAGCACCAAGCCCCTAACCTTCCTGTCCAAATATCTGGATACGCAGTGACTCCGCAACCCGATGTAATCGAATTGGGAGCACTCACCGCTGATGTTTCAGCCCAGAAAGTAGAACTAATTTCAGTCACTTGAGCTTTGGAACTGAGTAGAGGAAAAGGAGTTTACATTTGAACTTATTCAGAATATGCCTTTGAAGTGGTACATGCACATGGGACTTCTGGAAAGAAAGAGACCTTTTGACATATCAAAGCTCCGATCAAAAACGGAGAACAAATCTTGGGTTTACTTGAAAGTATCCAGAAACCAGAGGAAGTTGCCAACAGGCATTGCAGAGCACACCAAGTGGATAAGACCAAACTGGAATTGGGGAAACATTTAGCCAACGAGAGTGCAGAAGAAGACATGTTAGAAAACATGTTAGAAAACAAAGTTTTCCTTTGCTGGAAAATGAAATATAGGTATTAAGAAACTAGTTCCCCATACGGAAGTTTGTCTCAAGAAAAAGGGGGACTTGATAAGGACCATAGAACAGAGTGTTAGCGTTCAGGAACACACATAATCACGGGATATGATTATAAGCAGGTGCTTTTATTGAGAGCTCTGGGAATCAGGGGTACAGACGCAAATATGACTCCGACATGACTTTTGAGCTGGACATATTTTGTATTCTATCATTACATAACTTACATATTAATTATTAAACTTACATTATTCTATTGTATACATTGACTTTATTCAAGCGTGAGTTCCTCGTGATCTTTCTGAGGCCCCTGACCACACTTTCTCATGATTATTCTTACAATTAAACAGTAATTATATTTAATTATTAAACAATCGTCACATCTAACAAGTATATCATTTATCATGTACTAGCTACACAGGTGCAGTTCTAGCAAGGTACAAGGCCTATATGTACCTAGGGTATTTTTTTTTCAGGGCTTACTAAGCTTAATTTTCCTTTTAACCCTCAATCCCCATGATTTTAAAACCCTTTTACTATCACAACCATCATCAGCACTTGGGGGTAGCACAATTCCAGTGGCACAAACAGTGCCTTGAGGCCACTTCACTCTGTTATAAATGCCTATTGCAATGGTTGGCTCTCTCAATTCAGAGATAAATATTATATGTATGTTAAGGAAAGTATATTGGCTTATAGTTGTGTTATTGTGATTTGTTGTTTAGATGTCCTCTGTTCTTCCCATAGTCCATCTTCCCCAGCCCATGCAGTTGACAAGAGAGGTCCTTAGTAGTCCAGGCCTGAGGAAGGAGGGTGTGTACCTGTGCCTTTGCATAAAACATTTGAGAAAAGGGCAAGCTTGTTACTAGGAAGTGCAGCATGACAACACCTCACCTCCAATCAAGTGGCAAGAAAGAAACCTCCACGGATGAACGGCAAAGAAGAGTCCACTGACAAACCTTGGGAGGGGCCAGGGCTGCCTGAGGCAACCCCCAGGGGTACAAAAAGCGGAGCAGCCAATTTATAGATGAGCTCATGCGGGGTTGCAAACTCCCAGCATTGCACCGTCCTTTTTCCTTATTCAGTCCTTTGTTGTATTTTGTTAAAGTTTTTAGTAAACCTTTAAAATCCTTAAAAGTGAATGTCACTTCTCACAGCTCGGAGAGTAACATCCCCTGGGAAACCACCTGAATTCTTTGCTGCAATGTGCTGAGGGCTGCATGGAGAGAAACATCCAGGGCAGGGAGGCTCCAGGGGAAATGCTCAGGACAGCCACAGACTGCCCAGAGGGACATGAGAGTGGTGGGTGTGCAGGGAGAAGTCACAGCTGCCTCCCTTCTGAAGCACCCTGAGGACCTGGACAGGGCCGTGCTGTGCCCTGGGCACTGACCTGGAACTGAGGGATGTGGCAGAGGCCTTTGGTGTCAGGGATGTTGAGAAGGCTGGGCAGTGTCACGGTGAGACTTCTCTCAAAGCCCCTGGAAAGGCCAGAGCCATCCCAGAGGGTCCTGGGCACTTGGGAAGGGCACACATAGAACCAGTCTGCAAACAGGGCAGGGAGGGGATGGGGACAGTCACAGACTGGTCAGGCTCAGCAGGGAAGGGGATGTGGCAAATCCTCCTGCAGCCATTCCAGGCACTGGCAGCACAGGACAGGAACTGCAGAACCCACGTGGGAGGGAAAAGAAGGGGATGTTGTTTGCCCAGACCTTAGCAGGGTCTGTGACATGGTCTGCTGGGTCTCCTCAGAGCCAGATTGGAGAAAGATGGGCTGAAGGAATGGAACATGGGGTGAGTGGGAATTTGGCTGAACAATGAGGGTCAAATGTCGTTCATGGAACAGAGTCCTCTTGGCAGCCACGCCCGGGTAACATCCCGCAGTGACCAGCCCTTGACTACAATGGAATATTCATATATTTCCTGTGCCATGGGACAAAATGCACTTCCAAGTCCTTTGTGGATGATGCCAAATTTCTGGAAACTCTTGCGCAGCTGCATCTGGTTAATGCTGCCTGCTAGAGAAAAGCTGAGCAAAAAGACACTGGCAGGTTAAATGTGTGAGGCCATCAGGGGCCTCTTTCTCCCTCACTCTCTGTGATCTCCCAAACTTAAGGCAAAGGAAACACCCAAGTTTTGTAGATGCTTGTGGCTGAAAGAAATTAAAAAGCTCAGAGAGTCCACAAAGGCCTATAAAGTTTTATTAATTCATTATGCATTTAGCATAGAAATCGGGATGTCAGTCCCTGAGGTATAAAAGGGCATGTCAGTAGGTTTTGTATAAAGGCACAAGAGGAAAGGTGAAAGAGAGGAGAGACAGAGACAAGAGAGACAGAGACAGTCGTGAATCAGAGGAGCAGAGAGAAAACAAGAGAGAGAGAAGAAGAGATCCCCAGTCCTGGTTTCACCATTGATCTTCCCAATGGGATGTCCAGGTTGCTGGGGCACAAATGTGCCTGGCCTTGGTGGGAGGACCTCTTCACCGATCACTTTTTCCTGCCCTGGCGATAAGTGTCTCACTTTCTGTGCAAATGACTTATCATGTGCTGTTTGTTCTGCTGAACCTTTCTCTAAATGGCTCAGAGGCTTTGGGGGTCTTTGGTGGTCTTGATCCCCCAACAGTCCATGCCCACTTCTCATTCCTGCACTTGGGCCATGTCGTGCTTATGCCCAGGAGCCAGAGCAAGGATGTTTGTCCTGGAAAAGTTCTGCCTTTATCTGCATGGCCCCTTCTGCAGACACAGCCTGTTCTTCCTCAAAATGTGTTATTGCCAAGAAGTCTTGGCTGTTTTTACCAATCCTTGGTTGGTCCCACAGCCATCCAGTTTTTGATGTTTGGGACATGCAAACCAGGTCCTGATCTTCTGGGCTTCTACACCCTCCTCAGCAAGGGCCTCAAAAGGCAAAGGCCACAGGTGGAAGCAAAGAAACAACAAATGAGATCAATCCTCTATTGCTGATTCCCATCAGCAGACTATGTCCAGCCACCTCCTGGCAGGAAGGGATAAAGAACATGTACTTTGTGTTTTGTATGAGAAATGTCTTGGTAGAAAACATCCACAGCCCTCCCTGCCAGCCCTATGCCCTTCCTTTCCCTCAGTTTATTGCTGACCATGACATTGCATGGAATGGGAGATCCCTTGGGTCAGTCCAGCCCAGCTGTCCCCTCCCTGTGTCCTCAGGAACACTTGCCCATCCCCACCCATTGCCTGGGGGAATTGCAGACATGCCCTGGGCATGGCAGGGGCAGGGCAGGGCTGGCAATGGCAGGGCAGGGCCTGGGGGGCAGCGAGATGGGAGTGTGCAGCCTGCAGGGACACAGCAGCAGCTGTGGGACAGCGCAGGACAAGCTGTGCTGGACATGGCCAAGGGCCCTGGCAAGGCTGGCAGTGCCCAGGAGAAGCCAGGCCTTGGTGCCCTGGGGCACAGCAGCGTCTTGCCACCAAGGGCTGTGAGGAGGAGACACCTTGTCCTGAGGCACTGGGGCCTCCTGGCACAGCCCCAGCCAGGCTGGGCACTGTCATCCCTTGTCCTGCCCTCAGCATCCCTCCCTATGCCAGTGCTCCCGGCAGAGCCCTGAGCAGGCGGGGAGGGACAGGATCTGCCTTCCCTGGGGCTGGGGCTCAGGCCTTGGCCTTTCTGCTGCCTCCAGCCAGCCCAGGCTCTGCTCAGCAGCTGAGCTGCCTACACAGAGCCTCTGCCTCCCTGCACTCCTGGCCTCAGGGAGCTGCTGGGAAGAGGCCCTGGGGAGCCTTGGTCAGGAATGGCCCTGGGCCCTCCTTCATGCTCCCAGGGACTACAGGTTCTTCAAAGGACTTGGGCTTTTGCCTTGGAGTCCTGAGAGGTTTGTGCAACCATGGCCTGCAATTATCTGCTGGAATTACTCCCTGGAGATTCTTTGTCAGGAACAACACTCAGTGGGGCTCATTAATGCTTCAAGGTACTGCAGTTCTTTTAAAGTAATTCCCTTTTTCCTTCCCACACTGAGTCTCTGAGAGGTTTGTGCCATCCTGGCCTCCAATTCTCTCCTCCAACAAGTCCATGAGGGGTCTGTGTGGATGGACCTCAGGGGACCCATTCATGCTTTGAGACACTTTGGGTTTTTCCTCGGACTTTGACTCCTGGTTAGGTTGGCGCAATCTCCTCTCAGGCCCTGAGCTTCCAGGGCTCAGCTCTAAATGCACCACGGGGCTCATTGGGATCAAGCAAGTCCTGACAAACCATGGCTCTGCCCTGATTTCCCTCTGCTCTAGTGCAGTCCTCGAAGGTTTCCTACAATACTGATGGAAAACTATTTGCAAGAGCTTCCAATAAATCCACATTCCTCTTTGAAGAGTATATTTTATGACTGTTCTATTTAGAGCAGAGGTGAGTGCAGCATTCAGCGACTGATATTGGCCCAGAGACTCTCCTGAGGATGTCTGGCCTAGTCAGAGAAGCTGTGCCTGGAGGTCTGAGGCAGTGTGGACAACCTTGCCTCACATAGCCCAAGCCCGTCCTGTCTCTGCTCAGTCACCTGGGACCTGCTGAGCTTGGAGAACTGGCTGCGCTCAGGCAAAGAGGGGTTTTCTTCTTTTATTTTTTGAAGCAATCTAAAACTCCTAAGCTTCCCCATTTAAAACAGACACACTCTTCAAGTGTGTGCCAAGCCCTAGGTACCTCCAATGAGGTTCCCCTTCCCCAAGGCAGAGCCCTGCAAGGAATGATGTAGACACACAGGAAGATCTGCAATGAACACAAATGCAGAGTTGGCTCAGGGCAGAATTAGAGCAACTCCTGAAGGACAGACCAGCTTTGCACTCCTTGCAGCTCAAAGCTCCCAGTGGGTCGTTGGGAGGTGTGTGAGTGACTCAAGAGGGAGGGAAGGGAAATGCAGAGAGCCCTGGAAGTGCTTCTGTGCAGACAGGCTGTGGGGAAGGGCACCGCACACCTGCCCTGGGCCGGCTGTGAGGGTGGATCATCATCCCAACCTGCACTGGGCATTGCAAGGGACTGCTGCCATGGACACCGCACTGACCCCAGTGCGCCAGCCCATTGCTCAGGGCTGGTGTCACTGCCCAGAGCCAGAGGGGAGCCCTTGCTGTGGGTCTGTGCCGTGGCCGCCTGCCCTGTGCCGCGCGGGCCGGTCAGGCGCCGCGGAACCTGCAGCAAACAGCAGGGCCAGGGCCAAGGCCAGGTCAGGCAGACAGAAAGGGGCAGTGCTGGGCACTGTTTGCATGGCAGCCCTCACTGGGACACCACACCTGGGTCACCTGGCCTGGCAAGTGCCATGGAAACCCCTGGCAGGGACTGATGGCACAGACCCTGGCACTGAGACGCTGCTGCTGGGCCGGGTGCTGAGCACAGGGCTGGGCACACAGAGATGCTTTTGTTCTTGCTGAGCTCCCACTGAGCCAAAGCCTGGCCTGCCCCTCCTCTGGCCACGCTGGAGAGGGGCTGGGGCTGCGGGGGAGCTTGGGAGGGGACACAGCCAGGACAGGTGACCCCCACTGACCCCGGGGATACCCCAGACCATAGGGCAGGCATCACGCTCAGGGTATAAAATGGGGGGAACAAGGAGGAAGTGGGGACATTTGGAGTTATGGCTTTTCTCTTCCTAGGTAACACTTAGGCTGGAGGGGGCCCTGTTTCACCAGTGGGCAGGGTCAGCACCAAAGACAGACACCAACTGAAGGAATTGTGTCATTTATATCATGCACAGCTGCAAAGAATTACAAAAGGATAAGCTCAGCAAAGCACATCATCATTAGCAAAGCTAATTACAAAAGAAGCTCAGCAATGCATCCAGTCATTGCTACCAGAGATTGCCTGGAGTGATTAAGGAAAGATCCATCACCAGTTAGCCTCAGGCTTTACCATCATCCACAGCCACACATCAGCTGGGGGAAGCCAAGGACTGGAGAGCCACTCCCAGACACTGGGAATTCCTGCAGGTGCCTCCACCTCTGCAAGCAATGAGGCTCCAAGCCCAAAGCTGTGAGAGGACCCAGCTTTTACACTGTTAAACAAACAAGCTGGCATCACTGCCACTGCGAGAACATCTGCTTTCATTCTCCTGACTGCTTTCTCCCAAAGCCTGGCCAGGGCTGAAGGAGGAACCAAGGGAGTTGACTTTGATCCTTCACCCCCAAACAAGGCCAGATGGGGCCTTGTCTGTTTCTAAATACAGAAAGATAAATCCATGTTTTATCAAGGAACACATACATTGATCATGTTGTTAATCATGCTTCGTTAGTGAGTGGATACAAATACAACATTTGCTTGGGAGGTTCATCTAGAGGTGAGCTTTGCCTCAGGGCCTGTTCAGGCCTTGATCACAACCTGTTCAGGCCTTGGTACTTTGATCGGTCCTGAGACCTACAATCAACTACAACCTTTGTAATAATTCTTTCAGTAACACAGCTTAGATTTAGGTCTTAGGCATAAAGGCATCTCCTCTTGTTCTACAATTAAGTGCAGTTTAAGTTCATTACTCAGAACTATTCACGTTCCTTTTAAAACATGCCTTAATAGTTTCTATTCTCTGTTATTTATCAAATGCCTCTCTTTTCTTGAGACTGTCTCTTTTAAGAAAGGTCCCAATACTCCACTTCCCAGCACAAAGTGTCCCAGCAACTCACCAAGTGCACACACTGCAATGATGACAGGCACTGCCACGAATGCATTTCACAGCAGCCTCTAATTTGGCAGCCACGAAGCCAATCCCACCAAGAAGAATTTTCTTCTTTCTGCCACTCTTCTACTGCTCTTTCTGTCAAGGTGATTCCTGACTGTTGGCCTTCAAACCCATCACTGCTAGCAGTGCAACATCCCCGTCCCCTGATAGCCCAGGTTCCTCCTTGGCCAGCAAGCAGATAATCCAAGGCCATGCGGTTCTCTGGAGTCCCCATTTGTGTTTGTTGGAGCTCATAGGATGTGCTATTGGACATTTTAACAGTATCATTTGCTACCTCTTCTAATAATCCATTCAGCTCATTCATGTCAACTCCACGGGATGGGGCAGCGCACATGGGGCACAGGGTGAACCAGAATCTTTTACTTTCTGAAACCCAAGGCACTCTTTGGGTGGAAAATGTTCTCTGGGTCCTAACTCTTCAGTGTGGTCGTTGCTGAAGGACCCTAAATGGGGGCCCTGCAGCTGGGAGTGGTGAGACACTGACACTGACCAGCTGCAGCACCCCAAGTTCTATTGACATTGGGAGTGATGGTAAAGCACAGAAATCTTCTGACACTGTAGCCTCTATAACTGTAACAGGGTTTGGTTTCTCCTGACGGGAAATCTGAGTGAATCCTGTCACACGGATCATTGTATTCCCGTGTCCCACAGCACAGGTTTCTGTAACTGTCCCTTCATTGACTCCGTTACGAGGCAGAGCCCATTGACAGAGTTCTGGCCACCCCACAGGGTGGGCCCTCCAAGGGAACCCCATTCCTCCCAACTTCAGCTGAGAACATACCCAGCAATTAGTGACAATGAGTGCTTTGGCTACCTTGGTCTTTAAATTTCCAAAACATTTTGATGACTGATCTCTTGGTGAAACTCTGGAGGTGTTTTGGCAAACGTCAGTAGTACTTTAGTGACACCGTTCTTCATTCTTTTTGCTCAATCTCATTCAAGTTAGGAACAATAATTCTGTTGTCCATGGAGCTGGCACCTTTTTAATTACAGTATAATGCTCCAAGGTCCTTTATTGTTCAGCTTTATCATGTTGTCTGTGGGTAACAAGGCTTGGTGGGGCCCTTTCCCCTTTGGCTGGAAGAGGGCCAGGACCTCTATTTAAAGAAAAAAAAAAGGTAAAGAAAAAAAAAAACAAACAATTAGATGAATTGTAAAAGATACAAGTAAAATCCAAGTGCTAGTGAAACAACTTCTGTAACTTTGCATTAAGAGGTAAATGATCTTTTTAAAAAGAGAACTCAGTTATTTACATTGTAAATGTGCTGATGGCATGGATCCATCTTACTGACCTCAACAGCCTTTTTTACAGTTTTTGGGGTTTGTTTCCAACATTGTTATTTTAAATTGTGGTCAAAGCAATAGGAAATTGATTGGGGCCCTTCCAGCTCCAGGCAGGACTGGGAATCTCAACTCTGTCAAACCCCAAATCCTTTAGAAGATGACCTTCCTTCTCACTCTGTGAATGAGCTGCACATTCCCTCTGAAACTGTCAGGGGCTTCTTACAGATGAAAAATCCCACTTACGGCTTTTTGCTCTGGTTTGGAAGTGGGAAGGGCAATTCTCCATCCATCAGCTCCAGACTGCACAGCCTCAGGAACACGGCTCACTTGCCAGCTTTGGCCACTCATGGCACGTCTAGAGGAGGAAGAAAGTGCAACTGCACGATTCTAGCCAAAAAGAAATGAAGAATGAATAGTGGAGATCCAGGCATTCCTGTGGAGATTCAGGGGTTCAGCTGGGACTATGGGGAGTTTGGGTCCTTGCCAATTGGATGTGTGTCCCCAGCTGCAATCTCCTGGCCTGCAGGGGAGTCTCACTCACCTGCCAAAGCAGAAAGCTCAGGCACTGTGCTCGGAATAGGCTTGTCTGATGCAAAGCTGTCAGAGCAATGTGAGGGCAGAGCCAGCCCAGCTGTGCCCAGGGCAGAGGCCAGCAGAGCCCTGGCAGAGCCCAGAGCAGCCTCAGCACCCGCAGAGCCCGGCTGCAAGGAGAGAAACCAGAAACTGCCCGTCAGCTGAAGGCTGCTGTCCCCTTGTCCCAGCTGCCCACAGAGCCCAGGCCATGCTGGCTGTGCCCAGAGCTGTGCCCAGAGCTGCCCATCACTGCTGCCTTTGGGAGCAGAGCAGGAGGGCAGGACATTCCCAGCCTGCAGCCAGCCAAGGCACATCCAGCCCCTCAGCAGCTGCCCAGAGCAAGAGACTCCTTGTGCTTGTTGCTGTCTCCCAAAAGCTCTGATCCCACCATGCCAAGCAGACGGGGACTCACCTCACGCCATCCTCCGCTGGGAGAAAAGCTGGTCCCAAACGATGTCCTCAGCCTTCTCCAAGGGCACGGCCCATCCACGCTGCAGCTGCTCCCAGGCACTTCCCAATCCCGACTGGACCTTACATAGAATGCTTCCTCTAGAAAAACAAACAACAAACTGTTGAAAAGAGATTAGAGACAAAGGGAAACAAGAAAAAAACTCTTTATCTCTGTCAAGGGCCTGAGGAAGGCCCAACCCCTACATGCTAGGGAAAATCCCACCCATGGGGGAGAGAAGCCCACACTTTCTCTCTTCCCTCCTACACTGCCCCCCAAAATAACAGTGATCCCAAAGCAAACAAGGGCAGTGGAGCAGCCCAAGCCCTTCCTTGCCTGCAAAGCAAAGCAGCCCCTGCACAGGTTCTGGAGTCCCACCTCTGCTCCCACCATGGGGGTTTGTTTGTGTCAGGCTGGCTGCCCCAGCCCCAGCCCCAGCCCCAGCCCAGGCCATGCTGGGTGCTGGGGGCTGTTGGTAGGGCCAGGAGCCAACCCCCATCTTGTATCCACCCAAGCCCGTGCCCCCAGCCCTGCCAAAAAGCAGCTGGGCAGCGACTGAAGTTGCATCTGCCCCAGCACAGGGGGAACCTTTTGTTCCCAGCCAGGCTGTGCAATGCCCAAATCTGGGAGCATTTCCCCGGCTGTGGACTCATCTGCGAATTTGCTGTGGAGCCTGGCTTTGAAGACAGTGCCAGAAGTCCATCATCTTCAGCTGCCAGTGGCCAACTTGAGGAAGAGTTTGTCATCCTTGATGTCATCCTCACTGTCTCCAGCAGCAGCAGCCCCAGCTGGTACAGCTTCTCCAGGGGCTCCTTCTCCTTCCCTGGGGGTCAGACCAGGCTGTCAGGGTTCTGCCCAGGGCCCCAGCTGTCAGGGAAGCAGGACAAGCAAAACCAGCTCAGATGGCAGCCACCAGTGCTGGGCAGAGCAGCTCAGCTCCAGCACAAGGGCTGTGTGTTCCCACCCAAAGACCCCAGTGCATTGATACAGGCAGGGAAAAAAGTCTGGGTTTCCTTGCTTCTGATTGCCAGGGCATGTGTGGACCTGTAACTTACCAGGGCCCTGGAGCAAAGTGTGCATGTGGCTCTCTCCCTTCTTCTATGGCAGGTGAATATCCTGTATCCAAGGTTCACAGAACAGGTCTTCTAATGAAGGTCTGTCCAAGAAGTGCATGGATAAACACCACCTGATAAGATCTTGGCACTCTGGGCAGAGAAACCAGAAACCACCGGTCAGCTAGAGAAGGCTCCTGTCTGCTTTGCCCCACTCTTCCCATGCCCAGGCCATGCTGCTTTTGTGCTCAGAGCTGTGCCTAAACTTTCCCATCAATTCCCTGTTGTGGAGGAGAGCAGGAGAGCAGGACATGTGCCACCTCCTCAGCGGCTGCCAGAGCGAGATGCTCACGAGCTGCTGCTGTCTCCCAGCACTGGTATTCCCCCGTGGCCAGAGATGAGGATCCACCTGGAGAGAGCCGCTGTGGCAGCGAGAGCTGATGGTCCCAGCTGATCTTCCGGCCCCTCCTGAAAGGGTGCTGCCCGCAGACCATCTGGTGCAGCAGGATGCCCAGGGACCAGATCGTTGCTGCCTCTCCGTAGTACCAGCCCAAGTGGGTCCATTCCGGGGGGCTGTATGACAGTGTTCCTGTGGAATACAGATGGAGTTCATCAGGGGGATGCTGCTGCTCCCAGAGCCTGGCCCCAGCATCCCTGGGCGTGTAGGGGCTGCCCCAGTGGCACACGGGGCGACTGCTGCACTCTCGCCAGCACCTGGGACTTGTGTACAAACTCAGGGCTGGACAAGAAGCCACTGGTGCTGGAAGAGGGCAGCAGAAGCCCCGGCAAGGCCTGACCATGACATGCAAAGCAAAAACCCACTCAGGGCTGGGGGAAAAAAACATATCCTTATCCTCCCTGCCTGCAGTGCCCCAAAAATATTATGAAGCCAAGACAAACAAGGTGAGTGGAGCAGCCCAAGCCCTTCCTCTCGCCTGCACACCAAACTGGCTGGTGCACTGGTCCTGGACCCCTCCTCTGCTAGCCCCACGCACAAGTGCTTTTGTCAGGCTGGCTGCTGCTGCTCTAACCCCAGCCCCAGGCAGAGTGGTGGGCAAAGGCTGCCAGCGGGGCTGGAAGATGCCTCCCCACCCAGCCCTGCTCAAAAGCAGCTCAGCTGAAGACTCAGTACCCTGACTGGCAGCAAAAGGGAGGATCCTCGCTGCCACACCTAGCTTGGCCTGTGAGATGCTGGGCCATGAGATGGTGGGACCGGGAGCAGACCCCTGCCCAGGCTCACCTGCAAAGTGAGTGTAGGCTGTGTCTTGCAGGTAGGTGCCACAGCCAAAGTCGATCAACTTTGCCTGGCCAGTGGCCAGGTCAACCAGGATGTTCTCTGGTTTAATGTCGCGGTGCAGGACCCCTTGGCTGGTGCAGTGCCGCACGGCCTCCAGCACCTGGCGGAACAGCTGCCGTGCCACCTCTTCAGAAAGGAACCTCCGTGCCCGAATGAAATGCAGGAGGTCCTGAGACCGCTCCGGCCGCTCCAGCACCATCACGATGTTGTTGGAGAGCTCAAGCCACTCCAGCAGCTGGACCACACCAGGGTAGCCAGTGGACACCTTGTCCAGCAGGACGATCTCCAGGGGTGCGCTGGTGCCGTCGGGCTGTGGGAGGACCATGGTGCCACCAGTGGGACTGATGTCGTGCCAGGGCTGGGGAACCCCTCAGCCAGCCCGGGATGCTCTGTGCCCTGCGCTGGCCCCACGCCCGCTCCCCATCGAGGGGTCCTGGTGGCTTCCCCCATGCCGGGCCTCGCCTCATCCCCGCCCGGCACGGCCCGGCTGTTCCCGCTGGCCCCGCTCACTCACCAGCTCGTCCCAGTGCCGGATGCGGTTCCGTGGCACCCTTTTGATGGCCACCTGCAAGCCAAACGCACCACCGAGCTCAGCTCGCCGCCCGCCCTGCCGAGCCCCATCCTCCTGCTTCCTTCTCCTCCTTCCGCCTCCTCCTTCTCTTCCTCCTCCATCCTCCTCCTCCTCCTCCTCCTGCGCCCGCCGCCGGCCCCGCCACTCACCGGGGCACCGTCCGAGAGCCGCGTGGCTGCGAAGACGCTGCCGAAGCCGCCGCGCCCCAGCAGCGAACCCACTCGGTAGCGCTGCTGCAGCGCCTCCTGCGCCTTCCCTGCGGGCGGGACGCGGCTGTCAGCGCTCGGCCCGGGGCCAGGAGCGGCCCCCGAGCGCCCCTCAACCGCCTCGGGCCGGCCATCCCCAGGCCTTCGGTCTCGGGAACGGGACACGGGAGGCTCGGGGGCGGCGGCCGCGCTGCTGAGCAGCGGCGGAGCTCGGGCCGGGGAAGCCGCGGCGGAGGCGGCAGCGGCCGTGCCGCGTGTGTCCTCCGCGGGGCCCGGGAGGAGCCGGGGCCGGGGCCGGGGCCGGGGCCGGAGCCTGCGCCGGGGCCGGGGCCGGGCTCGGGCCAGGCGGAGCCAAAGGGCCCAGCCCCAGGCACTGATGCCCGCCCAGCAGCGCCACCGCCAGCACAGCCAGAGCCGGGCGGAGGCGAGACCGCGGCGGGGCGGGCGGGGACGGGGACGGGGCAGCCCCGCCCGGGGCCGGGGGCGGGCCGGGGGCATGGCCCGGCCCGGCATGGGGGAGAAGGAGGCGGGGAGAGGGGAGGGACAGCGGGTAAGGGACACCGAGAGGACAGCGGGAGAGAAAGAAGAGAAAGAAGAGAAAGAGAAAGAAGAGAAAAACTGCTTTTGCTGCCGCTGCTGCTGCCGCTGCTGCCGCCGCCGCTGCTGCCGCCGCCGCCGCTGCTGCCTCTGCAACTGAAGCACCGAGGCCGTTTGTCCGCGTGTCCGTTCCCCGCTCGCCCCACGGCCGAGCCCCGCGCGCCCCGGGGACAGCTCCTTCATCTGTCCAAACACGGGAACTTTGCAGTGTTGAGCCCAGATCCAGAGTCCTGACTCCTGCACACTGGCAGAGGAATCCCCTGCGCTGTGTCGCTGCTGTGCATTGTCCTTGCTGAGGTTCAAACACTATTGGGGCACATTCCCTTGGTGTAGGATTCATACCTGACCCAAGCACTGCACTTACGTCTCCAGCGTTGCTTTCCAGTAGAAACAGGGGAAGGAAAACTGTGTGTAGCTCCTGGTGTTTTAGAGTGTTTATAACTTGTTAAGTGACCCATCTTAGAGGTGAGATCCATTTGGAATTCATGGCATGGAGAAGTCGTGCAACATGGAAAAGGGGAGCATAGAAATGAAGAGGAAAACATCTTAGATAGTTTCTTTCATTTTCATTTCACTTCTGCAAAGCTGTTCCACTTTTCCAGGAATCTTCCCCTGTCTGCTCTTGTCGAGAAACTCTCATGGAGAGCAAGGTCGAGCTTCTGTCCCAAGATTTGCCACCTACTGCAGCTTCTCTTGGCTTTCTACACTGCACTGTGTGTGCAGCACGACTTTTGCAGCAAAGCAGGCCAAATGTTTGGAGAACTTTACATGTCATTTCTTTTCCTGGGGGGTGGGAGAGTTGTGCCACTGGTGAAGTGGCACAATTGTGACTGTTTGTCCTGGTTTAGGGCAAATTTTGTGAGGAAACCTCCAAAAGGAGTCCGTCTACAAATGAA
This sequence comes from Taeniopygia guttata, assembly GCF_048771995.1. Classification (NCBI taxonomy): domain Eukaryota; kingdom Metazoa; phylum Chordata; class Aves; order Passeriformes; family Estrildidae; genus Taeniopygia; species Taeniopygia guttata. The sequence continues at coordinate 4,505,582 of NC_133057.1, forward strand.
GTTCAAGCAGCCCTTCCCCCTACTATTTCAGGAGAAGACTTCCCCGGAGAAAAGTGAAAAAAAAACAGTGTATTTAATAAGTAAGGTATTCACAAGCATGACTAATATGAAATAAAACCCCACACAGTTCTGAGGAGATGACAATTCAGAAAGCCCTTTTCATGGGTTGTAGTTGGCTCACTCGGTCTCTTCTCAGTCCCTCTGGCCCTGGAATGCAGGGTCCCAGACCTCGGTGGGCCGCAGGTGTGAGCTGCCAGTGTTTTTCTGGGTTTTCAGTCCAGAGCAGGTTTAAACAGTTCCAAGAAAAAGGAAAGCCACAGTCCGAGCTGAGCCTTCTCTGCCTCAGCTAGCTAAAAACCAAATTGCTAGACCTGGGCTGTGAAGACACCGAGAAATTTCCAAATCTGGGCAGTGGTGGTGCCAGCAAACACCACACCTGGGTGGTGTTGGAACTGGAAATTATTGGCTTTTGGCTTTCTGTGCCAGCAAATCACTGGACTTGGGATGTGCTGGCACCAAGAAGTTTTCAGATCTGGGCGCTGGCGGTGCCAGCAAACACCAGATCTGGGCCATGTTGTTGGCAGCAAGAGAAATCTGCCAGATCTGGGCACTGCTGGCACCAGGAATCTTCCAAATCTGGGTGCTGGCGCAGCAAACACAAGATGTGGGCAGGGCTAGACCTAGTGCCAGGAAGTTGCCAGGTTTTGGATTTCTGTGCCTGCAAATTGCTGCACTTGGGCTGTGCCTGAAGAGGGAAATTTCCAGATCTGGGCACTGGCAGTGCCAGCAAAGACCACATTTCAGGCTCCAGGTGCCAGGAAGGACTGGATCTGGACCCCTTCCTCTTTTCCTTCCTTCCTTCCTGGGGTCCTGGTGCCAGCAAACCCCAGACTGGATGGTGCCGGGCAACGGGAATTTGCCAGGTTTTAGCTTTCTTTGCCAGCAAATTGCTGGACATGAGCGGTGACGGAAGAGGGAAATATCCAGATCTGGGCACTGGTGGTGCCAGCAAACACCAGTGAAACCTTCTGGTCCACACGCAGACAGATGACCAGTGGTTTCCCCGAGAATAGGTCTGGTGTCTTTACAAAGAAAGACTGCTTTGATCTGGTTGTCTGGAAACAGAAGTTCAACGAAGGCGAACACAACAAACAGGACGGCGTGCAGAGTACAGAGAGCGAATGAGAAGAAAGCCTGGGTCCAGTGTCTAGCAGGGATATTGATGCATTTATATATGGGTGAAACGTAAACTTTAAAGCATTTAGAGATTTTGAGGAGCTAAGATTTTAGTTAGAAATAAGCCTTACTAGAGTTAATTAAAATAAGAATAATAAATGAGTAGGCCTTGATGAAGTTAGGAGTTAGTAGTTAACTAATAATTAATTGCTTGTCAGCACAATGTTTGGTTAGCTGGGTTTATAATGAAGAATACAGAAACTGATAAATAGCTTTTAGGAACATAAGACAATTGTGGGCCTCCTCTGTTCTGAAACCAATTGAAGACAAGGAATGGGAGTTCTACCAAGAGCGGCTGTGGTGTTGTGGATTTGGATTGAGCAGGAGTGGCTCTGATCTCAGTTTGTAATTTGAAAGGTGCACCTTAGTAATCCATAATTTGGGTGGTTAGTCTGAACCTTGGGACGCGAAGCGTCCTGTTGTGACAATTTGGGTTGTGGCCCCAAGCGCTGTATGTGTGTATTGTAACCGGACCCGTGTTTGTTTAGTGAGTTTGTGATTTTGTGTGTTTAGGCTGTGGAAAACTATTTGAGCGTTGTAATTGTTGTGGTTTATAAGAGTTAGTGCTGTGAGCATTATAATTTGTGTGATTTGGCGTGTGTTATTAATTTTTGTAAGTGTTTTTAGGAGCTTTGTGAACTTGAAGTTGTAAGAACTTTGTGAAATTGTTATTTGCTTTGCAAAGAAATACTGACCTTTGGGAGTGCAGATTGATTTAAAGTATTTGCATGGTGCTTAGATTGTGTGTATTTGTGTGAATTTGGGCAGCGTGTGCTTTTGACTGTGAAAATTTTATTTGATATGTTGTTGGATGAAAAGCTTTGTAAGTTGAATTTTTGTTTTATAGCTAGATGGTGTAGTGAAAAACCTAAGCTACTTTTAAGATAGTCCTGGTGATTAAGAGGTCATTTGTCTCCCAGATAACTAGAGGAGAATTCAGGCTCTGTGACCTCAGGATACATTTTTCAACTGCCTAAAAAACCCCAAGTTTAGCGAGTGAGTGTTTGCTAGTAGTTTATCTTTCCCTCCCCTCCACTCCTTGTTGAAAAATTTGTGTTGTGTTTTGACTGAAGTTTGTGTGATTTTAGCAAGACCTTTTTAGAACATTTGTTGAATGTGTTTGGGGTTGTGAAAAACTCCAGGGTGTTTTTTTTTTGTGAGCCTAAACTATTAGAATTTAGGTCCTTTTGGAAAAAGAGAAACCCGGTTTTGCAGCTGCGAATACACAGCCGAACTTTGCATTTTGTAACATTTTCAATCAAAGGGTGAGAGAAATCTGGTCAGCAATCCAAAAATTTTAGAACAGGCTATAGTAGCAGTTCACACAGCTCTCAGTGCAGTGTGGAGTCGCGAAATTTCGGTCGAAACTGGACTGATAGTTTGTAAAATTTCCATTTGTCCTTGGTTTACAGTGCGACAGCAGATATGCTTGGCTTTTAGCTGCAAACTTGCTACAGTGTATGAAAGTTTGTTTACAGTTTCTAAACAAATTTTAACAGTAATATACCCAGAGCAAAACATAACAGAGGATTTGATTTAATGAGTGATTAATAACTTGCAATTTTTTGTTGTTTTTTTCTTTGTTTTTTTCTTTTTCCCTTTTTTTGTATAACAAGTTTTCCTCAACAGCTGCTGCTCTGAACCTTGTTTTGAAGGGAGAAAAGGTGAAAATTAACTAACAAATTGTTTTATCCCTTTTGTTTGCTAGCATAGCTATATGACCAGGACCGGGAGAAACAGGAACCGAAAGCCTGGTTCAGGAGTATTCCCCTGCCCAAATAAAGATTGTTATTGTAATCCGTGGATTGTATTTCGGTGTGTAGTCTGTCAGGACTAGAACGAGCAATTCCTAAGACCATAAACTGGTCAGCTTTGTATGCTGTTAAACAAGGTCCCTCTGAAACACCCTCTGATTTTTTAGATCACCTACGAGACGCGATGCGGCAATACACCACTCTAGACCCTGGATCAGAGGAAGGAATACAACAACTAATAAATTTGTTTTTAGGACAATCCACAGGAGATATCAGGCGGAAACTTCAGAAGATCCGGGGCCCAAACAGCCGAGACTTGGAGACTCTATTAGATGAAGCGTGGAGAGTCTTTAGTAACCGGGAGGAAGGATATAAACAAGGGATGAAGAAATTAGTAGCAGTAGCAAGGGGGGAAGGAAAGGAAAGATGTGAGCAAGACCCGCCAAGACAAGGACCACCCCGACTGGGAAAAGATCAATGTGCATTTTGCAGGAAATTTGGACACTGGAAGAACCAGTGCCCAGAACGAAGAAGAGGTGACGAACAGAGAAAAAGCGATCGGGGGGGAGAAAGAGTGGTTGCTCATGCGAAGGAGGACTGAGGAGGACCGGAGGGCCCTACCCTAGGGGACCCTCTGGTTATAGTTACACTAGGGAATAAAGAAAAGGAAGTGGAATTTTTAGTAGACACAGGGGCAACATTTTCAGTGTTAAATAAGGCCCTAATACCTTTAACAAATGATTACGTTATGGTAAAAGGGGCTACTGGCCAATCTGAAAGAGCATATTTTTGCAAACCGTTAAAATATAAATTGGGAAAACAATGGAGAATTCACCGGTTTTTATATATGCCTAATGCTCCATCTGCACTTTTGGACAGGGATCTGCTAGAGCAGCTGGATGCAAAAATAATATTTAAAAATGGAGACTTTAGCTTGGAGGTAAAGGACCAACAATACGTGGAGTTGTTGAGCCTAATGTTAATAACCAAAGAACTTAAAACTGTATGTGAAGAAGAGAAAAACTTCAAGAAAATAATGGATCAAGTATTCCCTGGGGTATGGGCTTCTAATATACCAGGGAGAGCAAAGAATGCAGTACCTATACAAATCAAGCTTAAGGAGGGGGAGCAGGCAGTGAGGGTTAAACAATACCCCCTGAAGAAAGAAGATAGGGAAGGGATTAGCCCAATTATAGAAATTTTTTTGCAAATAGGACTGTTAAAAGAGTGTCAATCTGATTTTAATACCCCCATTTTGCCAGTAAAGAAGCCTGATGGGTCATACAGGTTAGTACAAGATTTAAGGGCTGTTAACAGGGTAACTGAAGACTTGTTCCCAGTAGTTGCTAACCCTTATACCTTGTTAACTCGTTTAACACCTGAACTAACATGGTTTACCGTTTTAAATTTAAAGGATGCTTTCTTTTGCCTCCCTCTCCACGAAGCCAGCCAGAAAATTTTCGCATTTGAATGGGAGAACCCCAAAACTGGACGGAGGAACCAGCTCACATGGTGTGTATTACCACAGGGATACAAGAACTCTCCTACTATATTTGGGGAACAGCTTGCCAAGGATTTAGAATCTTGGGAACCTCCACCAGGAGAAGGACAGTTGCTTCAGTATGTGGATGATCTCCTGATAGCCACCCAGACCCAGGAAACATGTGTGGATTGGACGGTAAGCCTCCTAAACTTTTTGGGCCTGCAGGGGTATCGAGTATCCCAGAAGAAAGCCCAGATGGTGAGGCAAACAGTCATTTACCTGGGTTATGAACTGAGTGCTGGACAAAGGACCTTGGGCCAAGATCGCAAAGAAGCAATATGTCAGACCCCGAGACCTCAGACAGTGAAAGAACTGAGAACCTTTTTAGGCATGACAGGGTGATGCAGACTATGGATTTATAACTATGGGTTACTTGTTAAACCTCTGTATGCCCTGATCACAGAAGAGAGCAGAGATCTCCAGTGGACAAAGGAAGCAACCCAAGCCTTCGACCAACTAAAGAAGGCCCTCATGTCAGCTCCAGCCTTAGGACTTCCAGATGTAAGTAAACCATTTTTCCTGTTTTCCCATGAAAAACAAGAGATTGCCTTGGGAATACTAGCACAGAACTTAGGCCCGTACCGGAGAGCAGTGGCTTATCTCTCCAAACAGCTGGATACGGCAGCTAAAGGATGGCCAGGGTGTCTCAGAGCCGTTGCAGCAGTGGCAGTGAACATCCAAGAAGCACGCAAATTCACCCTGGGCCAGAAGATGACTGTGCTAGTATCTCACACAGTGTCTGCAGTCCTTGAGGCAAAAGGGGGACATTGGCTCTCTCCACAGAGGTTTCTAAAGTACCAAGCTATACTAGTGGAACAGGATGATGTTGAAATTGTGGTAACTAACATTGTGAATCCAGCTTCCTTTCTCAGCGGGAGTATGGGAGAACCAGTGATCCATGACTGTCTGGAGACCATTGAAGCCACCTACTCCAGCCGTCCAGATCTGAAGGACATCCCACTCGAAGGTGCTGAGACTTGGTTTACTGATGGAAGCAGCTATGTCATCAGTGGAAAAAGACATGCTGGGTATGCGGTTACCACAAGCAGAGAGGTAATAGAGTCTGGACCGTTATCAGCAAACACCTCTGCACAGAAGGCTGAAATAATCGCCTTAACTCGAGCCTTAGAGTTAGCAAAAGGAAAAGAGATTAACATTTATACAGACTCAAGGTATGCATTTGGGGTAGTTCATGCACATGGAGCCATTTGGAAAGAGAGAGGACTGTTGAATTCGCAAGGGAAGAATATTAAACATTCACAAGAGATACTGAGACTACTAGATGCAGTGCAGCTACCTGAGAAGGTAGCCATCATGCACATTAAGGCACACCAAAAAGTGAGCTCTGAATTGGAAGAAGGGAATATGCTGGCGGACAGAGAGGCAAAAGACGCAGCCAAAGGTGAGGTATTTGAGGAGACAGTGGAAGCAACATTAATCCCAGATGGAAAGATTTCTATTGAAGGTAAGCCTGTGTACAATAAAAAGGATAAGAAACTTATTAAGGCAGAAAAAGCAAATTTTAATCAAGAAGGATGGGCTATAACAGAGGAAGGGAGACTTGTGGTGCCCTCCTATTTGTTGTGGTCATTAGTGCAAAAAGAGCATGAAAAAACACACTGGGGAATAGATGCCCTGTATAACCATCTGAAAGGAAAAATTATAGCTAGGAAATTACAGGGCACAATAATACAAGTAACTCGTCAGTGTAGCCTTTGCCTCTGAACTAATCCTAAAAACATCCCAAGGCCTAAAGTTGGACAAATTGGGAAAGGTTGTGGACCTGGGCAACAGTGGCAAATCGATTTTACAGAATTACCTAGGAAGGGGGGATATCGTTATCTCCTAGTATTGACTGATACCTTTTCGGGTTGGCCAGAAGCCTTTTCTACTAGGACTGCTAAAGCACGAGAGGTAACCAAAGCACTGTTGCAAGAAATAATACCGAGGTTTGGAGTTCCAGCCACTATATCCTCAGATAGAGGGCCGCATTTTATCTCCAAAATTGTGCAACAAATTAGCCATCACCTGGGGATAGATTGGGAGTTACATACCCCATATCATCCTCAATCGAGTGGCCAAGTGGAAAAGATGAAGGTTGGGACAAGAAGCAAACCTACCTTGGCCCCAAGCTCTCCCATTAGCATTATTGCGAATCCGGACAAAACCAAGAACAAAAGATAGTAGCCCTGAACAAACAATTAAGGGAAATTGAAAAATATGTGGCTGGAGCTCAGACCAGAGAATTAGATGGGCCAGTACATGATGTACAACCTGGGGATTATGTATATGTTTAGTCTTTTGCAGAAAAAAGCCTGGAACCACAGTGGGAAGGACCCTACCTAGTGCTCCTCACTACCTTTACTGCAATCAAGATCAAAGAACAGAAAGCCTGGATCCATCACTCCCGAGTGAAGAAAGTTCCTGAGGGAGTCTGGAAAGTGACACCAGGTGACAACTAGCTGAAGTTGAAGCTCACCTGCAACAGCGAATAAATGGACCTATAGAAATTATGGACATGATGGAGAAGGTCGTAACTATTCTCACTATTGCCACAGTCGTAACAGGAGCCAATACAATACCACACAAGTACAACGTAACTGGAATATATCAGTGTCAAGGAAGGGCCTATGATCCCCACTCTCGTAGGGCCCTGAATGAGATTATAAAGGTTACAAATGCACGTTTGTGGGAAGGGAGAAATGTTTGGGGATGTAACTATGCATTTGTGCAAGATGGGTTCCATGAGGCTTACCAACCACCCATGAAACTCATTCGGATTAGCCCTGAATGCTGTGACAAATGTTTGAGTAGATGTCCTGAATTTAGACTAAAACTAGAGGGATGTGCAATAAGAGGGTATGATCTTGATTTTAATATCACTCAAGTGTGTGTTGAATATCATAAGAACAGAACTAGAACTACCCCTCCAATACAAAAGAAAGCTATTACTACCCCACAACCACTTATCCCAGAAGTAGAGGAGCAGCCTATAGCTCCTACGATTACTAAAATTGGGCCGTATGCTATTAAGAAAACGGGAATCCAAAGACTGCTGGTAAATCCGGAATGGTCTCTGAAGCGAGTAGAAATGGGAATACAGGTAAATGCTTCAGATGTCCGGCCAGAATGCGCCCCATTTCTCAGAAATCCTTTCATGGATTGGGCCACCTGGCTTCAAAAACAAATGCCCTCCAACTTTAAGAGTAAAAGAGATCTCACTGGGCTGCTAGGGACTGGACTAGGAGTGCTAAATACCATAGATTCAGAAGTACTGATGAATAAACTAACAACAGTAGGGAACGACTTAGTTAAATTACAGCAACCTTTGCAATCTTCCCTACTAGCACTGGGTGACAACCATTGGAAGTTATCCAAAGTATTACCAGAATGGGAGAATACTGAAGAGCGAGACCATGAATTAATAATTAATGCATTAGGCACAGCTAGCGAAAATGTTTCACTAGCTCTTGGGTGTACCCAAGCACAACTATGGATGCAGTCAGTAGCTGCTGCAGTGATCAGAGAAGGCGGGGAGGGAATATTCCCTGCTGAACTCTGTAAAATTGTTTGGGATAGTGCATCTGATATAGAAAGGGAACTACAAGCTTGGTGGACTTTAGTCAATTTCACTTATAACCCTATGACAAGTAAAGTAACAGCCTTTGTCTTAACAATACATAATGCATCAGTGAGCTTAATTCATCCTATAGTGCCCCTAGGATTAAACCATGAGGAAACTGTGTTATATCCTTCTGAACATAAAACATGGGCGCGAGAAATCAGAGGAAAGTGGCAAACCATCAATCTAGAGCCCTGTTCTATGAGGAGACAACTTGGGTACATATGTGAGGGGACATTAGAAAGTAATAAAGATACATGTTTAGATACGGACCAAAGCATTTGCCACTTTGAAACGCATTTAGGTAACCAAACAACTTTGCCTGTATATGTAGGACAAGGTTGTGTCTGTCTCAGAACAGCATGCCCCACCATAATGATAGACAATCTAAGCATGAATGAGACTCAGTTCAATTTATGTGTCTGTAACTTTGTTAAAATTGAGGGATGTGACTTCTCATATCAGGCACCTGTAGTATCACACCAGTATATAAAAGCCAATTTAATTACTGTACAAGAGATAGTGCCCGTGCCCATAGGAATGAATTTGACTTTAGTTGCTCAATTGTTAGAACATCAAGAACTGAGAGAAATTTTAAAAGAGATTAGAGACGCAGGGAAAAAGACTTTAATTACTATACACCATGACACAGAAACCATCAAAGGAGTTTTTAAACGATTTGAAGAACACTTGTCTCATCATTGGTGGGATGTGCTTTTTGGATGGTCACCAACAGCAACCGGCATACTTAATACTTTAATTCATCCTATTATTGTGTTGCTTATTTTAGTTAGTATAAGCTTGATTTTGTCTGTTGTAATACTTGTTTGGAATTGGAAAATGATACGACGAATGACAGCCCTAACTTCACTATCAAAAGCATATGGCTTAGTTTTGAAAGAAACTAGACACATGTCTTGGGCAGATGAAGAAAGGTCTATATATTGAGTAAAAGAATTTACTCATTCCAAAGAAGAAGTGGGGAATGAAACGTAAACTTTAAGGCATTTAGAGATTTTGAAGAGCTAAGATTTTAGTTAGAAATAAGCCTTACTAGAGTTAATTAAAATAAGAATAATAAATGAGTAGGCCTTGATGAAGTTAGGAGTTAGTAGTTAACTAATAATTAATTGCTTGTCAGCACAATGTTTGGTTAGCTGGGTTTATAATGAAGAATATAGAAACTGATAAATAGCTTTTAGGAACATAAGACAATTGTGGGCCTCTGTTCTGAAACCAACTGAAGACAAGGAATGGGAGTTCTACCAAGAGTTCATTTGTCATACCCGCATTGAAAAGGTAGAAAGGTCAGAACGAGGAAGACTTCATTTACTTCCTCATTTTGGGACCCCTCCCCATAAAAGGGACCACCGACCCATTTCAAGGGACAAACTACGCATGCTTAATGGGTTTTGGAGTGATTAGCATACGAAGCGGGGAATGGGATGTACCAAAATTATGAATATGCATTTGTATTTTGTATATTCAATGCTTGTATGGATAAAAAGACTCTGTAATCACCTGGAAGGTGCGGTGTGTATTTGGGAGCTATCCCGCACGCTGCCGGCATCGAATAAACATACACTTTCTAACTTTAAACTGTTAGAGAGTTTTTGTCCGTCACAGTTGGATATCGATACTAGATCAATATCCATATTTTTTTAATAAATCAAATCAACTACAACCTTTGTAATAATTCTTTCAGTAACACAGCTTAGATTTAGGTATTAAGCATAAAGGCATCTCCTCTTGTTCTACAATTAAGTGCAGTTTAAGTTCATTACTCAGAGCTATTCACGTTCCTTTTAAAACATGCCTTAATAGTTTCTATTCTCTGTTCTTTATCAAATGCCTCTCTTTTCTTGAGACTGTCTCTTTTAAGAAAGGTCCCAATACTCCACTTCCCAGCACAAAGTGTCACAGCAACTCACCAAGTGCACACACTGCAATGATGACAGGCACTGCCACCAATGCATTTCACAGCAGCCTCTAATTTGGCAGCCATGAAGCCAATCCCACCAAGAAGAATTTTCTTCTTTCTGCCACTCTTCTACTGCTCTTTCTGTCAAGGTGATTCCTGACTGTTGGCCTTCAAACCCATCACTGCTAGCAGTGCAACATCCCCGTCCCCTGATAGCCCAGGTTCCTCCTGGGCCAGCAAGCAGATAATCCAAGGCCATGCGGTTCTCTGGAGTCCCCATTTTTGTTTGTTGGAGCTCATAGGATGTGCTATTGGACATTTTAACAGTATCATTTGCTACCTCTTCTAAAAATCCAATGTGCTATTGGACATTTTAACAGTATCATTTACTACCTCTTCTAATAATCCCGTCAGCTCATTCATGTAAACTCCACAGGACGGGGCAGCGCACATGGGGCACAGGGTGAACCAGAATCTTTTACTTTCTGAAACCCAAGGCACTCTTTGGGTGGAAAATGTTCTCTGGGCCCTAACCCTTCCGTGTGGTCGTTGCTGAAGGACCCTAAATGGGGGCCCTGCAGCTGGGAGTGGTGAGACACTGACACTGACCAGCTGCAGCACCCCAAGTTCTATTGACATTGGGAGTGATGGTAAAGCACAGGAATCTTCTGACACTGTAGCCTCTGTAACTATAACAGGGTTTGGTTTCTCCTGAGGGGAAATCTGAGTGAATCCTGTCACACGGATCATTGTATTCCCGTGTCCCACAGCACAGGTTTCTGTAACTGTCCCTTCATTGACTCCGTTACGAGGCAGAGCCCATTGACAGAGTTCTGGCCACCCCACAGGGTGGGCCCTCCAAGGGAACCCCATTCCTCCCAACTTCAGCTGAGAACATACCCAGCAATTAGTGACACTGTGTGCTTTGGCTACCTTGGTCTTTAAATTTCCAAAACATTTTGATGACTGATCTCTTGGTGAAACTCTGGAAGTGTTTTGGCAAACGTCAGTAGTACTTTAGTGACACCGTTCTTCATTCTTTTTGCTCAATCTCATTCAAGTTAGGAACAATAATTCTGTTGTCCATGGAGCTGGCACCTTTTTAATTACAGTATAATGCTCCAAGGTCCTTTATTGTTCAGCTTTATCATGTTGTCTGTGGGTAACAAGGCTTGGTGGGGCCCTTTCCCCTTTGGCTGGAAGAGGGCCAGGACCTCTATTTAAAGAAAAAAAAAAGGTAAAGAAAAAAAACACCAAACAATTAGATTAATTGTAAAAGATACAAGTAAAATCCAAGTGCTAGTGAAACAACTTCTGTAACTTTGCATTAAGAGGTAAATGATCTTTTTAAAAAGAGAACTCAGTTATTTACATTGTAAATGTGCTGATGGCATGGATCCATCTTACTGACCTCAACAGCCTTTTTTACAGTTTTTGGGGTTTGTTTCCAACATTGTTATTTTAAATTGTGGTCAAAGCAATAGGAAATTGATTGGGGCCCTTCGAGCTCCAGGCAGGACTGGGAATCTCAACTCTGTCAAACCCCAAATCTTTTAGAAGATGACCTTCCTTCTCACTCTGTGAATGAGCTGCACATTCCCTCTGAAATTGTCAGGGGTTTCTTACAGATGAAAAATCCCACTTACGGCTTTTTGCTCTGGTTTGGAAGTGGGAAGGGCAATTCTCCATCCATCAGCTCCAGACTGCACTGCCTCAGGAACACGGCTCACTTGCCAGCTTTGGCCACTCGTGGCACGTCTAGAGGAGGAAGAAAGTGCAACTGCACGATTCCAGCCAAAAAGAAATGAAGAATGAATAGTGCAGATCCATGCATTCCTGTGGAGATTCAGCGGTTCAGCTGGGACAGTGAAGAGTTTGGGTCCTTGCCAATTGGATGTGTGTCCCCAGCTGCAATCTCCTGGCCTGCAGGGGAGTCTCACTCACCTGCCAAAGCAGAAAGCTCAGGCACTGTGCTCGGAATAGGCTCGTCTGATGCAAAGCTGTCAGAGCAATGTGAGGGCAGAGCCAGCCCAGCTGTGCCCAGGGCAGAGGCCAGCAGAGCCCTGGCAGAGCCCAGAGCAGCCTCAGCACCCGCAGAGCCCGGCTGCAAGGAGAGAAACCAGAAACTGCCCGTCAGCTGAAGGCTGCTGTCCCCTTGTCCCAGCTGCCCACAGAGCCCAGGCCATGCTGGCTGTGCCCAGAGCTGTGCCCAGAGCTGCCCATCACTGCTGCCTTTGGGAGCAGAGCAGGAGGGCAGGACATTCCCAGCCTGCAGCCAGCCACGGCACATCCAGCCCTCAGCAGCTGCCCAGAGCAGGAGCCTCCTTGTGCTTGTTGCTGTCTCCCAAAAGCTCTGATCCCACCATGCCAAGCAGACGGGGACTCACCTCACGCCATCCTCCGCTGGGAGAAAAGCTGGTCCCAAACGATGTCCTCAGCCTTCTCCAAGGGCACAGCCCATCCACGCTGCAGCTGCCTCCAGGCACTTCCCAATCCCGACTGGACCTTACATAGAACGCTTCCTCTAGAAAAACAAACAACAAACTGTTGAAAAGAGATTAGAGACAAAGGGAAACAAGGAAAAAAACTCTTTATCTCTGTCAAGGGCCTGAGGAAGGCCCAACCCCTACATGCTAGGGAAAATCCCACCCAAAGGGGAGAGAAGCCCACACTTTCTCTCTTCCCTCCTACACTGCCCCCCAAAATAACAGTGATCCCAAAGCAAACAAGGGCAGTGGAGCAGCCCAAGCCCTTCCTTGCCTGCAAAGCAAAGCAGCCCCTGCACAGGTTCTGGAGTCCCACCTCTGCTCCCACCATGGAGGTTTGTTTGTGTCAGGCTGGCTGCCCCAGCCCCAGCCCCAGCCCCAGCCCAGGCCATGCTGGGTGCTGGGGGCTGTTGGCAGGGCCAGGAGCCCACTCCCATCTTGTATCCACCCAAGCCCGTGCCCCCAGCCCTGCCAAAAAGCAGCTGGGCAGCGACTGAAGTTGCATCTGCCCCAGCACAGGGGGAACCTTTTGTTCCCAGCCAGGCTGTGCAATGCCCAAATCTGGGAGCATTTCCCCGGCTGTGGACTCATCTGCAAATTCGCTGTGGAGCCTGGCTTTGAAGACGGTGCCAGAAGTCCATCATCTTCAGCTGCCAGTGGCCAACTTGAGGAAGAGTTTGTCATCCTTGATGTCATCCTCACTGTCTCCAGCAGCAGCAGCCCCAGCTGGTACAGCTTCTCCAGGGGCTCCTTCTCCTTCCCTGGGGGTCAGACCAGGCTGTCAGGGTTCTGCCCAGGGCCCCAGCTGTCAGGGAACCAGGACACGCAAAACCAGCTCGGATGGCAGCCACCAGTGCTGGGCAGAGCAGCTCAGCTCCAGCACAAGGGCTGTGTGTTCCCACCCAAAGACCCCAGTGCATTGATACAGGCAGGGAAAAAAGTCTGGGTTTCCTTGCTTCTGATTGCCAGGGCATGTGTGGACCTGTAACTTACCAGGGCCCTGGAGCAAAGTGTGCATGTGGCTCTCTCCCTTCTTTTATGGCAGGTGAATATCCTGTATCCAAGGTTCACAGAACAGGTCTTCTAATGAAGGTCTGTCCAAGAAGTGCATGGATAAACACCACCTGATAAGATTTTGGCACTCTGGGCAGAGAAACCAGAAACCACTGGTCAGCTAGAGAAGGCTCCTGTCTGCTTTGCCCCACTCTTCCCATGCCCAGGCCATGCTGCTTCTGTGCTCAGAGCTGTGCCTAAACTTTCCCATCAATTCCCTGTTGTGGAGGAGAGCAGGAGAACAGGACATGTGCCACCTCCTCAGCGGCTGCCAGAGCGAGATGCTCACGAGCTGCTGCTGTCTCCCAGCACTGGTATTCCCCCGTGGCCAGAGATGAGGATCCACCTGGAGAGAGCCGCTGTGGCAGCGAGAGCTGATGGTCCCAGCTGATCTTCCGGCCCCTCCTGAAAGGGTGCTGCCCGCAGACCATCTGGTGCAGCAGGATGCCCAGGGACCAGATCGTTGCTGCCTCTCCATAGTACCAGCCCAAGTGGGTCCATTCCGGGGGGCTGTATGACAGTGTTCCTGTGGAATACAGATGGAGCTCATCAGGGGGATGCTGCTGCTTCCAGAGCCTGGCCCCAGCATCCCTGGGCGTGTAGGGGCTGCCCCAGTGGCACACGGGGCGACTGCTGCACTCTCGCCAGCACCTGGGACTTGTCTACAAACTCAGGGCTGGACAAGAAGCCACTGGTGATGGAAGAGGGCAGCAGAAGCCCCGGCAAGGCCTGACCATGACATGCAAAGCAAAAACCCACTCAGGGCTGGGGGAAAAAAACATGTCCTTATCCTCCCTGCCTGCAGTGCCCCAAAAATATTATGAAGCCAAGACAAACAAGGTGAGCGGAGCAGCCCAAGCCCTTCCTCTCGCCTGCACACCAAACTGGCTGGTGCACTGGTCCTGGACCCCTCCTCTGCTAGCCCCACGCACAAGTGCTTTTGTCGGGCTGGCTGCTGCTGCTCCAACCCCAGCCCCAGGCAGAGTGGTGGGCAAAGGCTGCCAGCGGGGCTAGAAGATGCCTCCCCACCCAGCCCTGCTCAAAAGCAACTCAGCTGAAGACTCAGTACCCTGACTGGCAGCAAAAGGGAGGATCCTCGCTGCCACACCCAGCTTGGCCTGTGAGATGCTGGGCCATGAGATGGTGGGACCGGGAGCAGACCCCTGCCCAGGCTCACCTGCAAAGTGAGTGTAGGCTGTGTCTTGCAGGTAGGTGCCACAGCCAAAGTCAATCAACTTTGCCTGGCCAGTGGCCAGGTCAACCAGGATGTTCTCTGGTTTGATATCACGGTGCAGGACCCCTCGGCTGGTGCAGTGCCGCACGGCCTCCAGCACCTGGCGGAACAGCTGCCGTGCCACCTCTTCAGAAAGCAACCTCCGTGCCCGAATGAAATGCAGGAGGTCCTGAGACCGCTCCGGCCGCTCCAGCACCATCACGATGTTGTTGGGGAGCTCAAGCCACTCCAGCAGCTGGACCACGCCAGGGTAGCCAGTGGACACCTTGTCCAGCAGGACGATCTCCAGGGGTGCGCTGGTGCCGTCGGGCTGTGGGAGGACCATGGTGCCACCAGTGGGACTGATGTCGTGCCAGGGCTGGGGAACCCCTCAGCCAGCCCGGGATGCTCTGTGCCCTGCGCTGGCCCCACGCCCGCTCCCCATCGAGGGGTCCTGGTGGCTTCCCCCATGCCGGGCCTCGCCTCATCCCCGCCCGGCACGGCCCGGCTGTTCCCGCTGGCCCCGCTCACTCACCAGCTCGTCCCAGTGCCGGATGCGGTTCCGTGGCACCCTTTTGATGGCCACCTGCAAGCCAAACGCACCACCGGGCTCAGCTCGCCGCCCGCCCTGCCGAGCCCCATCCTCCTGCTTCCTTCTCCTCCTTCCGCCTCCTCCTTCTCTTCCTCCTCCATCCTCCTCCTCCTCCTCCTGCGCCCGCCGCCGGCCCCGCCACTCACCGGGGCACCGTCCGAGAGCCGCGTGGCTGCGAAGACGCTGCCGAAGCCGCCGCGCCCCGGCAGCGAACCCACTCGGTAGCGCTGCTGCAGCGCCTCCTGCGCCTTCCCTGCGGGCGGGACGCGGCTGTCAGCGCTCGGCCCGGGGCCAGGAGCGGCCCCCGAGCGCCCCTCAACCGCCTCGGGCCGGCCATCCCCAGGCCTTCGGTCTCGGGAACGGGACACGGGAGGCTCGGGGCCGGCGGCCGCGCTGCTGAGCAGCGGCGGAGCTCGGGCCGGGGAAGCCGCGGCGGAGGCGGCAGCGGCCGTGCCGCGTGTGTCCTCCGCGGGGCCCGGGAGGAGCCGGGGCCGGGGCCGGGGCCGGGGCCGGAGCCTGCGCCGGGGCCGGGGCCGGGCTCGGGCCAGGCGCAGCCAAAGGGCCCAGCCCCAGGCACTGATGCCCGCCCAGCAGCGCCACCGCCAGCACAGCCAGAGCCGGGCGGAGGCGAGACCGCGGCGGGGCGGGCGGAGACGGGGACGGGGCAGCCCCGCCCGGGGCCGGGGGCGGGCCGGGGGCATGGCCCGGCCCGGCATGGGGGAGAAGGAGGCGGGGAGAGTAGAGGGACAGCTGGTGAGGGACACCGAGAGGACAGCGGGGGAGAAAGAAGAGAAAGAAGAGAAAGAGAAAGAAGAGAAAAACTGCTTATGCTGCTGCTGCTGCCGCCGCTGCTGCCGCCGCTGCTGCCGCCGCCGCCGCTGCTGCCTCTGCAACTGAAGCACCGAGGCCGTTTGTCCGCGTGTCCGTTCCCCGCTCGCCCCACGGCCGAGCCCCACGCGCCCCGGGGACAGCTCCTTCATCTGTCCAAACACGGGAACTTTGCAGTGTTGAGCCCAGATCCAGAGTCCTGGCTCCTGCACACTGGCAGAGGAATCCCCTGCGCTGTGTCGATGCTGTGCATTGTCCTTGCTGAGGTTCAAACACTATTGGGGCACATTCCCTTGGTGTAGGATTCATACCTGACCCAAGCACTGCACTTACGTCCCCAGCGTTGCTTTCCAGTAGAAACAGGGGAAGGAAAACTGCGTGTAGCTCCTGGTGTTTTAGAGTGTTTATAACTTGCTAAGTGACCCATCTTAGAGGTGAGATGCATTTGGAATTAATGGCATGGAGAAGTCGTGCAACATGGAAAAGGGGAGCATAGAAATAAAGAGGAAAACATCTTAGTTTCTTTCATTTTCATTTCACTTCTGCAAAGCTGTTCCACTTTTCCAGGAATCTTCCCCTGTCTGCTCTTGTCGAGAAACTCTCATGGAGAGCAAGGTCGAGCTTCTGTCCCAAGATTTGCCACCTACTGCAGCTTCTCTTGGCTTTCTACACTGCACTGTGTGTGCAGCACGACTTTTGCAGCAAAGCAGGCCAAATGTTTGGAGAACTTTACATGTCCTTTCTTTTCCTGGGGGGTGGGGGAGTTGTGCCACTGGTGAAGTGGCACAATTGTGACTGTTTGTCCTGGTTTAGGGCAAATTTTGTGAGGAAACCTCCAAAAGGAGTCCGTCTACAAATGAAGTTCAAGCAGCCCCTCCCCCTACTATTTCAGGAGAAGACTTCCCTGGAGAAAAGTGAAAAAAAAGCAGTGTATTTAACAAGTAAAGTATTCACAAGCGTGACTAATATGAAATAAAACCCCTCACAGTTCTGAAGAGATGGCAATTCAGAAAGTCCTTTTTGTGGGTTGTAGTTGGCTCACTCGGTCTCTTCTCAGTCCCTCTGGCCCTGGAATGCAGGGTCCCAGATCTCGGTGGGCCACAGGTGTGAGCTGCCAGTGTTTTTCTGGGTGTTCAGTCCAGAGCATATTTAACCAGTTCCAAGAAAAAGGAAAGCCACAGTCCGAGCTGAGCCTTCTCTGCCTCAGCTAGCTAAAAACCAAATTGCTAGACCTGGGCTGTGAAGACACCGAGAAATTTCCAAATCTGGGCAGTGGTGGTGCCAGCAAACACCACACCTGGGTGGTGTTGGAACTGGAAATTATTGGCTTTTGGCTTTCTGTGCCAGCAAATCACTGGACTTGGGATGTGCTGGCACTAAGAAGTTTTCAGATCTGGGCGCTGGCGGGGCCAGTAAACACCAGATCTGGGCCATGTTGTTGGCAGCAAGAGAAATCTGCCAGATCTGGGCACTGCTGGCACCAGGAAATTTCCAAACCTGGGTACTGGCGCAGCAAACAAGATGTGGGCAGGGCTAGACCTAGTGCCAGGAAGTTGCCAGGTTTTGGATTTCTGTGCCTGCAAATTGCTGCACTTGGGCTGTGCCTGAAGAGGGAAATTTCCAGATCTGGGCACTGGCAGTGCCAGCAAAGACCACATTTCAGGCTCCAGGTGCCAGGAAGGACTGGATCTGGACCCCTTCCTCTTTTCCTTCCTTCCTTCCTGGGGTCCTGGTGCCAGCAAACCCCAGACTGGGTGGTGCCGGCAACGGGAATTTGCCAGGTTTTAGCTTTCTTTGCCAGCAAATTGCTGGACATGAGCGGTGACAGAAGAGGGAAATATCCAGATCTGGGCACTGGTGGTGCCAGCAAACACCAGTGAAACCTTCTGGTCCGCACGCAGACGGATGACCAGTGGTTTCCCCGAGAACTGGCTCTGGTGACTTTACAAAGAAAGACTGCTTTGATCTGGTTGTCTGGAAACAGAACTTCAATGAAGGCGAACACAACAAACAGGACGGCGTGCAGAGTACAGAGAGCGAATGAGAAGAAAGCCTGGGTCCAGTGTCTAGCAGGGATATTGATGCATTTATATATGGGGAGGGGTAAAGGCGGGATCTGAGGGCAGGATCCAAGAGGAAGGAACGATTCAGAATATGACAATTTTTGCAGTAAAAAGTAAGCAATGGTGGCAAAGAGAAGTCAGAACTTTCTAGTAACTATCTGCATAACTGAACAAGAGGATTATGGGTGGGAGCTCCTGCTCACCCTAACCAGAGAGGGTTTTCCCAAGGCTTTACATCAAGGTCTCCTTCTTCTTTTAAGCCAACCCCAACAGACCAGATCTGGGCAGTGCTAATGCTAGCACCGGGAAGCTACCAGGTTTTGGCTTTCTTTGCCAGAAAATTGCTGCATTTGGGTTGTGCTGACACTGGGAAATTGCCAGATCTGGGCACTGGCAGTGCCAGTGCATGCCAGATCTGGGCAGGGAAAGTGCTGGCACTGGGAAATTGCCTGATTTTAACTTTCACTGCCAGCATGTTGCTGGAATTATGCTGTTCAGGAATCCAAAAAATTCTGGATCTGGGCACTGGCGGTGTCAGCAAACACAAGATTGGGTTGGTGTAGGCACCATGTCTATGCCTGGTTTTGGATTTGTGTGCCAGCAAATTTCTGGACTTGGGCTGCACCGGAACAGGGAAATTTCCTGGCATGTGCTGCATGAATCTTTCAGATCACAGCAAGTGAGTCCATACACAAAAGCATCCAAATTCTCAGAGAGGGAGTCAAGAAACTGCAAATAGAAGATGATGAAGACTGGCTCAAATGACTATTCAAAAAGTGGAACTTATCCAGTTGGGCTTTATTTTTGATCAGATGGGTTTGCTGATTTTTGGAGCTGTTGTTGTTGTGTTTCTATTGTTACCCTATTTTGTAAGTTGTCTATTAAGAGCTGTCCATAAATCTTTACAGAAAAAATTTCTAAAGAGAGGGGAAGATGTGGAAACACACCTGGCTGGAATGAGTGGTGGTTTGGCCTCAGTATGAGACCACGAGGAACAGGACACCTAGTCAGGTCATGGTGAGACGAGTGGGGCCATGGGAGTCAATATGTTAATAGAACTATCCAACATTTGGTCAGGTTTCTGGTTCTTGTTCTCAGTTGGTTTGGAACCTGTTGTGTGTAAGGTCATGTTCCAAGTTTGTGATTGGACCCTTGCCCTCAGAAGACCCCTCTGCCTTGTTTCGTTCACCATGCCCCTGGGTCTTTGGATCTTGCCCCCAGACTATGCAGTTTTCCATATTTGTTATTTTGTTATTAAAGTCTTTATTTTTTGGGCAAGACCATGGTACCCATTCCTCATTTATTTTGCCAGTTCCCCCAGCCAAGCCAAACTAGGGATCAGAGCGAGAGAAGACTGCGACAATGGAGTGGTAGGAAGTGCAAGGGAACACAGAGAGAGGTTGGCACAGCAATTCAGGGTTGGAATAGGAAAGGCAAGCCAAGTTAGAGGAGGGGTGGGAGTGGCAAGGCAATGGAGGAGAAGAAAGAAGTAAGCAGATGACGACGGTGAGGCAAATGGTCTGCAAGGTAATGCAAGGCAAGGGAGGGGTAGCAGTGCCATGCAAGAAAAGGGCTGGGCCTATAAGGCAAGGCAAGTGACAGGTAGGCAAGGGAAAGAGAATAAGGAGGAGTAATGCAATGGCAGGGGAAAAAGGAGTAGGAAAGTCAAGGTAGGGTATGAGTGAGCAGTGCAATGCAAGATAAGGGAATTGTAAGATGGGCAATGGAAGGACACAGAGGCTTCAGTAAAGCAAGAGTAGGGATGGTCAGGCATGGCAAAAATATTTGGGGTAGGGTAAGAAAGGCAAGACAAGGCAAGGCAGGAGTAGGCAAGGAAGTGAGACTCAGGAGAAGGAGGCAACAGAAGGCAAAGCCAGGGAAAATAGCAGAAGAAAAGTCAAGATAGGGGATGGGTGAGCAAGGCAATGCAAGGCAATGGAGTCATAGGAAAGACAAGGGAAAGACATGAGAGATCAGTAAGGCAATACATAGCTGCAGAAGGCAAGGCAAGGGATGAGAAGGATGTGGATGGCAAAATAAAGCAAGGAAGGTGTAAAATGGGCAAGGCAAGGCAACAGGAATGCCTTGCATGCCTATCCCCACCTTGACATAGCTAAATTTATCTTCCCTGCCCTTCCATTGTCTTGTCTTCCCCTGCTTAGTCCTACTAACCTTGCCTACTCTAACCTGACACTGCTTCACTGCCCCCTGTGTATCTTTTCCTTTTCCTTCCTACCACCATTCCCTTTCATTGCCTTGCTTACCCATCCCCCACATTCACCTCCCTACCCCTTTCTTCCCTAGCCTTGCTTTGCCTTGCCTTCCCTTCCTTTGACTTGCCTTGCCTTTTCTACTCTCCCTGCCTTGTCTTAGCAACCCCTTTTTGCCTTTCCCTTGTCCTTCCTTCAACTCCACTGCCTTGCATTGCCTTCCTCACCCATCCACAACCTTGAACTTCCCATCCCTTTTTTCTTGTCCTTGCCCTGCCATCTCCTCCTTGCTGTGCATGGGCGAGCAAGGCAACGCAAGGCTTGCATTGGACTTTGCATTGCTTTCTGAGCCCTGTGTGTCCTACTTTTACCCTTCCTAACACTACTTCCTTGTTTTGCCTTGTTGCTCACCCATTCCCCATCCTGAGGTTTTATCGGGGACCAGTTTCCACATATGTCAGACAAACCCCCCCAGTGCTGACAGGTACATTTTCTTAATAATATAAAATATTACATACATATCATTTTACCGGCATGATTTATCTTTATTACATATAACAATCCCTCTCCTTCTACATTAACCCATTAATTTATGCCTAAAACCTCTATATTTAATGATTTCTTCCCTTAGTTTGGTGCAGTTACTTTTAATCTTACCTAAAAAGAAAGAACCCTCAGTTCCCTCTTAGTTCCCATCACCCCATTCTTCTTTTGGAATTTCTTGGTAAAGCCTGTAAGTATTCCCTTCTTCTTTTACTTGCCCCTCGAACTTGGCATAGGCTTTGGCTGCTCTGCTGTGTGGGTTTTCTTCACCTAGTTTCATTATTTTAGATACCTGATTTATTTTTCCAGTTGCACACTCTGGGTCCGTGGGCATGGCTGCTACCTGCATCCCTTGTACCACTGAGTGTATTAACCTGATAAAGCAGGGTACCATGCAGGGCAGGAAGAAGATTCCGGCTATTGAACACAATGCAAAAAATACGACCTTTTCCCCCCAAGTGCTATCAAACAAATGGTCCCATCAGGATGCTTAGAGGATGGAGTTCCACTTTTGCACTGGAACGTGTCTACCCTTTTGATTTCAGTTGCCAAGCCTCTGATGGTCTCTTTAGTTCTTGTGCCACCTGCTTTATTTTATTCTCTGGGTCCACCCCCTCTTTATTTCTTGAGAAGCAGAATGTCCTATCATGTTGCAGACAGACCCTGTCATCCTGATCCTCTAAAAGGTCAAGGATAACTGGTTCATTTTCGAGGGACAATTTATTCTTATATTTCGAATTCCCTCCAACCCAATATGTCTTTCCACCCATCACACACATTCCCAATTGATTATTATCATAACACAGTGGTTTAGCCTGAAAATAAGCTACAAATGCTGACTCCATTTTTCCCCCAACCCATAATGTGCGATTACGCTTATCACAGATATGGACAGGTATTCGTTCAGCATTCCTCTTGCATGTTTTGTGCTCTGACTGCCTGTTCTTAGGGGTCGCCCTTTTTAGATCACACTTTATTTTCTTACACTTCCCCCGCTGAGTGCCATTGATGGGACTATGTCCTCTTATCTTGTCCTGGCTGCAGTTCCTGGGGGTTGGGAATGTTGGAGCCCCCGATTCCCCTTGTCCCCTCTGGGCATTCTGTACGCATGGTACGTCCTCGCCTCTGGGGCCTCGTACATCCGTGCTGGGTAAGCAACCTGAATGTGTACTAATTTTGAGGCACATTGCTAGGCTCAGGATCATCAGGACCCCCCACTATGAAAACTCCTCTATCTCTGCCTTCGCCCAACTGGGTTGCAACCAGAAGCAGGGTAAACCATCTTCTCAGCAGCAGGAGTAGTTGTCTGTGGTGTTGTACCTGGCCCGAGCTGCATCCCTCCGTTTAAAGATGCCCCACCTTGATAGTTTAACTGAGTCTGCGCTGCAGGGTACTTTGTTTAATCTCCGGCACTCAGCAGTAATGATCTGAGCTTTTGACCTTAGTTTTCCCTTCACCCCATTTTGGAATAGATGAAACCACACTAAGGAATCAACTTCAAGTATACCCAGACTAGTGGTGAGCCCTAAAACACGGCTAGTCAGGCACTGTTCTTCCTCCTGGCATTTATCACACAAACCCTTTGGGTTTGTATTGCTGTATCTGTAGTTAAGAGGACAAAAGAAAACAAAACAGAACAAGAGCCTTCCTAATGAGGTGACAAAGGAGCCTCTCTCCAAGTTTTGATGAGCACCTTGTCCCTGGGTTGCACTTTATGTATGGAGAAACCAAAGGGGGTACTTTGTGTTATTATTCTCTGCTTTCACAATTCCTGCAGATTCTTGTTCATGGACATGTGATACGGCTGGATCTGTCCATCTTCTATCCTCGGGTGCCCCACCAGCATGCCGTGTTCGTAGGGCATCCCATATAGCATTTTAAAGGGTGACAGCCCAGTCTCAGAATGAGACAGGGTCCAAATATGTAACTGGACTAAGGGGAGGCATTTTAACTAGGACATTTTGTTTCCAAAATCAATTTAACCACTTGAGCTTTTAGTGTTTAATTCATTCTCTCGACTTGCCTGATTAACTTTTTGGCAAATCATACACCCTTACACCTCTTGTTTCACAAATTCATAAATCCCCTTACACTTGAAGAATCTCGGGAATTGCTCTGTCAGGGCCTGAGCTCTCCAGTGTGTCTGTTGATGTAGTCTCCTTAGGGTTTTTCTGGTATAATCTTTAGACAATAGCTCCCTCCCATTGGGCAATTTCCACTTACCTCCTTCTAGCTGGCCTCCTATTTTTTCGTCCCCCCCAGTTTCTTTTGGGGAAGGATGTGGGGGATATTTCCAGACCTTCCCTTCTTCGATTCCCGGGGTACTTACCTTCAGTAAAGCCGCGCTTTTAGCTTCTTTGTCTGCTAAGTTACTTCCTTGGGCCCTAAACTGCATTCCTGTTTGTGCCCTTTCACGTGGACTATGGCAATTGCTTCTGGCCCTCTAATGGCCTTTAAAATTTGCCTGATTATTTTTTCATGCACTAGCCCTCGCCCCCGAGTGTTAAGTAGCCCTCTTTCTTCCCAAATTTTTCCAAAAGTGTGTACCACTGCAAATGCATATTTTGAATCTGTGAAGATCGTTCCCCTTTTCCCCTTTAATTTCTGTAAAGCTCTTAAATACTGCATACAGTTCACAAGTTTGTGCTGACTATGTGGCATTCAGGGGTTCTGATTCTATTACTTCCCCCAGGGGAGGGGAAACGGAGGCGGCGCCAATAAGGATAGGACAGGGGCGGGGAAAACACCAGAGGAAAGCAGGAGACCCTGGGGACAGGGACGGGGATGGGAAAGGTGGGGGGTGGGGGGGAGGCGGGGGGTTACAGGAGAAATTACAATTCCCCACAGGTAGCCAGCCCAGAGATGGGTCATTCCTCAAGGTGATCCAGGGAACACCTGGATGATGAATATGTGATAAATATCTAAGATTCAGATAGCCAGAGTCATCAAGTGATACATCTCAATGCGCATTCCAGGGAACTCAATCATGGATGTACATCACTCCCTGGACGTGGTTTTGTTCAGTTCACGGCAGAGAAAAAGACTCCACATAAATATGTGAAATTCTGAAAGGAAGAAAATGGAACTCTGCCCCGGGCAGAGTAAACTGTATAAAAAGCAATCTAACAGGATGGTCGGCGTGAACATAACAGACCTTATGCTTTAAAAGTTGGAACTGTGTTTCACCCAGTGCTGATCCCGGACTCAGCACTGTTTTTTATCTCAGACCTAATCTCATTTGTGAGATAAAAATCCATTTTTATTCATTATGAAATTTGGCTTGATCATTTTTACCTGTAACAACTTGTTTCAGCAAAGGCCTCCATGCTAAAGTAAGGAAATGTTGAAGTAGCTGTGATCCCATGAGAAGCTTGAACAGAGAAAAAGAACAGAGTGGTAAGACCCTGTACCCTCAGGGAGAGAAGACCTCAGTTCCCAGAGATGAAAATTATTTCAGAAATAGATGAAGAGAACCTTTGCTCTTAAACAGCTCATCTTTAAACTAATACCCCATAAGCTGACATGGCCCATAAACACAGCCGTGGGAAAGGCTGTGAAAAAATGGGAGACTGTACAATTGCAGATTTTTCCAGGCAGCTGCTATTCGTGGAAATGAAAAGCCATGAGAGAACTGTTTTCTTGTGGAGAAGTCTCCATAACATTAACATGAGGAACTTTTCTCCCTAAGTGAAGTGAAGAAAGACTATTCTAGAGGTGGTAAACTGACTGAAAATTTTAGATGTTGCTTCTTTACATTGTCAGGTTGTATGGAGAGGAAAAGTGTTCTGACAGTTCTGATCCTCATTACTCTTTCTTTTAGTTACTGTTAATAAACTTTTCTTCAAAACCTTTTAAAGTTTTGAGCCTACTTTGCCGTTCTCCTAATCCTATCTCACAGCAAGAAATGAGTAAGTGTATGCTAATGAGTGCACTGGTAATTAGCCAACACTGAACCCACACACTAATTAATGCATTGACGGAGAAATCTCAAATTGGAGAACCAAGACAACTACACAAACTTCCTCATGAACTGCCCCAGACAGGAAGGAAATCAAGGCAGAGCCGTTGGTTTGTCAGGACTTGCTTTATCCCAATGAGCCCCATGGTGCATTTGGAGCTGAGCCCTGGAATCTCAGGGCCTGCGAGGAGATAGCACAAACCATTCCAGGAATCCAAGTCAGAAGAAAACCCCAAAATGTCTCAAAACATAAATGGGTCCTACTGAGGTCCAGCCCAATGCAGGCTCCTCATGGACTCCTTGGAGGGGAGAAGTGGAGGTCAGGATGGCACGAAAACCTCTCAGAGACTCAAAATGGCACAAAACCCGCTCACTTTGGAAAGGAAATTCAAATGTACCTTAGAAAAGTTGAGTATCTCAAAGCATTAATGAGCCCCACTGAGTGTCAGTACAAAGCTCTCAAGGGACTCATTAAAGCAGATAATTGGGGCCATGATTGCACAAACCTCTCACAGAGTCTGTATCAAAAGGGAAACACCAAGTACCTTAAAAGAACTGCAGTACCTTGAAGCATTAATGAGCCCCACTGAGTGTTATTCCTGACAACAGAGACTAATTCCAGCAGATAATTGGAGGCCATGATTGCACAAACCTCTCAGGATCCAAGGCAAAAGCCCAAGTCCTTTGAAGAACCTGCCGTCCCTGGGAGCATGAAGGAGGGCCCAGGGCCATTCCTGACCAAGGCTCCCCAGGGCCTCTTCCCAGCAGCTCCCTGAGGCCAGGAGTGCAGGGAGGCAGAGGCTCTGTGTAGGCAGCTCAGCTGCTGAGCAGAGCCTGGGCTGGCTGGAGGCAGCAGAAAGGCCAAGGCCTGAGCCCCAGCCCCAGGGAAGGCAGATCCTGTCCCTCCCCGCCTGCTCAGGGCTCTGCCGGGAGCACTGGCATAGGGAGGGATGCTGAGGGCAGGACAAGGGATGACAGTGCCCAGCCTGGCTGGGGCTGTGCCAGGAGGCCCCAGTGCCTCAGGACAAGGTGTCTCCTCCTCACAGCCCTTGGTGGCAAGACGCTGCTGTGCCCCAGGGCACCAAGGCCTGGCTTCTCCTGGCCACTGCCAGCCTTGCCAGGGCCCTTGGCCATGTCCAGCACAGCTTGTCCTGCGCTGTCCCACAGCTGCTGCTGTGTCCCTGCAGGCTGCACACTCCCATCTCGCTGCCCCCCGGGCCCTGCCCTGCCATTGCCAGCCCTGCCCTGCCCCTGCCATGCCCAGGGCATGTCTGCAATTCCCCCAGGCAATGGGTGGGGATGGGCAAGTGTTCCTGAGGGCACAGGGAGGGGACAGCTGCACTGGACTGACCCAAGGGATCTCCCATTCCATGCAATGTCATGGTCAGCAATAAACTGAGGGAAAGGAAGGGCATAGGGCTGGCAGGGAGGGGTGGATATTTTTTACCAAGACATTTCCTCATAAGGCACCCAGGGGCTTGGAGACCCCATAAGGTGCATGAGGGGCTAGGGTCCCTTGTGACACACAGAGGGATATTTTAGGTTCCCTCTGAGGCATGGAGGGCACTGGCCCTGCCTCCATCAGGGCCTGGCACAGACAGCCCCGCAGGCAGAGCGGCGGGACCGGCACCGCTCAGCGCCCGTGGGGATGGAACCGATGCCAGAGGAGCCAGGGGGGCCCTGAGCAGGGCTCTGGCGCTGCCCCCCCCGGCTCTCCTGGGCCTGTGGCCATCCCAGGCGGCAAGGGCTCGCTCTGTGCCGCGCTCTCCCTGCCCAACGGGGCTCTGGGTCAGCACCCGGCTCCTGCCGCTGCCTTGAGAATGCTGAGGGGCATTCGGGGGTGGAACTGAACTTGCCAGGGAGAGAATTCATAGGAGACTTGTTTAGGCCTTTTACAGACTTGTTTAGGCTCTTTTAAAGTTGAGAAACAACTTAAAATCCCAGGCTAAATCATGTGGTTTAGCCTGTGGGGATTCCTTGAAGACGCTTTGTAACTCCCCGTGGTGCCGGGCCGTGTCCCAGCGAGCACCAACACCCAGGAGCTCTGATGCATGCTGCACGGCTGGCACCAGGGAAACAAGTCAACATCCCTACAGCTGCCCGCTCTGCCTGCAGGGTGTCACGCAACAGCAATGTTCCAGCAAGAACAGGCATTTTTACATCCTCAGCATGATGAGCTCTTGTGGTCTTGGTGGTGGATCAGAGAGAAAAGCCAAATGTGACGGACTGAACTTGACTGTAGGAGAGGGATGGCTCAGCAGAGGACCTGGGGACCTGTGGTGCCAGCCAGTGACCGGCCACTTGGACACAGCAGGAAGGCCCCAGACTGTCACACTTCAGCTGGGAGGGTATAAAAGCCAAGAGGTTCTTTGTTCAGGGTGCCCCAGAGGCACCAGATCAAACTGCCACTGTTCCAGCACAATAAAATTCTTTTAAGGATCCAGAGGTCCTACACTCTGCTATGGAGGACATTTCACATTTCCAATCTTTTGGGCACTTAGGACCTTCTAATTTTGCTTTGCACCCAAGAAAAATAAACCCCCAAATGTGCACAAATCACTCCTTTAGCTTTTCCTCCTATTATTTTAATCTGACTTTTACATTGTTGTCTGCTATCTTGTCCTCATCTTTCCAAAATTCCTGTGCCTATTTAAGTCCAGCCTGGGATGGTGCACACATTTTGTTTACTTCTGCAGCGATTTATCCCCAGCAATCCTGCTGACCACACCCATTTCAATGTTGCAAAAACCGAACTCTGGGCTGCAGTATGTGAATCACGCTCTGGTGTGTGAGATGGCAGGGCACCAGAGCAGGCACTGAAGAAGGGACGTTCCGTAGGTTGGTGAAGTCACTACCAGAACTCAGTCTAGCTCTCAGAACTCCGGCGCCACACCAGGAGTGGGGAACTGCCTCGCTATGGGCATTTACCAGAGGCAGAACCTTGAGAGCCTCTTGCATAAGGCGCCAGTGTCACGATCCGCTTATAGCGGGGTGTCGTGATGGTTCGTTAGCCAATCCCAAAGTGCAAAAGACAAACAGCAGGGGACTATCAGTTTAATCACAACAGATGCACCTTTATTAAGGGCCAAAAAACAATAAATGCGATAGTGGGGTCAGAAAAGAAATAAAAAGGAGAGAGAGAAAGACAAGGGTGGATGGGAATAGCTACCAACACAGGCGAGGTCCTCAGTGGTCCGGACGATGGGGATCTGTCTTGTTGTGTTGGAGAGAGTCTCCAAAGTCCTGCCCAACCCAGGGATTCAGTTACAGTCCACAGAGGGAAAGGGGGGAACATGCAGAACAATGAGAGTCTATTGAAATTGCTATGGGGGGGAACAGGTGTATCTACAGAAAATCATCCAGGCAGAACAAAAACAATGAAGAATAAGTCCATTGAAGTTACTGGAGAAGAACAGGTCATGTCATTCCCCCCACCACCACTCTCTGTGGTAGGGGTCTCAGTCTCAGTCCTTGGGGAGAGGGTTCTTGATCTCCGTCTGTCACGGTGGTAAGGAGGCAGATGAGGGGTCTTCAATGAGAAACCACCAGAGTCACCCCAACAGTTCATTTGGCTTAAAGGTGGAGAGTGAAGCAGGAATTGCAGAAGGCTGCTCTGTGCTGGGTCCACACTGGGTCTTTGCCAAGTCCTTGCCAAATTCTTGCCAAGTTCTTGCCGGGCCTCGTTCGGAACAGAATGTAATGGTGCAGCGGCTGCACCTGCACTGTTGCCTTCTCCAATCCGGAACTGCAGTGGGGGAAGGGAGTTCCTTCTCATGGCAATCGGCAGGCAAATGAGTGAGGGTCTTCAGATTGCCTCTTACAGCCCGACACAAGCCACCACAGGGACCGGGCAGAGGAGAGAGGAGGCAGCTCTCCGTCTTGAGGTTCCACAAGAAAGAGTTTATTTCAGGTGAAGAGAGCAGAAACAGAGAGCCCACGGCACTCCTGTGCAAGATACAAGTCAAGGGGTGGATACAAACAGCTCACCAAGAGGGAATCCTCAGGGGAGGAGTGAGGGGATCACATCCAGTGTCTGGAGCCCATTGGGGTAGGAGGGTGGAGAGGATGGGTCACACGGGCCAATGGGGCCTTGAGGAATTGGAGTATCCCAAAAAGGTGTTGCAATCTGGGATTGTCCTGATGGGAAAGTGCCAGGGAAGGTTCGGGGACCAAGGGGCTGGGTTGCTATGACAGGCAGGGAAAGAGCTGGAACAAGGGGCGGGCAATGGCATGGGGGTCAGCTTTGAGGGAGGGTAAAAGCCAGGGATGAACAAACTCGGGGAGAACATGGGGGTACAACAGAACAAAGCACCTAAGAAGGAAACAGTAAATGAAATTTGTACCACAACAATCAAGAGCATCTGCAGGGACACAGACTGACCAGCAATGTCAGCAGGCAAAGTAAAGGTTTTGCTGAGCAATGGCCCTTGGATGAAGCAAAATATTTACAGTCAGGGCAGTCTATTTGTACAGAAAGGGGGTACACTCTGGGGTACAGCTAAGGCCATGAGGTCCCAGCAGGCTCTGGGGTGGCAGCAGGCTGAGGTCACAGCAGGCTCTGAGGTCACAGAGGTCCCAGAGCTCCGTGGTTGCAGAGCACCACAACGCCCGAGCAGGCAGTCCTTGAGCACAACTGCTGCGGCAGCAGTGGCGGTGGCAGCAGTGGTGCTGACATTGGGACAGCGGTGTCAGGACAGTGGTGGCAGCAAGAGTGGCGGGACTGGCACAGGGCAAGGCACCATGGCCCTTGCTCTGTGCCTCCTCCTCCTGCTCCTCCTGGCTGTGGCCCTGCCTGCCAGGGCTGCCCAGGCTGCTCCATTGCAAGCGCGGGGAGCAGGTGAGCCGGCAGCCTGGCTCCCCTTTCCCAGGACAGCGCTCCCTGCTCTCCGGGGAAGCGCTGGGGATGGTTTTCCCCTGGGGTTTAGGGAGGGTTTCCTCTGTGGGAGGGAGTGAAATCCCGTGGCCCATGGGCTGCTCCAGCTGCCCTCCCAGGGATGTGGCACAGGGCCTACCAAAGTGTGGAGACTGGCCAAGAGACAGCCCAGAGCTCCCCAGGCCCCTGTGCAGCTTTGGCCTTGTCCTTTCACATCTGGCTCCCATGGCCTTCCCTGAGCCCCTTGCAGTGCCAAGTTCCCACAGACAGAGGGGGATGCCAGCACACAAGGAACTGGTTCTCATCTGTGCTCCCTTCTAGATGAGCATGCTAGGAAGGCTTCTCCAGCAGCTTGGCTCCATGAAGATTTCCAGCCTCTTAAGTCTCCTGCAGGTATACTGATAATGTTCCTAAAAGAATAATCACTGACAACCTGGCAGGAACCAGCTGGCAGAAGCTTCTGTGGCTATTGAGTTGCAGGTGCGTCTGCAGGGAGGACATTTCAGGCTCCTTTCCTGGTTGCTGAACACAAGTCCGTCTCCCATCGCAGGGGTGAGTAGTGTGTCCCCGATGACACCACAGGCTGAGCCATGGTTTTGTGGGATCCATCCATCTGAAATGCAAATACTCCTCTTAAGGTCCTCTGAGAGGGAGGAACAAACCTACAGGAAACAGTAAGGCTCTAGATACATACAAACACATAGAGAAGGTGCTGAGTGATCTGGAGAGACGCCGTGGTGGGTGCATTCCCCTCCCCCTTCCCCTGGGACTCAGCAGCTGGGGGCTTTCCCTGCTCATCTGGACAGACCCTGCCTGGCACAGCAGGAAGGGATCCATGGCAGCCTCGCTGCCCTGCTGCTGCTCTCACGGCCTGCAGGGCTGTTTCCCAGCCTGGGCTGGCTGCAGCTTCTCCCCAGCCTCTGCAGGAAGGCATTTGGCACCAGCTGACAGGGAGCCCCAACTGCACCATGGCTCATGCACACCCTGAGATCCCCTGCAATTTCCCAGTCACTGAGCACATCTGGAGGGGCAGATGTTTGGAGGAGGGTGGGCCCTGCAGCAGCCCCAGTAACCTGGTCTTTATCCTGAATCTCATCCATGACTGAGACAAGCTTTGCCTCCTGAAGATGCCACCTTCCTGCTGGGGAACAGCCCAAATGATCCAGCTGTCCCTTTTCCTTTCCTCAGAGATGGAAGGAGAGGCTGTGCTGAAGGCTGAGTTTCCCAGAGGAAGCAGTGGCTCATTGGCAGCCTCTGCTGCAGGAAGGGAGGCGCTGCCAGGCACAGTCACAGGAGGTAATTGCTGTGCCTCTGGGCCTGAGCCCTGCTGAGCCTTGAGCTGCCCTCTCTGCTGCTTGGCAGGGCGGGCTCACAGCATTACCTGAGCCCCTTGCAGTGCTCACTTCCCCATAGAAGGGGGATCCCAGCACACCATGGAACATTTCCCATCTGTGCTCCTTTCTAGATTGGGACCGTGACTTGAAGCGTTTGGAAAGACTGGTAAAGCACGGTTTAAGGATCTTGGAGTCTGGTGAAGGTAGGTTATCAGCAACCCTTTCCTAACAGAGAAATCATTGTCCAGAGGAATATTTATGTGTGATTTCCTTTAAGATCCTTTGAAGTTTGATGGATTCTGGAAATCCTGTCCCCCAAATTCCTACTCCTGTGCCCAAGAGCAATCCCACAGGAGGATCACTGTCCGTGGGAGGAAGGAGCATTTAGCTGTCCATCTTCCACCCATGTGCAATGCCAGTGTGTTCTTCCGTGTGCTCTGTGCAGCCCCAGAGAAGAGCAGAGAGGGAAGGGGCTGGGCCCAGGGCTGTGTCCCGGGGCTGAGCCTTTCTCAGCTCCTTTGCCTGCCCCAGGGAGCCTGAGCTGCTCCTGCTGCCGCTGTCAAGCCCTGGCCCTGTCTGCGGCTGGGTTTAGAGCTGCTGGCAGCTCCAGGGAGTCCTTTCTCTCCTGACTGCCCCACAAGGGGCTCCTTCCATCCCAGTGCGGGGCCAGCACTGGCATGTGGTCCCCCTGCCCCTGCTCCTGAGTGGAAGGTAGAGCTGAGGGAGTGCCTTGGAGGGCTCCAATCGCCCAGGAGCACTCACTGCCACTGCAGCCTGAAGGAGAATCTTCAGCAGTGTCCCCGGAGGTGTTCTGTCCTGCCTTTCTTTGCAGCTGAAAGTGAGGATGAAGAGGATCTGGATTCCCAACCCATACCCATTACTGAGCCTCTGGGAGATGGTGAGGGTAGGTCAAGGCCTTTCCCCCTGTGAGAGCTGCCAGCTCAGAGCCCAAAGCTCGGCCAGGGGGGCATCGCTGCAGGTGCCTGGACAGAACCACGCACGTGTGTGCCCTCGCCCTGGGCCATCCCCTCACCGCTCCTGGGGCTCAGTGCTGCCCGTGCAGATCTGCAGAGATGACAGAGGCTTCTGTGGCTGTTGAGTTACAGGTGTGGCTGCAGAGAAGACTTTCTCAGGTCCTTTGGTGCATGTTGCTCGCAAGCCCAGCTTCCATCGCAGGGGTGAGTAGTGTGTCCCTGCTGACTCCACAGGCTGAGCACGGGTTTTGTGGTATCCATGCCTGGGAAATGGAAATATTTCTCTTAAGGTCCCCTGAGAGGAAAGAACAAACATATAGGAAGGAGTAAATCCAGGGAGGAATCAAAACATCTTGAAGAAATCCTGAGTGATCTGGAGAGACAGCATGGTGGGTGCATTTCCCTCCCCCTTCCCCTGGGACTCAGCAGCCGGGGGCTGTCCCTGCAGATCTGGACAGGCCGTGCCTGGCACAGCAGGAAGGGATCCATGGCAGCCTCGCTGCCCCGCTGCTGCTCTCACGGCCTGCAGGGCTGTTTCCCAGCCTGGCCTTGCTGCAGCTTCTCCCCAGCCTCTGCAGGAAGGCATTTGGCACCAGCTGACAGGGAGGCCCAGCTGCACCATGGGCCTGAGATGCCTGCAGTTTCCTACTCTCTGGGGAGCTGCAGAGAGGCACCTGTTTGCTGGAGGGTGGAGTTTTGGAGCAGCTCCAAAACTCTGGGCATTTTCCTTGTCTTTATCCACCTCTTTGACAAGTATTGCTGGGAGCAGCACAGCACAGCACAGAGGAATTATTGCATGCAGGCTCAGGGCTTTGGGCACTGAGCAGTCCTGTGCCAAGAGGCAGCAAGATGCCTGCAGGCCCCAGCTCAGGGGGAAACAGAGAGCGAGAATGTCCTGGCTGTATCCACCCTGCTGCCAGCTCAGCAGTGCAGCATAGCAATGGCTCACGCTCCCCATTGCTCCTAAGATGCAGCTGGCACCTCAACACGTGCTGACAAAATCTGGAAAAGCATGAGAAGAGGCTTCTGCCGGGGAACATCTTGTTTGATGAAGTTGATGGCCATTGTGGCTGGTGCAGCACTTGGCCTGATGATGTGCTCTGTCGGAATCTGGTCTTGCTGGAACAGAAAATGGTGAGTGTTTTGCTGATCTCAATCTCAAACCACTTACTTTAAAGGCTGCTAAAAATCAGAGAAGATTCCCAGTGAGGCTGCAGTGAAGCTGTGGCCAGTCCATGGCTGTCCAAAGAACTCGGCTGAGGGCTCTGCTGTGCCCAGTGCTTTCCTTGGCCTCTTCATTGCTGAGGCTTGTCCTGCGGGGCCCGCTGGGGCTGCAGCCAGTGCTGGCTCCCACTGAGGCTGCCTGGCCAAGAGCAGCCCCAGGGGCACAGGGCAGAGGCAGAGCAAGGTGGGGAGGAGAAAGAGCAAGGACGAGATTGCCCCTGAAAGGCAGAGGCGCTCTGGGGCCCGCTCCTGGCCAGGGAGCCTGCCCAGAGCCGTCCCCTGCTCGCCGGGGCCTTGAGGGGCAGCTGTCCAGCCGGGCCAAGGTGTGCCAGCCGCTCCAGCCGTGCTGGGGAGCCCTGCCAGCTCTGGGCCCTGCTGTGCAGGAGGCTCCCTGTGTGCCACTGGCAGCTGGGGCCTCAGCCACTGCTCTCTCCCAAGGTGCTGCTGTGCATCTCCAGGAGACGAGCCTAACAAGTCTGGCAGAGAGAACTTGACCCGTGTTCCCAGCTCTTCACGTCTGCCCCCATCTGCCCTGTCACAGCTTCTGGACCATCTTGAGCCATTCCCAAAACAAACCCCTCCACAACGAGACCCTCTGCCCCTGAGCCCCCTGGTCCTGTTCCCCTAGACTGACTGAAGGTGGGCAGGCCCCACCTGCCAGGGAAGGGCTTGGCCCACATTTTATGTTCAAATAAAGTAATAAGAGTTGTCAGAGATATGTCCAGGTGTTTCCAACAGCAAAGCCCAGCCGGCACCAGCACTGGCTGAGTTCCATGGCCAGGAGCAGCCATGGATGCCCACGGTGAGGGCAGGCAGGAGCCAGGCAGGGGCTGCTGTGACCAGCAGCGGGGCCCTGAGGGGCTGGGGGAGCCCATGCTGAGCATCCCTGGGCTGAGGGCACATCTCCTTCAGTGGGATCATCTGGGCCTGGACATCCTCCAGTAGCATGCCCAGGAAAAGAGAGAAGCCATCAAGAACATCTGCAAAGACACAGCCTGAGCAGCAATGCCAGCAGGCAAAACAAAGCTCCTCCCCAATTAACACACAGTTGGTTGGACCTAATTGATGGGCCATCACCAATCCAGGGTGCTGCACAGGGTCTGCTCCTCTGGGCGAGGGTGGGAAGGGAAGGGAAGGGAAGGGAAGGGAAGGGAAGGGAAGGGAAGGGAAGGGAAGGGAAGGGAAGGGAAGGGAAGGGAAGGGAAGGGAAGGGAAGGGAAGGGAAGGGAAGGGAAGGGAAGGGAAGGGAAGGGAAGGGAAGGGAAGGGAAGGGAAGGGAAGGGAAGGGAAGGGAAGGGAAGGGAAGGGAAGGGAAGGGAAGGGAAGGGAAGGGAAGGGAAGGTCTGTGTGGCCTTGGGGCCTGATGGGGCTGATAAACAGCCCCAGAGGCACAACAACCCAGCTGCAACCACACTTGATTTCCAGGTCAAAACACTTGGCGTCGCTGCCCCGGGCTTCCCCATAAGGCGTGTGGGGGCTTGGAGACCCCATAAGGTGCACGAGGGGCTAGGGTCCCTTGTGAGACACACAGGGATAATTTAGGTTCCCTCTGAGACATGGAGGGCACTGGGGTCCACTTGAAGTTATGCATGAGATTTGGAATCCTATGTGAGGCATGCAGGGGGACTGGGATCTTTCCCAATGTGTGCAGGGGGCTGGGGGTCTCTGCTGAGCACAGGACGGGCTTTTGGGGTCTCATTTCAGATGTGGAGAGGGCTGTGGACCCTGCTAAGCGTGCCAGTGCTTTGCGTCCCTCCTGCTGCACGCAGTGGGGCTGGACTCTCTTCTGAGGCACGCAGGGGACGGAGCCCTCCCGGGTTCCCTGCCGGGCCCGTCCGGCTCGGGGCTGCCGCGGCCCAGGGGCAGCCGCCGTGCCAGGATGGCTGTGGTGAGGGGGCGAGGCGGAGCTGCCCCGCCGGGTCGCGCTGCACGGGCACGGCACGGACGATGCTGAGTGCCGGGCAGGCAGCAGGGCAGGTCTGGATATGGCAGGGCAGGGCCCGGGGGGCAGCGAGACTGGAGGCCTCTGCCTCCCTGCACTCCTGGCCTCAGGGAGCTGCTGGGAAGAGGCCCTGGGGAGCCTTGGTCAGGAATGGCCCTGGGCCCTCCTTCATGCTCCCAGGGACGGCAGGTTCTTCAAAGGACTTGGGCTTTTGCCTTGGAGTCCCTGAGAGGTTTGTGCAACCATGGCCTCCAATTATCTGCTGCAATTAGTCCCTGGAGATTCTTTGTCAGTAACAACACTCAATGGGGCTCATTAATGCTTCAAGGTACTGCAGTTCTTTTAAAGTAATTCCCTTTTTCCTTCCCACACTGAGTCTCTGAGAGGTTTGTGCCATCCTGGCCTCCAATTCTTTCCTCCAACAAGTCCATGAGGAATCTGTGTCGATGGACCTCAGGGGACCCATTCATGCTTTGAGACACTTTGGGTTTTTCCTCGGATTTTGACTCCTGGTTAGGTTGGTGCAATCTCCTCTCAGGCCCTGAGCTTCCAGGGCTCAGCTCTAAATGCACCACCGGGCTCATTGGGATCAAGCAAGTCCTGACAAACCATGGCTCTGCCCTGTTTTCTCTCTGCTCTAGTGCAGTCCATTAGGAAGGTTTCCTACAATACTGATGGAAAACTATTTGCAAGAGCTTCCAATAAATCCACATTCCTATTTGAAGAGTATATTTTATGACTGTTCTATTTAGAGCAGAAGTGGCTGCAGCATTCAGCGACTGATACTGGCCCAGGGACTCTCCTGAGGATGTCTGGCCTAGTCAGAGAAGCTGTGCCTGGAGGTCTGAGGCAGTGTGGACAACCTTGCCCCACATAGCCCAAGCCCGTCCTGTCTCTGCTCAGTCACCTGGGGACCTGCTGAGCTTGGAGAACTGGCTGCGCTCAGGCAAAGAGGGGTTTTCTTCTTTTATTTTTTGAAGCAATCTAAAACTCCTAAGCTTCCCCATTTAAAACAGACACACTCCTCAAGTGTGTGCCAAGCCCTAGGTACCTCCAATGAGGTTCCCCTTCCCCAAGGCAGAGCCCTGCAAGGAATGATGTAGACACACAGGAAGATCTGCAATGAACACAAATGCAGAGTTGGCTCAGGGCAGAATTAGAGCCACTCCTGAAGGACAGACCAGCTTTGCACTCCTTGCAGCTCAAAGCTCCCAGTGGGTCACTGGGAGGTGTGTGAGTGACTCAAGAGGAAGGGAAGGGAAATGCAGAGAGCCCTGGAAGTGCTTCTGTGCAGACAGGCTGTGGGGAAGGGCACCGCACACCTGCCCTGGGCCGGCTGTGAGGGTGGATCATCATCCCAACCTGCACTGGGCATTGCAAGGGACTGCTGCCATGGACACCGCACTGACCCCAGTGCGCCAGCCCATTGCTCAGGGCTGGTGTCACTGCCCAGAGCCAGAGGGGAGCCCTTGCTGTGGGTCTGTGCCGTGGCCGCCTGCCCTGTGCCGCGCGGGCCGGTCAGGCGCCGCGGAACCTGCAGCAAACAGCAGGGCCAGGGCCAAGG
Organism: Taeniopygia guttata; assembly: GCF_048771995.1. Taxonomy (NCBI): domain Eukaryota; kingdom Metazoa; phylum Chordata; class Aves; order Passeriformes; family Estrildidae; genus Taeniopygia; species Taeniopygia guttata. Next base: position 4,542,515 of record NC_133057.1, read on the forward strand.
CCAGGTCAGGCAGACAGAAAGGGGCAGTGCTGGGCACTGTTTGCATGGCAGCCCTCACTGGGACACCACACCTGGGTCACCTGGCCTGGCAGGTGCCATGGAAACCCCTGGCAGGGACTGATGGCACAGACCCTGGCACTGAGACGCTGCTGCTGGGCCGGGTGCTGAGCACAGGGCTGGGCACACAGAGATGCTTTTGTTCTTGCTGAGCTCCCACTGAGCCAAAGCCTGGCCTGCCCATCCTCTGGCCACGCTGGAGAGGGGCTGGGGCTGCGGGGGAGCTTGGGAGGGGACACAGCCAGGACAGGTGACCCCCACTGACCCTGGGGATACCCCAGACCATAGGGCATCATGCTCAGGGTATAAAGTGGGGGGAACAAGGAGGAAGGGGGGACATTTGGAGTGATGGCTTTTCTCTTCCTAGGTAACACTTAGGCTGGAGGGGGCCCTGTTTCACCAGTGGGCAGGGTCAGCACCAAAGACAGACACCAACTGAAGGAATTGTGTCATTTATATCATGCACAGCTGCAAAGAATTACAAAAGGATAAGCTCAGCAAAGCACATCATCTTTAGCAAAGCATTACAAAAGAAGCTCAGCAATGCATCCAGTCATTGCTACCAGAGATTGCCTGGAGTGATTAAGGAAAGATCCATCACCAGTTAGCCTCAGGCTTTACCATCATCCACAGCCACACATCAGCTGGGGGAAGCCAAGGACTGGAGAGCCACTCCCAGACACTGGGAATTCCTGCAGGTGCCTCCACCTCTGCAGGCAATGAGGCTCCAACCCCAAAGCTGTGAGAGTGTTATGAACAAAACAGCCTGGCTGGGACACTTAGCTTGGGCTAAGTACTGAGACTGAAATGTTAATTAGCTAATTGTTCCTGGGAATCACCTACCTCCCCCGACCCTCACTACCATTCTAGGACTGGGATGCAAAATAATCCAGTGGAATCATGGGAGGGGGTTTGGGGGGATGAAAAACACCCCTAAATGGAAAAGATGGGCACAGTGGAGGGGGCTGGATGGGTGTGCTCGTTGGGGAAAAGGGAACCCCATCCTTAGTCTGTGTTTGGCCTGTCACCATAACCTACAGAGGACCAGACTGGACTGGGCTGTGGGAAGCAGGAGTAAAGCACACACACACTTCCTGGTGCTGCCAGGAGAGAAGGAGAGGGATAGCTGCTGCTGGACTTCAGCAGCAGGCTCTGCACATCCCCCCACCCTTTGGCTACCAGTGTGCCAGGAGGAAAGGAAAGAGGATGGTCTGCTGAGACTTCAGATATGGACTGTACACCTCTTCACCTCCAGCTACCAGCGTGCCACGGAGACTCCAGGGACAGACTCTGCACGCCTGCTCACCCTTCGGCTACCGGAGAAGCTACAACAGCGGGGGCGAGCTCCTTGTTGAGCCCCCTGCAGAGCTGACTTTTTAATAAAGAGCTGACTATTAATAAAGGCATAGACCCTGTTCATTTCAAGAGGACCCAGCTTTTACACTGTTAAACAAACAAGCTGGCATCACTGCTACTGCGAGAACATCTGCTTTCATTCTCCTGACTGCTTTCTCCCAAAGCCTGGCCAGGGCTGAAGGAGGAACCAAGGGAGTTGACTTTCATCCTTCACCCCCAAACAAGGCCAGATGGGGCCATGTCTGTTTCTAAATACAGAAATATAAATCCATGTTTTATCAAGGAACACATACATTGATCATGTTGTTAATCATGCTTCATTAGTGAGTGGATACAAATACAACATTTGCTTGGAAGGTTCATCTAGAGGTGAGCTTTGCCTCAGGGCCTGTTCAGGCCTTGATCACAACCTGTTCAGGCCTTGGTACTTTGATCGGTCCTGAGACCTACAATCAACTACAACCTTTGTAATAATTCTTTCAGTAACACAGCTTAGATTTAGGTATTAGGCATAAAGGCATCTCCTCTTGTTCTACAATTAAGTGCAGTTTAAGTTCATTACTCAGAGCTATTCACGTTCCTTTTAAAACATGCCTTAATAGTTGCTATTCTCTGTTATTTATCAAATGCCTCTCTTTTCTTGAGACTGTCTCTTTTAAGAAAGGTCCCAATACTCCACTTCCCAGCACAAAGTGTCACAGCAACTCACCAAGTGCACACACTGCAATGATGACAGGCACTGCCACGAATGCATTTCACAGCAGCCTCTAATTTGGCAGCCACGAAGCCAATCCCACCAAGAAGAATTTTCTTCTTTCTGCCACTCTTCTACTGCTCTTTCTGTCAAGGTGATTCCTGACTGTTGGCCTTCAAACCCATCACTGCTAGCAGTGCAACATCCCCATCTCCTGATAGCCCAGGTTCCTCCTTGGCCAGCAAGCAGATAATCCAAGGCCATGCGGTTCTCTGGAGTCCCCATTTTGTTTGTTGGAGCTCATAGGATGTGCTATTGGACATTTTAACAGTATCATTTGCTACCTCTTCTAATAATCCAATGTGCTATTGGACATTTTAACAGTATCATTTACTACCTCTTCTAATAATCCCGTCAGCTCATTCATGTAAACTCCACGGGATGGGGCAGTGCACATGGGGCACAGGGTGAACCAGAATCTTTTACTTTCTGAAACCCAAGGCACTCTTTGGGTGGAAAATGTTCTCTGGGCCCTAACTCTTCAGTGTGGTCGTTGCTGAAGGACCCTAAATGGGGGCCCTGCAGCTGGGAGTGGTGAGACACTGACACTGACCAGCTGCAGCACCCCAAGTTCTATTGACATTGGGAGTGATGGTAAAGCACAGAAATCTTCTGACACTGTAGCCTCTATAACTATAACAGGGTTTGGTTTCTCCTGACGGGAAATCTGAGTGAATCCTGTCACACAGATCGTTGTATTCCCGTGTCCCACAGCACAGGTTTCTGTAACTGTCCCTTCATTGACTCCGTTACGAGGCAGAGCCCATTGACAGAGTTCTGGCCACCCCACAGGGTGGGCCCTCCAAGGGAACCCCATTCCTCCCAACTTCAGCTGAGAACATACCCAGCAATTAGTGACACTGAGTGCTTTGGCTACCTTGGTCATTAAATTTCCAAAACATTTTGATGACTGATCTCTTGGTGAAACTCTGGAAGTGTTTTGGCAAACGTCAGTAGTACTTTAGTGACACCGTTCTTCATTCTTTTTGCTCAATCTCATTCAAGTTAGGAACAATAATTCTGTTGTCCATGGAGCTGGCACCTTTTTAATTACAGTATAATGCTCCAAGGTCCTTTATTGTTCAGCTTTACCATGTTGTCTGTGGGTAACAAGGCTTGGTGGGGCCCTTTCCCCTTTGGCTGGAAGAGGGCCAGGACCTCTATTTAAAGAAAAAAAAAAGGTAAAGAAAAAAAAAAAACAACAAACAATTAGATGAATTGTAAAAGATACAAGTAAAATCCAAGTGCTAGTGAAACAACTTCTGTAACTTTGCATTAAGAGGTAAATGATCTTTTTAAAAAGAGAACTCAGTTATTTACATTGTAAATGTGCTGATGGCATGGATCCATCTTACTGACCTCAACAGCCTTTTTTACAGTTTTTGGGGTTTGTTTCCAACATTGTTATTTTAAATGGTGGTCAAAGCAATAGGAAATTGATTGGGGCCCTTCAAGCTCCAGGCAGGACTGGGAATCTCAACTCTGTCAAACCCCAAATCTTTTAGAAGATGACCTTCCTTCTCACTCTGTGAATGAGCTGCACATTCCCTCTGAAATTGTCAGGGGTTTCTTACAGATGAAAAATCCCACTTACGGCTTTTTGCTCTGGTTTGGAAGTGGGAAGGGCAATTCTCCATCCATCAGCTCCAGACTGCACTGCCTCAGGAACACGGCTCACTTGCCAGCTTTGGCCACTCGTGGCACATCTAGAGGAGGAAGAAAGTGCAACTGCACGATTCCAGCCAAAAAGAAATGAAGAATGAATAGTGGAGATCCAGGCATTCCTGTGGAGATTCAGGGGTTCAGCTGGGACAGTGAAGAGTTTGGGTCCTTGCCAATTGGATGTGTGTCCCCAGCTGCAATCTCCTGGCCTGCAGGAGAGTCTCACTCACCTGCCAAAGCAGAAAGCTCAGGCACTGTGCTCGGAATAGGCTTGTCTGATGCAAAGCTGTCAGAGCAATGTGAGGGCAGAGCCAGCCCAGCTGTGCCCAGGGCAGAGCCCAGCAGAGCCCTGGCAGAGCCCAGAGCAGCCTGAGCACCCGCAGAGCCCGGCTGCAAGGAGAGAAACCAGAAACTGCCCGTCAGCTGAAGGCTGCTGTCCCCTTGTCCCAGATGCCCACAGAGCCCAGGCCATGCTGGCTGTGCCCAGAGCTGTGCCCAGAGCTGCCCATCACTGCTGCCTTTGGGAGCAGAGCAGGAGGGCAGGACATTCCCAGCCTGCAGCCAGCCACGGCACATCCAGCCCTCAGCAGCTGCCCAGAGCAAGAGACTCCTTGTGCTTGTTGCTGTCTCCCAAAAGCTCTGATCCCACCATGCCAGGCAGACGGGGACTCACCTCACGCCATCCTCCACTGGGAGAAAAGCTGGTCCCAAACGATGTCCTCAGCCTTCTCCAAGGGCACGGCCAATCCACGCTGCAGCTGCTCCCAGGCACTTCCCAATCCCGACTGGACCTTACATAGAACGCTTCCTCTAGAAAAACAAACAACAAACTGTTGAAAAGAGATTGGAGACAAAGGGAAACAAGAAAAAAACTCTTTATCTCTGTCAAGGGCCTGAGGAAGGCCCAACCCCTACATGCTAGGGAAAATCCCACCCAAAGGGGAGAGAAGCCCACACTTTCTCTCTTCCCTCCTACACTGCCCCCCAAAATAACAGTGATCCCAAAGCAAACAAGGGCAGTGGAGCAGCCCAAGCCCTTCCTTGCCTGCAAAGCAAAGCAGCCCCTGCACAGGTTCTGGAGTCCCACCTCTGCTCCCACCATGGAGGTTTGTTTGTGTCAGGCTGGCTGCCCCAGCCCCAGCCCCAGCCCCAGCCCAGGCCATGCTGGGTGCTGGGGGCTGTTGGCAGGGCCAGGAGCCAACCCCCATCTTGTATCCCCCCAAGCCCGTGCCCCCAGCCCTGCCAAAAAGCAGCTGGGCAGCGACTGAAGTTGCATCTGCCCCAGCACAGGGGGAACCTTTTGTTCCCAGCCAGGCTGTGCAATGCCCAAATCTGGGAGCATTTCCCCGGCTGTGGACTCATCTGCGAATTCGCTGTGGAGCCAGGCTTTGAAGACGGTGCCAGAAGTCCATCATCTTCAGCTGCCAGTGGCCAACTTGAGGAAGAGTTTGTCATCCTTGATGTCATCCTCACTGTCTCCAGCAGCAGCAGCCCCAGCTGGTACAGCTTCTCCAGGGGCTCCTTCTCCTTCCCTGGGTCAGACCAGGCTGTCAGGGTTCTGCCCAGGGCCCCAGCTGTCAGGGAACCAGGACACGCAAAACCAGCTCGGATGGCAGCCACCAGTGCTGGGCAGAGCAGCTCAGCTCCAGCACAAGGGCTGTGTGTTCCCACCCAAAGATCCCAGTGCATTGATACAGGCAGGGAAAAAAGTCTGGGTTTCCTTGCTTCTGATTGCCAGGGCATGTGTGGACCTGTAACTTACCAGGGCCCTGGAGCAAAGTGTGCATGTGGCTCTCTCCCTTCTTCTATGGCAGGTGAATATCCTGTATCCAAGGTTCACAGAACAGGTCTTCTAATGAAGGTCTGTCCAAGAAGTGCATGGATAAACACCACCTGATAAGATCTTGGCACTCTGGGCAGAGAAACCAGAAACCACCGGTCAGCTAGAGAAGGCTCCTGTCTGCTTTGCCCCACTCTTCCCATGCCCAGGCCATGCTGCTTTTGTGCTCAGAGCTGTGCCTAAACTTTCCCATCAATTCCCTGTTGTGGAGGAGAGCAGGAGAGCAGGACATGTGCCACCTCCTCAGCGGCTGCCAGAGCGAGATGCTCACGAGCTGCTGCTGTCTCCCAGCACTGGTATTCCCCCGTGGCCAGAGATGAGGATCCACCTGGAGAGAGCCGCTGTGGCAGCGAGAGCTGATGGTCCCAGCTGATCTTCCGGCCCCTCCTGAAAGGGTGCTGCCCGCAGACCATCTGGTGCAGCAGGATGCCCAGGGACCAGATCGTTGCTGCCTCTCCGTAGTACCAGCCCAAGTGGGTCCATTCCGGGGGGCTGTATGACAGTGTTCCTGTGGAATACAGATGGAGTTCATCAGGGGGATGCTGCTGCTTCCAGAGCCTGGCCCCAGCATCCCTGGGCGTGTAGGGGCTGCCCCAGTGGCACACGGGGCGACTGCTGCACTCTCGCCAGCACCTGGGACTTGTGTACAAACTCAGGGCTGGACAAGAAGCCACTGGTGCTGGAAGAGGGCAGCAGAAGCCCCGGCAAGGCCTGACCATGACATGTAAAGCAAAAACCCACTCAGGGCTGGGGGAAAAAAACATGTCCTTATCCTCCCTGCCTGCAGTGCCCCAAAAATATTATGAAGCCAAGACAAACAAGGTGAGCGGAGCAGCCCAAGCCCTTCCTCTCGCCTGCACACCAAACTGGCTGGTGCACTGGTCCTGGACCCCTCCTCTGCTAGCCCCACGCACAAGTGCTTTTGTCGGGCTGGCTGCTGCTGCTCCAACCCCAGCCCCAGGCAGAGTGGTGGGCAAAGGCTGCCAGCGGGGCTAGAAGATGCCTCCCCACCCAGCCCTGCTCAAAAGCAACTCAGCTGAAGACTCAGTACCCTGACTGGCAGCAAAAGGGAGGATCCTCGCTGCCACACCCAGCTTGGCCTGTGAGATGCTGGGCCATGAGATGGTGGGACCGGGAGCAGACCCCTGCCCAGGCTCACCTGCAAAGTGAGTGTAGGCTGTGTCTTGCAGGTAGGTGCCACAGCCAAAGTCAATCAACTTTGCCTGGCCAGTGGCCAGGTCAACCAGGATGTTCTCTGGTTTGATATCACGGTGCAGGACCCCTCGGCTGGTGCAGTGCCGCACGGCCTCCAGCACCTGGCGGAACAGCTGCCGTGCCACCTCTTCAGAAAGCAACCTCCGTGCCCGAATGAAATGCAGGAGGTCCTGAGACCGCTCCGGCCGCTCCAGCACCATCACGATGTTGTTGGGGAGCTCAAGCCACTCCAGCAGCTGGACCACGCCAGGGTAGCCAGTGGACACCTTGTCCAGCAGGACGATCTCCAGGGGTGCGCTGGTGCCGTCGGGCTGTGGGAGGACCATGGTGCCACCAGTGGGACTGATGTCGTGCCAGGGCTGGGGAACCCCTCAGCCAGCCCGGGATGCTCTGTGCCCTGCGCTGGCCCCACGCCCGCTCCCCATCGAGGGGTCCTGGTGGCTTCCCCCATGCCGGGCCTCGCCTCATCCCCGCCCGGCACGGCCCGGCTGTTCCCGCTGGCCCCACTCACTCACCAGCTCGTCCCAGTGCCGGATGCGGTTCCGTGGCACCCTTTTGATGGCCACCTGCAAGCCAAACGCACCACCGGGCTCAGCTCGCCGCCCGCCCTGCCGAGCCCCATCCTCCTGCTTCCTTCTCCTCCTTCCGCCTCCTCCTTCTCTTCCTCCTCCATCCTCCTCCTCCTCCTCCTCCTGCGCCCGCCGCCGGCCCCGCCACTCACCGGGGCACCGTCCGAGAGCCGCGTGGCTGCGAAGACGCTGCCGAAGCCGCCGCGCCCCAGCAGCGAACCCACTCGGTACCGCTGCTGCAGCGCCTCCTGCGCCTTCCCTGCGGGCGGGACGCGGCTGTCAGCGCTCGGCCCGGGGCCAGGAGCGGCCCCCGAGCGCCCCTCAACCGCCCCGGGCCGGCCATCCCCAGGCCTTCGGTCTCGGGAACGGGACACGGGAGGCTCGGGGCCGGCGGCCGCGCTGCTGAGCAGCGGCGGAGCTCGGGCCGGGGAAGCCGCGGCGGAGGTGGCAGCGGCCGTGCCGCGTGTGTCCTCCGCGGGGCCCGGGAGGAGCCAGGGCCGGGGCCGGGGCCGGGGCCGGGGCCGGGGCCTGCGCCGGGGCCGGGGCCGGGCTCGGGCCAGGCGGAGCCAAAGGGCCCAGCCCCAGGCACTGATGCCCGCCCAGCAGCGCCACTGCCAGCACAGCCAGAGCCGGGCGGAGGCGAGACCGCGGCGGGGCGGGCGGGGACGGGGACGGGGCAGCCCCGCCCGGGGCCGGGGGCGGGCCGGGGGCATGGCCCGGCCCGGCATGGGGGAGAAGGAGGCGGGGAGAGGGGAGGGACAGCGGGTAAGGGAAACCGAGAGGACAGCGGGAGAGAAAGAAGAGAAAGAAGAGAAAGAGAAAAAAGAGAAAAACTGCTTTTGCTGCCGCTGCTGCCGCTGCTGCTGCCGCCGCTGCTGCCGCCGCCGCCGCTGCTGCCTCTGCAACTGAAGCACCGAGGCCGTTTGTCCGCGTGTCCGTTCCCCGCTCGCCCCACGGCCGAGCCCCACGCGCCCCGGGGACAGCTCCTTCATCTGTCCAAACACGGGAACTTTGCAGTGTTGAGCCCAGATCCAGAGTCCTGACTCCTGCACACTGGCAGAGGAATCCCCTGCGCTGTGTCGCTGCTGTGCATTGTCCTTGCTGAGGTTCAAACACTATTGGGGCACATTCCCTTGGTGTAGGATTCATACCTGACCCAAGCACTGCACTTACGTCTCCAGCGTTGCTTTCCAGTAGAAACAGGGGAAGGAAAACTGCGTGTAGCTCCTGGTGTTTTAGAGTGTTTATAACTTGCTAAGTGACCCATCTTAGAGGTGAGATGCATTTGGAATTCATGGCATGGAGAAGTCGTGCAACATGGAAAAGGGGAGCATAGAAATAAAGAGGAAAACATCTTAGATAGTTTCTTTCATTTTCATTTCACTTCTGCAAAGCTGTTCCACTTTTCCAGGAATCTTCCCCTGTCTGCTCTTGTCGAGAAACTCTCATGGAGAGCAAGGTCGAGCTTCTGTCCCAAGATTTGCCACCTACTACAGCTTCTCTTGGCTTTCTACACTGCACTGTGTGTGCAGCACGACTTTTGCAGCAAAGCAGGCCAAATGTTTGGAGAACTTTACATGTCCTTTCTTTTCCTGGGGGGTGGGGGAGTTGTGCCACTGGTGAAGTGGCACAATTGTGACTGTTTGTCCTGGTTTAGGGCAAATTTTGTGAGGAAACCTCCAAAAGGAGTCTGTCTACAAATGAAGTTCAAGCAGCCCCTCCCCCTACTATTTCAGGAGAAGACTTCCCTGGAGAAAAGTGAAAAAAAAGCAGTGTATTTAACAAGTAAAGTATTCACAAGCGTGACTAATATGAAATAAAACCCTACACAGTTCTGAAGAGATGGCAATTCAGAAAGTCCTTTTTGTGGGTTGTAGTTGGCTCACTCGGTCTCTTCTCAGTCCCTCTGGCCCTGGAATGCAGGGTCCCAGATCTCAGTGGGCCACAGGTGTGAGCTGACAGTGTTTTTCTGGGTTTTCAGTCCAGAGCATATTTAACCAGTTCCAAGAAAAAGGAAAGCCACAGTCCGAGCTGAGCCTTCTCTGCCTCAGCTAGCTAAAAACCAAATTGCTAGACCTGGGCTGTGAAGACACCGAGAAATTTCCAAATCTGGGCAGTGGTGGTGCCAGCAAACACCACACCTGGGTGGTGTTGGAACTGGAAATTATTGGCTTTTGGCTTTCTGTGCCAGCAAATCACTGGACTTGGGATGTGCTGGCACTAAGAAGTTTTCAGATCTGGGCGCTGGCGGGGCCAGTAAACACCAGATCTGGGCCATGTTGTTGGCAGCAAGAGAAATCTGCCAGATCTGGGCACTGCTGGCACCAGGAAATTTCCAAACCTGGGTACTGGCGCAGCAAACAAGATGTGGGCAGGGCTAGACCTAGTGCCAGGAAGTTGCCAGGTTTTGGATTTCTGTGCCTGCAAATTGCTGCACTTGGGCTGTGCCTGAAGAGGGAAATTTCCAGATCTGGACACTGGCAGTGCCAGCAAAGACCACATTTCAGGCTCCAGGTGCCAGGAAGGACTGGATCTGGACCCCTTCCTCTTTTCCTTCCTTCCTTCCTGGGGTCCTGCTGCCAGCAAACCCCAAACTGGATGGTACCGGGCAACGGGAATTTGCCAGGTTTTAGCTTTCTTTGCCAGCAAATTGCTGGACATGAGCGGTGACGGAAGAGGGAAATATCCAGATCTGGGCACTGGTGGTGCCAGCAAACACCAGTGAAACCTTCTGGTCCGCACGTAGACGGATGACCAGTGGTTTCCCCGAGAACTGGCTCTGGTGACTTTACAAAGAAAGACTGCTTTGATCTGGTTGTCTGGAAACAGAAGTTCAACGAAGGCGAACACAACAAACAGGACGGCGTGCAGAGTACAGAGAGCGAATGAGAAGAAAGCCTGGGTCCAGTGTCTAGCAGGGATATTGATGCATTTATATATGGGGAGGGGCAAAGGCGGGATCTGAGGGCAGGATCCAAGAGGAAGGAACGATTCAGAATATGACAATTTTTGCAGTAAAAAGTAAGCAATGGTGGCAAAGAGAAGTCAGAACTTTCTAGTAACTATCTGCATAACTGAACAAGAGGAGTATGGGTGGGAGCTCCTGCTCACCCTAACCAGAGAGGGTTTTCCCAAGGCTTTACATCAAGGTCTCCTTCTTCTTTTAAACCAACCCCAACAGACCAGATCTGGGCAGTGCTAATGCCAGCACCGGGAAGCTACCAGGTTTTGGCTTTCTTTGCCAGAAAATTGCTGCATTTGGGTTGTGCTGACACTGGGAAATTGCCAGATCTGGGCACTGGCAGTGCCAGTGCATGCCAGATCTGGGCAGGGAAAGTGCTGGCACTGTGAAATTGCCTGATTTTAACTTTCACTGCCAGCATGTTGCTGGAATTATGCTGTTCAGGAATCCAAAAAATTCTGGATCTGGGCACTGGCGGTGTCAGCAAACACAAGATTGGGTTGGTGTAGGCACCATGTCTATGCCTGGTTTTGGATTTGTGTGCCAGCAAATTTCTGGACTTGGGCTGCACCGGAACAGGGAAATTTCCTGGTATGTGCTGCATGAATCTTTCAGATCACAGCAAGTGAGTCCATACACAAAAGCATCCAAATTCTCAGAGAGGGAGTCAAGAAACTGCAAATAGAAGATGATGAAGACTGGCTCAAATGACTATTCAAAAAATGGAACTTATCTGGTTGGGCTTTATCTTTGGTCAGACGGGTTTACTGATTTTTGGAGCTGTTGTTGTTGTGTTTCTATTGTTACCCTATTTTGTAAGTTGTCTATTAAGAGCTGTCCATAAATCTTTACAGAAAATTTTTCTAAAGAGAGGGGAAGATGTGGAAACACACCTGGCTGGAATGAGTGGTGGTTTGGCCTCAGTATGAGACCACGAGGAACAGGACACCTAGTCAGGTCATGGTGAGACGAGTGGGGCCATGGGAGTCAATATGTTAATAGAACTATCCAACATTTGGTCAGGTTTCTGGTTCTTGTTCTCAGTTGGTTTGGAACCTGTTGTGTGTAAGGTCATGTTCCAAGTTTGTGATTGGAGCCTTGCCCTCAGAAGACCCCTCCGCCTTGTTTCGTTCACCATGCCCCTGGGTCTTTGGATCTTGCCCCCAGACTATGCAGTTTTCCACATTTGTTATTTTGTTATTAAAGTCTTTATTTTTTGGGCTAGACCATGGTACCCATTCCTCATTTATTTTGCCGGTTCCCCCAGCCAAGCCAAACTAGGGATCAGAGCGAGAGAAAACTGCGACAATGGAGTGGTAGGAAGTGCAAGGGAACACAGAGAGAGGTTGGCACAGCAATTCAGGGTTGGAATAGGAAAGGCAAGCCAAGTTAGAGGAGGGGTGGGAGTGGCAAGGCAATGGAGGAGAAGAAAGAAGTAAGCAGATGACGACGGTGAGGCAAATGGTCTGCAAGGTAATGCAAGGCAAGGGAGGGGTAGCAGTGCCATGCAAGAAAAGGGCTGGGCCTATAAGGCAAGGCAAGTGACAGGTAGGCAAGGGAAAGAGAATAAGGAGGAGTAATGCAATGGCAGGGGAAAAAGGAGTAGGAAAGTGAAGGTAGGGTATGAGTGAGCAGTGCAATGCAAGATAAGGGAATTGTAAGATGGGCAATGGAAGGACACAGAGGCTTCAGTAAAGCAAGAGTAGGGATGGTCAGGCATGGCAAAAATATTTGGGGTAGGGTAAGAAAGGCAAGACAAGGCAAGGCAGGAGTAGGCAAGGAAGTGAGACTCAGGAGAAGGAGGCAACAGAAGGCAAAGCCAGGGAAAATAGCAGAAGAAAAGTCAAGATAGGGGATGGGTGAGCAAGGCAATGCAAGGCAATGGAGTCATAGGAAAGACAAGGGAAAGACATGAGAGATCAGTAAGGCAATACATAGCTGGAGAAGGCAAGGCAAGGCAAGGCAAGGGACGAGAAGGATGTGAATGGCAAAATAAAGCAAGGAAGGTGTAAAATGGGCAAGGCAAGGCAACAGGAATGCCTTGCATGCCTATCCCCACCTTGACATAGCTAAATTTATCTTCCCTGCCCTTCCATTGTCTTGTCTTCCCCTGCTTAGTCCTACTAACCTTGCCTACTCTAACCTGACACTGCTTCACTGCCCCCTGTGTATCTTTTCCTTTTCCTTCCTACCACCATTCCCTTTCATTGCCTTGCTTACCCATCCCCCACATTCACCTCCCTTCCCCTTTCTTCCCTAGCCTTGCTTTGCCTTGCCTTCCCTTCCTTTGACTTGCCTTGCCTTTTCTACTCTCCCTGCCTTGTCTTAGCAACCCCTTTTTGCCTTTCCCTTGTCCTTCCTTCAACTCCACTGCCTTGCATTGCCTTCCTCACCCATCCACAACCTTGAACTTCCCATCCCTTTTTTCTTGTCCTTGCCCTGCCATCTCCTCCTTGCTGTGCATGGGCGAGCAAGGCAACGCAAGGCTTGCATTGGACTTTGCATTGCTTTCTGAGCCCTGTGTGTCCTACTTTTACCCTTCCTAACACTACTTCCTTGTTTTGCCTTGTTGCTCACCCATTCCCCATCCTGAGGTTTTATCGGGGACCAGTTTCCACATATGTCAGACAAACCCCCCCAGTGCTGACAGGTACATTTTCTTAATAATATAAAATATTACATACATATCATTCTACCGGCATGATTTATCTTTATTACATATAACAATCCCTCCCCTTCTACATTAACCCATTAATTCATGCCTAAAAACTCTATATTTAATGATTTCTTCCCTTAGTTTGGTGCAATTACTTTTAATCTTACCTAAAAAGAAAGAACCCTCAGTTCCCTCTTAGTTCCCATCACCCCATTCTTCTTTTGGAATTTCTTGGTAAAGCCTGTAAGTATTCCTTCTTCTTTTACTTGCCCCTCAAACTTGGTCAAGGCCTCTGCTGCTCTGCTGTGTGGGTTTTCTTCACCTAGTTTCATTATTTTAGATACCTGATTTATTTTTCCAGTTGCACACTCTGGGTCCGTGGGCATGGCTGCTACCTGCATCACTTGTACCTCTGAGTGTATTAACCTGATAAAGCAGGGTACCATGCAGGGCAGGAATATGATTCCGGCTATTGAACACAATGCAAAAAATACGACCTTTTCCCCCCAAGTGCTATCAAACAAATGGTCCCATCAGGATGCTTGGAGGATGGAGTTCCACTTTTGCACTGGAACGTGTCTACCCTTTTGATTTCAGTTGCCAAGCCTCTGATGGTCTCCTTAGTTCTTGTGCCACCTGCTTTATTTTATTCTCCGGGTCCACCCCCTCTTTATTTCTTGAGAAGCAGAATGTCCTATCATGTTGCAGACAGACCCTGTCATCCTGATCCTCTAAAAGGTCAAGGATAACTGGTTCATTTTCGAGTGACAATTTATTCTTATATTTTAAATTCCCTCCAACCCAATATGTCTTTCCACCCATCACACACATTCCCAATTGATTATTATCATAACACAGTGGTTTAGCCTGAAAATAAGCTACAAATGCTGACTCCATTTTTACCCCAACCCATAATGTGCGATTACGCTTATCACAGATAGGGACAGGTATTCGTTCAGCATTCCTCTTGCATGTTTTGTGCTCTGACTGCCTGTTCTTAGGGGTCGCCCTTTTTAGATCACACTTTATTTTCTTACACTTCCCCTGTTGAGTGCCATTGATGGGACTATGTCCTCTTATCTTGTCCTGGCTGCAGTTCCTGGGGGTTGGGAATGTTGGAGCCCCCGATTCCCCTTGTCCCCTCTGGGCATTTTGTACGCATGGTACGTCCTTGCCGCCGGGGCCTCGTACATCCGTGCTGGGTAAGCAACCTGAATGTGTACTAATTTTGAGGCACATTGCTAGACTCAGGATCATCAGGACCCCCACTGTGAAAACTCCTCTATCTCTGCCTTCGCCCAACTGGGTTGCAACCAGCGGCGGGGTAAACCATCTTCTCAGCAGCAGGAGTAGTTGTCTGTGGTGTTGTACCTGGCCCGAGCTGCATCCCTCCATTTAAAGATGCCCCACCTTGATAGTTTAACTGAGTCTGCGCTGCAGGGTACTTTGTTTAATCTCCAGCACTCAGCAGTAATGATCTGAGCTTTTGACCTTAGTTTTCCCTTCACCCCATTTTGGAATAGGTGAAACCACACTAAGGAATCTACTTCAAGTATACCCAGACTAGTGGTGAGCCCTAAAACACGGCTAGTCAGGCACTGTTCTTCCTCCAGGCACTTATCACACAAACCCTTTGGGTTTGTATTGCTGTATCTGTAGTTAAGAGGACAAAACCAAACCAAACAAAACAAAAGCCTTCCTAATGAGTGACAAAGGAGCCTCTCTCCAAGTTTTGATGAGCACCTTGTCCCTGGGTTGCACTTTATGTATGGAGAAACCAAAGGGGGTACTTTGTGTTATTATTCTCTGCTTTCACAATTCCTGCAGATTCTTGTTCATGGACATGTGATACGGCTGGATCTGTCCATCTTCTATCCTCGGGTGCCCCACCAGCATGCCGTGTTCGTAGGGCATCCCATATAGCATTTTAAAGGGTGACAGCCCAGTCTCAGAATGAGACAGGGTCCAAATATGTAACTGGACTAAGGGGAGGCATTTTAACTAGGACATTTTGTTTCCAAAATCAATTTAACCACTTGAGCTTTTAGTGTTTAATTCATTCTCTCGACTTGCCTGATTAACTTTTTGGCAAATCATACACCCTTACACCTCTTGTTTCACAAATTCATAAATCCCCTTACACTTGAAGAATCTCGGGAATTGCTCTGTCAGGGCCTGAGCTCTCCAGTGTGTCTGTTGATGTAGTCTCCTTAGGGTTTTTCTGGTATAATCTTTAGACAATAGCTCCCTCCCATTGGGCAATTTCCACTTACCTCCTTCTAGCTGGCCTCCTATTTTTTCGTCCCCCCCAGTTTCTTTTGGGGAAGGATGTGGGGGATATTTCCAGACCTTCCCTTCTTCGATTCCCGGGGTACTTACCTTCAGTAAAGCCGCGCTTTTAGCTTCTTTGTCTGCTAAGTTACTTCCTTGGGCCCTAAACTGCATTCCTGTTTGTGCCCTTTCACGTGGACTATGGCAATTGCTTCTGGCCCTCTAATGGCCTTTAAAATTTGCCTGATTATTTTTTCATGCACTAGCCCTCGCCCCCGAGTGTTAAGTAGCCCTCTTTCTTCCCAAATTTTTCCAAAAGTGTGTACCACTGCAAATGCATATTTTGAATCTGTGAAGATCGTTCCCCTTTTCCCCTTTAATTTCTGTAAAGCTCTTAAATACTGCATGCAGTTCACAAGTTTGTGCTGACTATTTGGCATTCAGGGGTTCTGATTCTATTACTTCCCCCAGGGGAGGGGAAACGGAGGCGGCGCCAATAAGGATAGGACAGGGGCGGGGAAAACACCCCAGGAAAGCAGGAGACCCCGGGGACAGGGACGGGGATGGGAAAGGTGGGGGGTGGGGGGGAGGCGGGGGGTTACAGGAGAAATTACAATTCCCCACAGGTAGCCAGCCCAGAGATGGGTCATTCCTCAAGGTGATCCAGGGAACACCTGGATGATGAATATGTGATAAATATCTAAGATTCAGATTGCCAGAGTCATCAAGTGATACATCTCAATGTGGATTCCAGGGAACTCAATCATGGATGTACATCACTCCCTGGACATGGTTTTGTTCAGTTCACGGCAGAGAAAAAGACTCCACATAAATATGTGAAATTCTGAAAGGAAGAAAATGGAACTCTGCCCCGGGCAGAGTAAACTGTATAAAAAGCAATCTAACAGGATGGTCGGCGTGAACATAGGAGACCTTATGCTTTAAAAGTCGGACCTGTGTTTCACCCAGTGCTGATCCCGGACTCGGCACTTTTTTTTATCTCAGACCTAATCTCAGTTGTGAGATAAACATCTATTTTTATTAATTATGAAATTTGGCTTGATCATTTTTACCTGTTACAACTTCTTTCAGCAAAGGCCTCCATGCTAAAGTAAGGAAATGTTGAAGTAGCTGTGATCCCATGAGAAGTTTGAACAGAGAAAAAGAACAGAGTGGTAAGACCCTGTACCCTCAGGGAGAGAAGACCTCAGTTCCCAGAGATGAAAATTATTTCAGAAAGAGATGAAGAGAACCTTTGCTCTTAAACAGCTCATCTTTAAACTAATACCCCATAAGCTGACATGGCCCATAAACACAGCTGTGGGAAAGGCTGTGAAAAAATGGGAGAGACTGTACAATTGCAGATTTTTCCAGGCAGCTGCTATTCACGGAAATGAAAAGCCATGAGAGAACTGTTTTCTTGTGGAGAAGTCTCCATAACATTAACATGAGGAACTTTTCTCCCTAAGTGAAGTGAAGAAAGACTATTCTAGAGGTGGTAAACTGACTGAAAATGTTAGATGTTGCTTCTTTACATTGTCAGGTTGTATGGAGAGGAAAAGTGTTCTGACAGTTCTGATCCTCATTAATCTTTCTTTTAGTTACTGTTAATAAACTTTTCTTCAAAACCTTTTAAAGTTTTGAGCCTACTTTGCCGTTCTCCTAATCCTATCTCACAGCAAGAAATGAGTAAGTGTATGCTAGTGAGTGCACTGGTAATTAGCCAACACTGAACCCACACACTAATTAATGCATTGACAGAGAAATCTCAAATTGGTGAACCAAGACAACTACACAAACTTCCTCATGAACTGCCCCAGACAGGAAGGAAATCAAGGCAGAGCCGTGGTTTGTCAGGACTTGCTTGATCCCAATGAGCCCCATGGTGCATTTGGAGCTGAGCCCTGGAATCTCAGGGCCTGCGAGGAGATAGCACAAACCATTCCAGGAGTCCAAGTCAGAAGAAAACCCCAAAATGTCTCAAAACATAAATGGGTCCTACTGAGGTCCAACCCAATGCAGGCTCTTCATGGACTCCTTGGAGGGGAGAAGTGGAGGCCAGGATGGCACAAAAACCTCTCAGAGACTCAAAATGGCACAAAACCCGCTCACTTTGGAAAGGAAATTCTAATGTACCTTAGAAAAGTTGAGTATCTCAAAGCATTAATGAGCCCCACTGAGTGTCAGTACAAAGCTCTCAAGGGACTCATTAAAGCAGATAATTGGGGCCATGATTGCACAAACCTCCCACAGGGTCTGTATCAAAAGGGAAACACCAAGTACCTTAAAAGAACTGCAGTACCTTGAAGCATTAATGAGCCCCACTGAGTGTTGTTCCTGACAACAGAGACTAATTCCAGCAGATAATTGCAGGCCATGATTGCACAAACCTCTCAGGACCCCAAGGCAAAAGCCCAAGTCCTTTGAAGAACCTGCAGTCCCTGGGAGCATGAAGGAGGGCCCAGGGCCATTCCTGACCAAGGCTCCCCAGGGCCTCTTCCCAGCAGCTCCCTGAGGCCAGGAGTGCAGGGAGGCAGAGGCTCTGTGTAGGCAGCTCAGCTGCTGAGCAGAGCCTGGGCTGGCTGGAGGCAGCAGAAAGGCCAAGGCCTGAGCCCCAGCCCCAGGGAAGGCAGATCCTGTCCCTCCCCGCCTGCTCAGGGCTCTGCCGGGAGCACTGGCATAGGGAGGGATGCTGAGGGCAGGACAAGGGATGACAGTGCCCAGCCTGGCTGGGGCTGTGCCAGGAGGCCCCAGTGCCTCAGGACAAGGTGTCTCCTCCTCACAGCCCTTGGTGGCAAGACGCTGCTGTGCCCCAGGGCACCAAGGCCTGGCTTCTCCTGGCCACTGCCAGCCTTGCCAGGGCCCTTGGCCATGTCCAGCACAGCTTGTCCTGCGCTGTCCCACAGCTGCTGCTGTGTCCCTGCAGGCTGCACACTCCCATCTCGCTGCCCCCCGGGCCCTGCCCTGCCATTGCCAGCCCTGCCCTGCCCCTGCCATGCCCAGGGCATGTCTGCAATTCCCCCAGGCAATGGGTGGGGATGGGCAAGTGTTCCTAAGGGCACAGGGAGGGGACAGCTGCACTGGACTGACCCAAGTGATCTCCCATTCCATGCAATGTCATGGTCAGCAATAAACTGAGGGAAAGGAAGGGGATAGGGCTGGCAGGGAGGGCTGTGGATGTTTTCTACCAAGACATTTCCCCATAAGTAACGCAGGGACTTGGAGACCCCATAACGTGCATGAGGGGCTAGGGTCCCTTGTGACACACACAGGGATATTTTAGGTTCCCTCTGAGGCATGGAGGGCACTGGCCCTGCCTCCGTCAGGGCCTGGCACAGACAGCCCCGCAGGCAGAGCGGCGGGACCGGCACCGCTCAGCGCCCGTGGGGATGGAACCGATGCCAGAGGAGCCAGGGGGGCCCTGAGCAGGGCTCTGGCGCTGCCCCCCCGGCTCTCCTGGGCCTGTGGCCATCCCAGGCAGCAAGGGCTCGCTCTGTGCCGCGCTCTCCCTGCCCAACGGGGCTCTGGGTCAGCACCCGGCTCCTGCCACTGCCTTGAGAATGCTGAGGGGCATTCGGGGGTGGAACTGAACTTGCCAGGGAGAGAATTCATAGGAGACTTGTTTAGGCCTTTTACAGACTTGTTGAGGCTCTCTTCAAGTTGAGAAACAACTTAAAATCCCAGGCTAAATCATATGGTTCAACGTGTGGGGATTCCTTGAAAACGCTTTGTAACTCCCCGTGGTGCCGGGCCGTGTCCCAGCGAGCACCAACACCCAGGAGCTCTGATGCATGCTGCAAGGCTGGCACCAGGGAAACAAGTCAACATCCCTACAGCTGCCTGCTCTGCCTGCAGGGTGTCACGCAACAGCAATGTTCCAGCAAGAACAGGCATTTTTACATCCTCAGGATGATGAGCTCTTGTGGTCCTGGTGGTGGATCAGAGAGAAAAGCCAAATGTGACGGACTGAACTTGACTGTAGGAGAGGGATGGCTCAGCAGAGGACCTGGGGACGTGTGGTGCCAGCCAGTGACCGGCCACTTGGACACAGCAGGAAGGCCCCAGACTGTCACAATTCAGCTGGGAGGGTATAAAAGCCAAGAGGTTCTTTGTTCAGGGTCCCCCAGAGGCACCAGCTCAAACTGCCACTGTTCCAGCATAATAAAATTGTTTTAAGGACCCAGAGATCCAACACTCTGCTATAGAGGACATTTCACATTTCCAGTCCTTTGGGCACTTAGCACCTTCTGATTTTGCTTTGGACCCAAGAAAAATAAACCCCCAAATGTGCACAAATCACACCTTCAGCCTTTCCTCCTTTTATTTTCATCTGATTTTTACATTGTTCTTTGCTATCTTGTAGTCATCTTTCCTGCTGCCAGGGCTTGACAGCGGCAGCAGGAGCAGCTCAGGCTCCCTGGGCCTGGCAAAGGAGCTGTGAAAGGCTCAGCCCCGGGACACAGCCCTGGGCCCGGCCCTTCCCTCTCTGCTCTTCTCTGGGGCTGCACAGAGCACACGGAAGAACACACTGGCATTGCACATGGGTGGAAGATGGACAGCTAAATGCTCCTTCCTCCCACTGACAGTGATCCTCCTGTGGGATTGCTGTTGGGCACAGGAGTAGGAATTTGGGGGACAGGATTTCTAGAATACATCAAACATCAAAGGATCTTAAAGGAAATCACACATAAATATTCCTCTGGACAATGATTTCTCTGTTAGGAAAGGGTTGCTGATAACCTACCTTCACCAGACTTCAAGATCCTTAAACCGTGGTTTATCACTCTTTCCAAACGCTTCAAGTCACGGTCCCAATCTAGAAAGGAGCACAGATGGGAAATGTTCCATGGTGTGCTGGGATCCCCCTTCTATGAGGAAGTGAGCACTGCAAGGGGCTCAGGTAATGCTGTGAGCCCGCACTGCCAAGCAGCAGAGAGGGCAGCTCAAGGCTCAGCAGGGCTCAGGCCCAGAGGCACAGCAATTACCTCCTGTGACTGTGCCTGGCATCGCCTCCCTTCCTGCAGCAGAGGCTGCCAATGAGCCACTGCTTCCTCTGGGAAACTCAGCCTTCAGCACAGCCTCTCCTTCCATCTCTGGGGAAAGGAAAAGGGACAGCTGGATCATTTGGGCTGTTCACCAGCAGGAAGGTGGCATCTTCAGGAGGCAAAGCTTGTCTCAGTCATGGATGAGATTCAGGATAAAGACCAGGTTACTGGGGCTGCTGCAGGGCCCACCCTCCTCCAAACATTTGCCCCTCCAGATGTGCTCAGTGACTGGGAAATTGCAGGGGATCTCAGGGTGTGCATGAGCCATGGTGCAGTTGGGGCTCCCTGTCAGCTGGTGCCAAATGCCTTCCTGCAGAGGCTGGGGAGAAGCTGCAGCCAGGCCAGGCTGGGAAACAGCCCTGCAGGCCGTGAGAGCAGCAGCGGGGCAGCGAGGCTGCCATGGATCCCTTCCTGCTGTGCTAGGCAGGGTCTGTCCAGATGTGCAGGGAAAGCCCCCGGCTGCTGAGTCCCAGGGGAAGGGGGAGGGGAATGCACCCACCACGGCGTCTCTCCAGATCTCTCAGTATCTTCTCTATGTGTTTGTATGTCTCTAGAGCCTTACTGTTTCCTGTAGGTTTGTTCCTCCCTCTCAAAGAACCTTAAGAGGAGTATTTGCATTTTAGATGGATGGATCCCACAAAACCATGGCTCAGCCTGTGGTGTCATCGGCGACACACTACTCACCCCTGCGATGGGAGACGGACTTGTGTTCAGTAACCAGGAAAGGAGCCTGAAATGTCCTCCCTGCAGACGCACCTGCAACTCAATAGCCACAGAAGCTTCTGCCAGCTGGTTCCTGCCAGGTTGTCAGTGATTATTCTTTTAGGAACATTATCAGTATACCTGCACGAGACTTAAGAGGCTGGAAATCTTCATGGAGCCAAGCTGCTGGAGAAGCCTCCCTAGCATGCTCATCTAGAAGGGAGCACAGATGAGAACCAGTTCCTTGTGTGCTGGCATCCCCCTCTGTCTGTGGGAACTTGGCACTGCAAGGGGCTCAGGGAAGGCCATGGGAGCCAGATGTGAAAGGACAAGGCCAAAGCTGCACAGGGGCCTGGGGAGCTCTGGGCTGTCTCTTGGCCAGTCTCCACACTTTGGTAGGCCCTGTGCCACATCCCTGGGAGGGCAGCTGGAGCAGCCCATGGGCCACGGGACTTCACTCCCTCCCACAGAGGAAACCCTCCCTAAAGCCCAGGGGAAAACCATCCCCAGCGCTTCCCCGGGGAGCAGGGAGCGCTGTCCTGGGAAAGGGGAGCCAGGCTGCCGGCTCACCTGCTCCCCGCGCTTGCAACGGAGCAGCCTGGGCAGCCCTGGCAGACAGGGCCACGGCCAGGAGGAGCAGGAGGAGGAGGCGCAGAGCAAGGGCCATGGTGCCTTGCCCTGTGCCAGTCCCGCCGCTCTTGCTGCCACCACTGTCCTGACACCGCTGTCCCAATGTCAGCACCACTGCTGCCACCGCTGCTGCTGCCGCAGCAGTTGTGCTCAAGGACTGCCTGCTCGGGCGTTGTGGTGCTCTGCAACCACGGAGCTCTGGGACCTCTGTGACCTCAGAGCCTGCTCTGACCTCAGCCTGCTGCCACCCCAGAGCCTGCTGGGACCTCATGGCCTTAGCTGTACCCCAGAGTGTACCCCCTTTCTGTACAAATAGACTGCCCTGAGTGTAAATATTTTGCTTCATCCAAGGGCCATTGCTCAGCAAAACCTTTATTTTGCCTGCTGACATTGCTGGTCAGACTGTGTCCCTGCAGATGCTCTTGATTGTTGCAGTACTGTCCTAGTTTAGGGCAAATTTGGGGAAAACCCTCTGAAAGGAGCCCCCAGGAAATAAACCCCCACGGCCCCTCCCCACCCACCTGGTTCAGGGAAACATTTCCTCTGAGAGAGAAGTGAAAAAGAACCTGTTTATTCAACAACAAAGCACTCCCCAGCACCAAAACAATTAACTACACCAGATGACAACAAAACTCTTTCACCCCTCTGAAGAGATGAACAAATCCAGAAAGTCTTTCCTGGGAGTGGTCCCCCGGGTCTGGACGCTGGGAATGGCTGCTGCAGATCACAAAATGCAGGCTCCTGGTGTTCCTTGGTGTTTCCCAGATGTCCAGAGCAGGTTGGATGATATTCAGAATAAGGAAAGGAAAAAGCAACAGTCCAGGGAAAGAATTGGACTGCTTAGCTAACCTAACTAGGAAGCAAGCAGAGCAAGAAAGCAGGCAAAGCAAGCAAGCCAAGCAAGCAAGCAAGCAAAGCAAGCAAGCCAAGCAAGCAAGCAAAGCAAAAGCCAGCCAGCCAGCCTGCCCTAGCCCTTTCTAGACAGCAGACCATGGGGGGAGGTGAACCAGATGATAACAAGGCAAAACAAACCTTCACTTTCAGAGTCAGTTCTGAAAGCACAGAACATAATATCAAACGTAAACAGAACACACGATTGGAGATACAAACACCATAACGTCACCCTAGGACATTCCACCCCTTATCTCCATATCTTCAACATCATGTAAAAACTCCATCAAGTTAAAACTTGTATCTTTCACTTACTCATACCTTCGACACTTACACATTTCCTTCTATTTCACTTGCTCAAACCTTTGACACTTACACATTTCCTTCTTTCTCATGTCTGTGTGTTTTCATGCATAGACATTGGCAGTAACATCCAGCAAACAGTGATATTTGCACAATAGTTTCACCCCACAATCAGATCTCCCTGAGGTACACATCGTGTTGTTCCATCTCTCTGCATTATCCACCATGTACAACCTGGTCCCTGAGCAAAGACAATCCCACGAATGGATTTGTCTGTACTCGAGGCAGGATTGATCCACACTGATTTCCCTAACAAACCTCTGACATGTGCCACTGGGACTTTATCTCCGTCTACTATATTCAGGGGCTCAGACTGGGCAGGACCTGCTCGATTGGTGGAACCTCGGCTGTTAACTAACCAGGTGGCCTTTGCTAAATGTTGCTCCCAATTTTTGAAAGATCCCCCACCCAATGCTTTTAAGGTGGTTTTTAACAGTCCATAGTACCTCTCCACTTTGCCTGCAGCTGGTGCATGGTAGGGGATGTGGTACACCCACTCAATGCCATGTTCCCTAGCCCAGGTGTTGATAAGGCTATTCTTGAAATGAGTCCCATTGTCTGACTCAATCCTCTCAGGGGTACCATGCCTCCAAAGGACCTGCTTTTCAAGGCCCAGGATGGTGTTACGGGCTGTAGCAGGAGACACAGGGTAGGTTTCCAACCATCCAGTGGTGGCTTCTACCATTGTGAGCACGTAGCGCTTGCCTTGGCGTGTCTGGGGCAGTGTGATGTAGTCAATCTGCCAGGCCTCCCATACTTGTACTTGGACCACCACCCACCATACCACAGGGGCTTCACCCGCTTGGCCTGTTTGATGGTAGCGCATGTCTCACAGTTGTGGATCACCTGAGAAATACTGTCCATGGCTAGATCCACCCCTCGGTCTCGTGCCCACGTATAGGTGGCATCTCTACCCTGATGGCCTGAGGCATCATGGGCCCATCGTGCTAGGAACAACTCCCCCTTTGTGCTCCCAATCGAGGTCTATCTTTGACACCCCTATCTTTGCAGCCTGATCTACCTGCTGATTGTTTTGCTGCTCTTCATTAGCTCTACTTCTGGGGACATGGGCATCTACATGGCGTACCTTCACAGGTAGCTTCTCTACCCGGGTAGCGATATCTTTGCACTCTTCAGCAGCCCAAATTGGTTTTCCTCTACGCTGCCAGTTAGCTTCTTTCCACCTCTCTAGCCACCCCCACAGAGCATTGGCTACCATCCATGAATCAGTGTAGAGGTAGAGCTTTGGCCACTTCTCCCTTTCTGCAATGTCTAGGGCCAGTTGAACGGCTTTGAGTTCAGCAAACTGGCTTGATCCACCTTCTCCTTCAGTGGCCTCTGCAACCCGTCGTGTGGGACTCCATACAGCTGCTTTCCACTTCCGATTCATCCCTACGATGCGACAGGAACCGTCAGTGAAGAGAGCATAGCGTGTTTCCTCTGCTGGCAGTTGGTTGTATGGTGGAGCTTCTTCAGCCCGTGTCACTGGTTCTTCTTCTCCATCTGCGACACCAAAACTTTCACCTTCGGGCCAATTTGTAATTACTTCCAAAATCCCAGGGCGATTCAGCTTACCAATATGGGCACGCTGCGTGATGAGAGCAATCCACTTGCTCCATGTAGCACTGGTGGCATGGTGGGTGGAGGGAACCTTTCCTCTGAACATCCACCCCAGCACCGGTAGTCGGGGTGCCAGGAGGAGTTGTGCTTCTGTGCCAATCACCTCTGAGGCGGCCTGGACTCCCTCGTAGGCGGCCAAGATTTCCTTCTCTGTTGGGGTGTAGTTGGCTTCAGACCCTCTGTAGCTCCGACTCCAAAATCCCAGTGGTCGGCCCCGAGTCTCATCAGGCACCTTCTGCCAAAGGCTCCAGGACAGACCATGGTTCCCGGCTGCAGAGTAGAGCACGTTCTTCACGTCTGGTCCTGTCCTGACTGGGCCAAGGGCTACTGCATGAGCAATTTCCTGCTTTATCTGGGCGAAAGCTTGCTGCTGCTCAGGGCCCCAGCAGAAATCATTCTTCTTGTGGGTGACCAAGTAGAGAGGGCTCACGATCTGGCTCTACTCGGGAATGTGCAGTCTCCAAAAACCGCTGGCACCTAAGAAAGCTTGTGTCTCCTTCTTGTTGGTTGGTGGAGACATCGCTGTGATCTTGTTGATGACATCTGTAGGAATCTGACGCCGTCCATCTTGCCACTTCACTCCCAAGAACTGGATCTCTCAAGCAGGTCCCTTCACTTTACTCTTCTTGATGGCAAAACCAGCTTCCAGGAGGATTCGGATGATTTTCTCTCCTTTCTCAAACACTTCTGCTGCTGTGTTCCCCCACACAATGATATCATCAATATATTGTAGATGTTCTGGAGCCTCACCCTTTCCTAGTGCAGTCTGGATCAGTCCATGGCAGATGGTGGGGCTGTGCTTCCACCCCTGGGGCAGTCAGTTCCAGGAGTACTGCACACCCCTCTACGTGAAGGCAAACTGAGGCCTGCATTCTGCTGCCAGAGGAATGGAGAAAAATGCATTGGCAATATCAACAGTGGCGTACCACTTCGCTGCCTTGGACTCCAGCTCGTACTGGAGTTCCAGCATGTCTGGCACAGCAGCGCTCAGTGGTGGAGTCACTTCATTCAATGCACGGTAGTCCACAGTCAATCTCCATTCTCCTTCAGATTTACGCACAGGCCAGATGGGGCTGTTGAAGGGTGAGTGGGTTTTGCTGACCACCCCTTGGCTCTCCAGCTCTCGGATCATCTTATGGATGGGAACCACAGCATCTCGAGTTGTTCTGTACTGTCGACGATGCACTGTTGAAGTGGCAATTGGTACCTTTTGCTCTTCTCCCTTCAAAAGTCCTACTGTAGTTGGATTCTCAGACAGTCCAGGCAAGGTGTTCAATTGCTGGATGCCCTCTGTCGCTACAGCTGCTATCCCAAATGCCCACCTGAGTCCCTTTGGGTCTTTAAAATATCCCCTTCGAAGGTAATCTATGCCCAAAATACATGGGGCCTCTGGGCCAGTCACAATAGGGTGTTTCTTCCACTCATTTCCTGTCAGACTTACATCAGCTTCCACCACAGTAAAGTCCTGTGATCCACCTGTCACACCGGCGATAGAGACAGATTCTGCCCCTACGTGTCTTGATGGAATTAACGTGCATTGTGCAACAGTGTCGACCAAAGCCTTTTATCTTTGCGGTTCCGATGTGCCAGGCCAATTAATCCTCACAGTCTAAACACACGGTTTTCCCTCGCCTCTACCTGGCTAGAGGCAGGGCCTCTCTAAGCCTGGTTATCCTTCTTGCCTTGGGCGTGTGTCTTAGAGGTTCCTTCAAGAGGATCGGACATGTCATCATCATCATCATGCCTGGCAGTTTGGCTACGGGCAACTGGAGCTGCTCTCCTTTTGGTGGCACTTCCTCTCTGAGTCTTACCTTCCTTCAATTCATGCACCCGTTGTGCCAGAGCAGCAGTAGGTTTTCCGTCCCATCTCCTCATGTTTTCTCACCAACCACGGAGGAAGAACCACAGCTCAGCTCTTGGAGTGTACCTCCTCTCCCCACTGGGGAACATCTGCGTTGGATACCAGAACCTTGGATCTGTACTGCTGAGATTTGGAGAAGGTCCTCCTTAATCTCCCTGGGATAGCTGCTGATTTATCTCCCTGCCCCCCTTCCTCCGTCTGCTGCCCTACAGTATCTAGCAGGGTGCCATAAGCATATGCCAGGGCCCAGCTCACTGCAATGATCTTTTTCTCCTTAGAGTTATCATGGCACTTCTCTTTCAGGTACTTCGCCACCTCAGCTGGTTCTGAATTTGTTCACTAGGAAAGTCCCAGGCTATAGGGTCAGAAAATTCCTTTAAGATTTGGCCCATATCCTCCCATTTCCCACACCACTCAGGATTTCTCACACCTGGGGCTACTCCTGGGTCAGAGGTCTCATCAGCCCCTCTAGAAATCTCAGCCCTCATGCTAGAGAGACTGCAGACTGTATAGAGAAAGCTTACCAGATTAAACACCAGGAAGATGGTCTCCTTAACAGTCAGGGGAAACTGAACATTCTCTAATAGGGAGGTAACAAATTCAGAGGAGAAGAAGGAAAGCAAAGGCTGAAAAGCCTCATCCCCTACTTCCCCTCTAACAAACTGGCTGTACAACCATAACCATGAACCATACATTCCAGGAACAGACCTCAGCACCTCTATAAACCCCCTGGAAGCCATTCCACCCAAGCCCAGCCTGATGGATATTCTGGTCAGTGCCCTTCTACTGCAAAACCTATGTATTAGGGACAATACCGGAGCAATTCCTGGATAAGAAAATAAACCTAGGGACCATAGAGGGATTAAGATCTCAAAAAAACTCTAGGAACCAGAAACACATGCAGGCATCCACCCCAAGAGACACTATGAATTCAAACAACATAACCAGTAACTGCTCTATACCAACACAAAGTAATTGGAACCAAAATATGATTAGAACAGGGTTTTTTCCACTCTTGCACGACATTGGGCGCGAAAATATTAATCCTAGTTTAGGGCAAATTTGGGAGAAAACCCTCTGGAAGGAGCCCCCAGAAAATAAACCCCCACAGCCCTTCCCCGCCCCCCCCAACCTGGTTCAGGAAAAATTTTCTAGGAGAGAAGTGGAAATGAACCTGTTCATTTAACAAACAAAACCCTTTCCAGCACCAAATAATGAACAACACCAGATGACAAAAAAACCCTTTCACCACTCTGAAGCGATGACAAATCCAGAAAGTCTCTCTTGGTAATGATCGCCCAGGTCTGGGCACTGGGGATTGCTCTGGGCACTGGGGATCGCTGCTGCAGATCACAAAATGCAGGATCTCGGTGTTCCTCGGTGTTTCCCAGGTCCCAGTCCAGAGCAGGTTGGAGTGATATTCAGGAAAGGGAAAGGAAATAAAAACAGTCCAGGGAAAGAATTGGACTGTTTAGCTAAACTAACTAACAAGCAAAAGCAAAAGCAGAAGCAGGAGCAGGAGCAGGAGCAAGAGCAAGCAAGCAAAGCAAGCAAAGCAAAGCCAGCCAGCACTAACCTCTTGTGGACAACAGACCATGGGGGGAGGTGAGCCGGCTGATAACAAGACAAAACAAACCTTCACTTTCAGAGTCAGTCCTGAAAGCACAGAACACAATATCAAACATAAACAGAACACACAACTGGGGATACAAGCACCATAACGTCACCCTAGGACATTCCTTCTGAGCTTTTCAGATCTCTTTGTTGCTCTGGTAGGCAAGTGGGGACCACTGGGGGGTGGGCGCTCCCTCCTGCTGGGGGATGGAGGTGACTGGAGCAGCGGTATGAGTGAGTGGGGATAGAAACAGGGTTTTGGTGTCCAGGTCCCCTCCTCCCCCCAGAGCACGGAATGGGAACTGGAGGAGGGGGCGTGGGAACCAGGAGAGTAGATGACATGGGGAGAAGAGACATGAGTGACACATTTTGACATGGGCAGAACTGGGGGTGAGGTTTGGGGAGGGGCTGGATGGGAATTTGGGCTGCTGGAAAGGAGTTTAGGGAGGAGTCAGGAGACAGGAAGGGGTTGATTGATGGGTGGAAAGGGTTTAGGGGAGGAGTGGGAAAAGGATTATGGGGAGAAGAAGGGCACGTGGCAGGAACGATCACATGGCATTCTCCATCTTGTGCCTCATGGGGAGAAGAAGGACACGTGGCAGGAACAATCACATGGCATCCTCCGTCTTGTGCCTCATGGGGAGAAGGAGGGCACGTGGCAGGAACGATCACATGGCATCCTCCATCTTGTGCCTCATGGGGAGAAGAAGGGCACATGACAGGAACCACCATGTGGTTTCTGCCATTTTGCACACCCCGGGGGACATTTTGAGGGGAGTCACTTTCAGGGAGATTAAAACTAACAAAGGGATTTTTGGATGGGGCTGTACAATGTGGAGAAGTCGGGGGACAGGTAAGATCCTGAGCAGTCTGGCCAGGACTGCCCAGGCAGGGGTCTTGGGGATTCTGTGGGGACCCAGGGAGATGAAGGCAGCCCTGTGGATTTTGCCGGTCTGATCCCTTTAGAATCCCCAGTTTGGGGCAGGCAGGGAAGGGAAGAGGGCTAGGACAAGGAGAAATGGGGTTGAGTTTGCTCCTCAGTGGCTGTTCCTGCATTTTAGAAGAGGATTTAAAAGCATTTCTAATTTTCATGGCCAGGAAAGAGAATTTAGAAAGGAAGGAATTCCCTAATTGTAACAACTCATTACTTACTAGATCCCAAACCTCTAAATTACAAATGTGGTCAGCCAAAACATTAGGAATTTTAGCACCTTTTAGCACTGTTTTTTACCACCTTTTAGCAGGTGCCAGCAGCAGGGGTTTCTCTTTTCTTTTGCTTTTTCCTGGGCCAAGTCAAAGAAAATCGCTGCATCCCTGTTCCTTCCATGGGTCACAGCAGCCAAAGCTCCAGGTGAATTGGGCCGCCTACAGTGCTGGGTGGTCAAACAGGCAAATTTGACATCCATGGCCATCAGCTCCCTCCTAGAGGATGAGGAGATTACCAGGCAGGCTACACTCCAAAATCGTGTGGACATAGACTTTCTCCTGCTGCTGCATGGACACAGGTGCCAGGAGTTCGAAGGACTTCGCTGCTTGAACTTGACATCGGAAGCACCCAACATCCACGTAGCTCTCCGAGAAGTGAAAAGCCTGATCGGACAAGTCAAGCAGGAATCTGAGGACTGGTTGAGCAGACTGTTCAAGGACTGGGGACTCTTGGTGTGGTGGGCTTCAATAGTCAAAACCATTCTGGTCTTTGTTGTTTTGTTCTTTTTCTAATCATAGAATTTGGAATTCTATGTCCCACACTTTTAAAAGCCATCAACAGTTGAATCTCCACTACCTCAGAATGTCGGAATCTGTGGATATTGGTGATTCCGAGATTGTAAAAAGTCTCTGTCTTTCTGCCCCGTTGCCAAAGAAGAAGCCATAATTCGTCTGTGCTGTTTCAAGGTTGTTTATTCTGTTTATCTCTAACATGTTCTGCTGCCCTGCCGCAGCTCTGTCCTGCAGGGCAGCGTGTGGGGCTCTGCCCTCAGTGGGATGGTACAAACATTATATACCAGAAACTACCTGTGCTGCATTTACAATAACGTGCCAATATCTGTCACCTACGTTGGACAGTGTGTCCCCAGCCTAAACCAACAGAAAAATGCCAACACCACAGTGAAACATGGAGGGCATGAAGAAGGAGGAAAAGGACAAGACACACCCAATTCCTCCATCTTGTCCCCTCTGAACCCCTAATCTAGAATCCTAAAATTTTACTTTTGCACCCGTGCCACACTTAATTATTACTCTTATCAAACCCTCAGAGCTTGTAATTCATCCTGTAAGATTGAAAACTCCTCTCCATGGACAGAGATCACAGCCAGTGTCGCTGGGGGCTCTGTCCAGGGGGGGTTCCTGACCCCTGCCAGGGTCCCAGACCTGCCAGGGCAGCCAGAGGGAAGCCCTGGATTCCCACATCAGAAGTCAGTCACACAGAGCTTGTGGACCTAAAGCAAAATAACAGGCCCGCATCTCAAAAGTGGTGGACAAATCCACATTCTGGATAACAACAGGCCAATGCTTTTCCTTTAATTTTTTTTAACAGAAAAGGGGGAAGTGTTGTATTGCACTAAATACAACCCGGAGGCAGGCTTTTCTGCTTGGAACGTCCCCCAAGATGGGGAAGGAGGTGGGGAGAGCCATATTTGATTTCCAGTCCCCGCTGCCTGGGACTCCCTCGCTCCGACAGACCCCCCACCTCCCATCTCAGAAACACGAGCAGTTGTAAAGAATTGGGAAAATGCCATGTCCTCCTGTGAGAAATTGCTACTCACTTTTCATAATTTTAGAAAGGTTTATTAAACCGAACCAAAAATACAACTCAAGACTGAATAGAGAAAATGTTATGATTTCCCCCACCACGTGCTTGGCCACACAACAGAGATTTCACCTTTTAACCCTTTAACCCCTCCCAAGGTTTTGTCCATCTTGCCCTTCCTTGCTGTCCAGTGGTGGAGATCACTTCCTCAAATCCTGACTGGAGGTCAGATGTCACCACAGTGACCAAGCCAACTCTCCCAGATGTCCCAACCTCGGCTGTCTCTTGATAACAACGCGAGGGGTAAAACAGAACTATAAATCTATAAGTTTTCTTAACCTATATACATGATATTTGTCTGTTAATTGTGAGAGTCAATGATCGCATTACTCATCTATCACACTCCTCCTCTGCTTGGGTTTTGGAAGTGCCCCGAGGTCCCTCTCGAGCTCTGCACCACCTCCCCCGGCCCCGGGGATGACCCCACGCCTGCACTCACAGGGATAAGACTTTCCTCCTGTGATTTGGGGGGCAGGTTCTCCCAAGACGCTGTAGGGGGGTTGTGGAGGTTCGGAAGTGGAGGCTGCAGGTCCCTGCTCTCCTCCTGCAAGGAAGCGCCCTGCAGATGGGGGATGCCTGCAGAACAGCTTTTACAGAGGGCTTTTGGCATTTTGCTGTGTGAATCACTTCATAAACAACTCTGCAGACTGAGAGCAGCTCGCAGCCTTCTGATCTTTGCGGGTCTCGGCATGGTAAAGTTCTGTATTAACATCTTCCCACACATCTAGGTCAGATAATCATTCACAGAGATATTTGGGAACACCTCCCTCACCCAGAATGACAAAACTTCCAGTTCCTGTCTAGGGACCCGAATTGGATGCTGCCTCATCGATATCTCTAGATTATTAATGACATCGACTCAGTTTTCGATAGGGAACCCCCATTCTGATTCCTTGACAGCTTTCCCGACCCTAATGGCTCTGCTGCTCTCGGGTGTAGCCCCTGCTCCGACCAGCAGGTCACGGGAATCGGCCCCTTCCAGCGGCTTCTCCGAATGTCCAACCCGCCGAGATGTTCACCTCCGGAGGAATTTTTCTGGCTTTTGTCAAGGACTCCTGGCACAGTTTCTTCTTGTTGAGCCCAAACTTTTACATGGAGGCACCAGTCTGTTGAAACCTCCCTCGTGGGTCCCCCTGATGGGGAGACCCCTAAAAAGTTCTGTGCCAGGAATGAGAGATGGACGGGACTCTTGGTTTTTAATTCTGCAGGTTATTGTTTATTTTTCTCTTATCAGAAATTCTGCACGCCGTCTACATCTCAGACTTAGCGTACAAAGAGAAGGCGCCAAAAGCCACAAGACACACAGGTTCAAGGTCTTTTAAAGTTATTTCATCCAATTAATTCTTAGAACATACTTTATTTCTACCTTTCTA
The DNA here is from genome assembly GCF_048771995.1 of Taeniopygia guttata. Classification (NCBI taxonomy): domain Eukaryota; kingdom Metazoa; phylum Chordata; class Aves; order Passeriformes; family Estrildidae; genus Taeniopygia; species Taeniopygia guttata. Next base: position 4,574,765 of record NC_133057.1, read on the forward strand.
CCAATAATTATTTATTTTTTGGTCCACATAACACCTGCATTACGGTTCTTTCTAATCAATCACCCTGTGCTCCCAAAACTGCAGAAAATGGAGTAGATGAAGATCAAGAAGAAGATCAGACAATGCCCAGAATACACCATCTTGTCTCCTATTCTGAAAAATGCCCATCACTTGTTTTAAAATCTTAAATTTTAAGAGTAATCAACTGGTTATAAAAATAGACTAGTAAGAATTTGGACAATCAGAGTTAGGACAATAAAAGACAATAAGAAACAAAGAAATATGGACAAGTCTGGGTGCCTTCCTAGGGCAATTAAGCTAACAAGGATTAACAATTAAATTAAGGACTAGCAGTTAAGCTAACAAAGGATTAACCCTTAAAAGTAGCAGCCTGTTGCATATTCATATATCTCATACATGATGCATAAATCCTTCTCAAACAAAGGAAGTTCTCTGGTTGTTGTCACCTTCTTCCCCTTAATCCTGGTGGCTGCTTCAAGATGGAGAGGAGGTGGAAGGATGTTTGTCTTTTCTGATAAAGAGGCAGTAACTTTTTAGGTGACTTCTTGCTGTTACCTCTGTGCGAAGAATTTCTTGATTATCTCATCCCTTTCTTGAGCTAGTTAAAAAATTATCTTAAATCGCACAGTTTCTATTTTAACATTATGTTATGACCTAAAACTATATTTAACATGCTATCTAAAAGGGATTAATACAGTACTACAAAATAACTTTCCAACATGACGCATATAGCATTCAATTTAATATTTGTGAAAAGCCAATCATTTAATCTACATTTTTCACACCTATCCACCTCCATACTAAAAAACTCCAAATTTAAGTTTTTCAGCCTGTGATAATCTATACTACTATCTACTTTGCACACTCATAGATCCCAATTAATCTCAAAGTCTTGGAAGCTTTCTCCATGTATGAAGGTTAAAAGCAGTGCTCTCCTGGGGATCAGGACATCTCAGGACAGGCAGGAAAATATTCCCTCCATTCCGACAGAGAAGAGTGCCTCTGGCATATGGGAAGGAAATTCTCGGATAATTTAGGACAAACCTCCTGTAAAAGATAAAAGGTCTATAATGGAACTTCTACATGGTGCATTCCTAGACCATGGACTGAAAAGGAGATGGGATTTCACAGAGAAGGAGCTCCCAGGGGACAAAGGCCATGTTTGTGCTCCAGTTGCCCATGGGGACACTTGGCAGGCTCCATGTCCTTCCTGAGAGGAAGGACCAGCATCACTGGGACACTGATCGTGTCCCTGAGGGGACAGGTGTCCCCTTGTCTTTGCACTTGAATTTTCCCCCTCATTCTCTCCTGTGAAGAAAGAAGAATGCCACTGGGTCACTAATGATTCCTCCTTGAGGGGCAGACAAGCTCTCTGACACGAGGATACCCAAAGGCTCTGGTTTCATGTCCCTGACAGAGGTCTCTGCTCTCACAGACACATCCAGGCTCTGCCCAGGGAAGCTCCTCTCCCTGCAGATCCTCACCAGGGAAACAAGGCTGAGCTCACATGTGCCCCAGCATGGGACCAGCGCTGGGGGAGCAGGAGAAGGGCGGTGGGGAAAGGGAGAGGGACGGGGACAGCACTTCAAGGGGGGACCCTTGGCAAGTATCAGGCAATGAGAGAGCTCCCAGCACAAAAAAGTCTGTTTGGCAATGGCCCTGCTCACCTCGGTTCCCCTCCAGCTTTGCTCTGAGGAGCTAACACTCACGCTGCCTGGACTCCTGTAATTCTTCCTGCAAGGCTTCCACGAGCTCCTGAGGGGTTTCATCTGTCTTAGATTCCACAGCTTTTGTGGTCTCCTCCTCATTTCTCTTTCCTGTAGAAAAGGATTGGTGTCAGTGGGACACTGACATTGCTCGCTTGATGGGGAGACCTGAGGACCCCATCCTGCCTGAGGACAAGCAAATCCTCTGTTTTAAAGTCTCTTCTTGAGGGTTTCTTTTTGAGGCTTCTTCTGGTTGGTTTTTGGTTTCCTCTACTCCAGGCTGTTCTCCAGGCTGGAAAAAGCCCACTGCTGAGACATCTCTGCACCCTGGGATCCCGGGAATCTGTGTAGGGATGGGCAATATAACAAAGGACTGGCTGGAGGCCTTTGGAAATGGGAATTTATGGACAGGTGGGATTGCTCCATCTGACAGCAGCAGGCCCGCATGCATGACAGACCTCTGGATCTCCTTCCTGCTTGGCAGGGTTTAGTTTCCAGGCAGTGTGGGCAAGGACTGGCACTCACCTGCAGAAAGGTTTTTGCCTTTTGTCACTGTACCTAAACCCAGGTTGAGATTCCTCCTTTAGTGTTCAAAGAAAGGAAAGGAAATCCCAGAATTGATGTGCTATGTCTTTGAAATTGTTACCAATTGCGAGGAACACCCCCTGCTAGAGCAGGACGTGTCCCTGGCCAAAGGACATCATCCCTCTGGCCAAACTGACCCCAGCCCAGGGGCCAGGCCTCTGCTGTGCTCTGGAAGGGGTTCTGCAGGGAATGTGCCCAGGGGAGAGACCTTCACTGGCCTCACTTCTCTCAGGGATAACACATCCCATCCCATCCCATCCCATCCCATCCCATCCCATCCCATCCCATCCCAGCCCAGCCCAGCCCATCCCATCTCATCCCAAGGGTTCCCAAATGTGGTCACAGACAAGAGCAATGGGACCCAGCACACTTACCTAATTCGTCAGATGCAATTGCAAGGATTTTCTCAACCACACTCCTAGCAACTGAAGTTGCTGCACATCAGGTGCACGTGCAAATAAAATCACACATAAAAACAGGACATTTAACAAGGATCTTTCCCCAAAGAAACTCCAGGACTGCCCTGAGCAGGTTCTGGCACAGAACACATCCCACCCCTGGCCCAGGAGCCAAGAGCTCCTGTGCACCAGGAGCCCCTCAGCAGTGCTGGGGGGTTCCTGACCCTCAGGGCCCACTGAGGCTCTCCTGGGCCAGGAAGCTGCCTCAGCTGCCACAGCACTCGGGCACCACACAGGTGCCTCAGTCCCACCAGAGGCACCCACCAGAGGGTGAGACTCTTCTGCCTCACACTTGGGAGTGGAGAGGGATCTCCCAGGTCCCTTCTCTGTCCCTTGGCACATTCACAGCCTGACCCTCAAAGCCCTGCTCAGCAACACCCCCTGCTAGAGCAGGACGTGTCCCTGGCCAAAGGAGGTCACCCCTCTGGCCAAACTGATCCCAGCCCAAGGGCCAGGCCTCCTTCCCATCCCATCCCATCCCATCCCATCCCATCCCATCCCATCCCATCCCATCCCATCCCATCCCATCCCATCCCATCCCATCCCAGGGTTCCCAAGGATGGCCTCTGACAAGAGCAATGGGATCCAGCACACTTACTTGATATTTTGATTAAAATGTCTGCTATGCCATTGGATTTCTTTGTTTTGCTTTTCTTATCCAGACTACCATCAGCTGCAGTTGCTGGACATCAGGTACATGAGCAAATAAAATCAAACAGAAAACCAGGACATTTAACAAGGATCTTTCCACAGGGAATTCCAGGACTGCCCTGAGCAGGTTCTGGGGCAGAGCACATCCCACATCTGGCCCAGGAGCCAAGAGGTCCTGTGCACCAGGAGCCCCTCAGCAGTGCTGGGGGGTTCCTGACCCTCAGGGCCCCCTGAGGCTCACTTCTCTCAGGAATAACACATTCCCATCCCATCCCATCCCATCCCATCCCATCCCATCCCATCCCAGCCCATCCCATCCCATCCCATCCCATCCCATCCCATCCCAGCCCATCCCATCCCATCCCATCCCATCCCAGCCCATCCCATCCCATCCCATCCCATCCCATCCCATCCCATCCCATCCCATCCCATCCCATCCCATCCCATCCCATCCCATCCCATCCCATCCCATCTCATCCCATCCAAGGGTTCCCAAGTGTGGCCACAGACAAAAGCAACGGGATCCAGCACACTTACTTGATTCGTCGAATATGTTTTCTAGGACTTTATCAACCGCACCCTTAACAGCCAAAGATGCTGGACATCAGGTAACATGCAAATAAAATAAAAAAGGAAAACAGAACATTTCACAAGGATCTTTTCCCAAGGAACTCAAGGACTGCCCTGAGCAGGTTCTGGGGCAGAAAACATCCCACACCTGGACCAGGAGCCAAGAGGTCCTGTGCACCCGGAGCCCCTCAGCAGTGCTGGGGGGTTCCTGACCCTCAGGGCCCCCTGAGGCTCACTTCTCTCAGGGATAACACATTCCCATCCCATCCCATCCCATCCCAGCCCATCCCATCCCAGCCCATCCCATCCTGTCCCAAGGGTTCCCAAGTGTGGCCACAGACAAGAGCAATGGGATCCAGCACACTTACTTAATAGGTCCAACATCATTTCTGCAACTTTCAGTATCTCTGCTCTGTTCTCCTTATCCAGAATGCCATCAGCAACAGTTGCTGCACATCAGGTACACATGAAAATAAAATCACACAGAAAAACAGGACATTTAACAAGGATCTTTCCCCAAAGAAACTCCAGGACTGCCCTGAGCAGGTTCTGGGGCAGAGCACATCCCACACCTGGCCCAGGAGCCAAGAGCTCCTGTGCACCAGGAGCCCCTCAGCAGTGCTGGGGGGTTCCTGACCCTCAGGGCCCACTGAGGCTCTCCTGGGCCAGGAAGCTGCCTCAGCTGCCACAGCACTCGGGCACCACACAGGTGCCTCAGTCCCACCAGAGGCACCCACCAGAGGATGAGACTCTTCTGCCTCACACTTGGGAGTGGAGAGGGATCTCCCAGGTCCCTTCTCTGTCCCTTGGCACATTCACAGCCTGACCCTCAAAGCCCTGCTCAGCAACACCCCCTGCTAGAGTAGGACGTGTCCCTGGCCAAAGGAGGTCATCCCTCTGACCAAACTGATCCCAGCCCAAGGTCCAGGCCTCTGCTGTGCTCTGGAAGGGGTTCTGCAGGGAATGTGCCCAGGGGAGAGACCTTCACTGGCCTCACTTCTCTCAGGGATAACACATCCCATCCCATCCCGTCCCATCCCATCCCATCCCATCCCATCCCATCCCATCCCATCCCATCCCATCCCATCCCATCCCAGCCCATCCCATCCCAAGGATGGTGTCCTAGGGTGACTTTATGATGCTCGTATCCCCAGTTGTGTGTTCTGTTTATGATGGATATTACATTCTGTGCCTTCAAACGGGCTCTGAGACCAAAGGCGGGGAGAAGAAGAACCACAGAGTTTTGTTTTCAGCCTGCACTCGCTCCTCCACAATCTGCTGGAACACAGAACTGCTCTGTGTTGTCTGGGCACGGACGGGGCTGAACACTGCACTCCTTTGCTTTTTAGTTCCTTTAGCTAGCTGAGCAGTCCAAGTTTTCCCTGGACTGGTTTTCTTTCCCTTTTTGTGGATCCATTTGAACCTGCTCTGGACCGGGACCCGGGCAAACACCGAGAGCTCGCACGTTGCAGCCCCCACAGCCTCCTCTGGGCAGCAGCAGCCTTTGGGAGAGCTGGAGGGACCAATAACAGAGCAACCACTCCCAGGAAAGACCTTTGAATTTGTCATCTCTTCAGAGCGGCGAAGGAGTTTTGTCACCTGCTATTGTTCATTTTGTGTGCTGGGTGCTTTGCTTGTGTAAATAAACGGGATTTTCCCACTTCTCTCTGAGGTAATTCATCCCAAACCGGTTGGGGGGAGGGGCTGTGTGGGTTGGCTTTCTGTGGGTGGTGCTTTTTAGAGGTTTTTTCCCAAATTTGCCTTAAACCAGGACAAATAATTGGCACCCAACGTGCAGCTTGAGAGAGTGGAAAAAACCCTGTTCTAATTGTATTTTGGTTCCAATTACTCTGTGTTGCTGTAGAGCAGTTAGTAGCCATATTGTTTGAATTGATAATGTCTCCTGGGGTGAAGACCTGCATGTTTCTGATCCCTAGGGGTTTCTTTGAGGTCTTAATACTTCTATTGTCCCTAGGTTTCTTTTCTTATTCAGGAATAGCTCCAGTATTGTCCCTAATACGTAGTTTTTGAAGCAGAGGGGCACTGACCAGAATATCCATCGGGCTGGGCTTGGGTGTCATGGCTTCCAGAGGGTTTATAAAGGTGCTGAGGTCTGTTCCTGGAATGTATGGTTCATGGTTATGGTTGTGCAGCCAGTTTGTTAGAGGGGAAGTAGGGGATGAGGCTTTTCAACCTTTGTTTTCCTTCTTCTCCTCTGAATCTCTTACCTCCCTATTGGAGAATGTTCAGTTTCCCCTGACTGTTAAGGAGACCATCTTCCTGGTGTTTAATCTAGTAAGCTTTCTCTACACAGTCTGCAGTCTCTCTAGCATGAGGGCTGAGATTTCTAGAGGGGCTGATGAGACCTCTGACCCAGGAGTAGACCCAGGTGTGAGAAATCCTGAGTGGTGTGGGAAATGGGAGGATATGGGCCAAATCTTAAAGGAATTTTCTGACCCTATAGCCTGGGACTTTCCTAGTGAACAAATTCAGAATCCGGCTGAGGTGGCGAAGTACCTGAAAGAGAAGTGCCATGATAACTCTAAGGAGAAAAAGATCATTGCAGTGAGCTGGGCCCTGGCATATGCTTATCTCACCCTGCTAGATACTGTAGGGCAGCAGACAGAGGAAGGGGGGCAGGGAGATAAATCAGCAGCTATCCCAGTCACTCAGGCTGCAGCAAACACCCCCGGCTCAAAGCCAGCAGCTAAACCAGACTGTGAGCCTGGGCTAGCAGCTAAACCAGACAGTGAGCCTAGGCTAGCAGCTAAACCAGACTGTGAGCCTGGGCTAGCAGCTAAACCAGGCTCAGCAGCCAAGCCTCAACCTATGGCTGTTCCTACTAGCATGAGAAGTGGAAAGTGCACAGAAAAGACCAATGGACCAGTGGATGATGATGACGATGATGATGATGGTGATGATGATGATGATGATGATGATGATGATGACGATGATGATGCAGGAAAAGGACCTTCAACACTTCCTGACATAAAACCAGGAGTCAAAGCAACAGGCACTAGTTCATAAGCCAGTACTGACTCCTTTTCCCTAAAGGACATTCGGGGCCTAAGGAAGGATTACACTTGGTGACCTGATGAGTCTGTAATTAGTTGGTTGGTCCGTCTTTAGGATGCTGCAGGTGAGGCTACAATTCTGGACGGCACTGAAGCAAGACATTTGGGATCCCTCACATGATAATGTCATGGACCAAGGAATGATGAGGGGGCGAACCCTCACAGCCTCTGGGCTGTGGACAGAGTGGCACAAAGACACCTGTGTGCAGACGATCTCTATATGCAGCAGACCCAGTGGAAGACTGTAGAACAAGGGATCCAACCTGAGACAACCTGACTGTAGAAAAAGGGATCCAACGCCTCAGAGAAATGGCAGTGGCAGAGATTATCTTCTCAGATGAAATAACAACTTGGAATCCAGACTTGGTACCATGTACATCTGTATGTGGTGAAAATTTGTACAGTTTGGGCTACATGAATACACTTCTGCTTTAGCAATAATGAAGCAAGATGAGAGGGATGAGACCGTGCTCGAAATGGCAAGGAAACTCCGAGCATATGCAGATGCTGTACATGGCCCAACCCATGCCAGAATTGCAGCAGTGGAAACACGTCTGCAGAAATTAGAAGACAAGATGGAGGAGAATCACAAGAAACTCAGGGAGCAGATTAAAGAGGACCTTCTCCAAATCTCAGCAGTACAGATCAGAGGTTCTGGTATCCAACGTAGACGTTCCTCAGATGGTGAGAGAAGGTACACCCCACGAGCTGAGCTGTGGTTCTTCCTGCGTGACTGTGGAGAAAACATGAGGAGATGGGACGGAAAACCTACTGGTGCTCTGGCACAACGGGTGCATGAATTGAAGGAAGGCAAGACTCAGAGAGGAAGTGCCACCAAAAGGAGAGCAGCTCCAGTTGCCCGCAGCCAAACTGCCAGGCATGATGATGATGATGACATGTCTGATCCCCTTGAAGGAACCTCTAAGACATACGCCCAAGGCAAGAAGGATAACCAGGCTTAGAGGGGCCCTGCCTCTAGCCAGGTAGAAGTGAGGGAAAACCGTGTTTTTGGACTGTGTGGATTCACTGGCCTGGCACATCGGAACCACAAAGATATAAGGCTTTGGTTGATACTGGTGCACAATGCACGTTAATTCCATCGAGACACGTAGGGGCAGAATCTGTCTCTATCGCTGGTGTGACAGGTGGATCACAGGACTTTACCGTGGTGGAAGCTGATGTAAGTCTGACAGGAAATGAGTGGAAGAAACACCCTATTGTGACTGGCCCAGAGGCCCCATGTATTTTGGGCATAGATTACCTTCGAAGGGGATATTTTAAAGACCCAAAGGGACTCAGGTGGGCATTTGGGATAGCAGCTGTAGCGACAGAGGGCATCCAGCAACTGAACACCTTGCCGGGACTGTCTGAGAATCCAACTACAGTAGGACTTTTGAAGGGAGAAGAGCAAAAGGTACCAGTTGCCACTTCAACAGTGCATCGCTGACAGTACAGAACAACTCAAGATGCTGTGGTTCCCATCCATAAGATGATCCGAGAGCTGGAGAGCCAAGGGGTGGTCAGCAAAACCCACTCACCCTTCAACAGCCCCATCTGGCCTGTGCGTAAATCTGAAGGAGAATGGAGATTGACTGTGGACTACCGTGCATTGAATGAAGTGACTCCACCACTGAGCGCTGCTGTGCCAGACATGCTGGAACTCCAGGACGAGCTGGAGTCCAAGGCAGCGAAGTGGTACGCCACTATTGATATTGCCAATGCATTTTTCTCCATTCCTCTGGCAGCAGAATGCAGGCCTCAGTTTGCCTTCACGTGGAGGGGAGTGCAGTATACATGGAACAAACTGCCCTAGAGGTGGAAGGGTGCCCAAGTGTGGCCACAGACAAGAGCAATGGGATCCAGCACACTTACTTAATTTGTCCAGCATCATTTCTACGCAATTCAAAACTTTTGCTCTGGCTTTCTGAACCATACTGTCATCAGATGTAGACACTTGGCATCAAGTACACATGAAAATTAAAAAAAAACAACAAAAAAAAAATTACACTTAACAAAGATCTTTCTCCAAGCAATGCCAGGACTGAACTGAGCAGGTTCTGGGGCAGAAAACATCCCACATCTGGCCCAGGAGCCAAGAGGTCCTGTGCATCGGGAGCCCCTCAGCAGTGCTGGGGGGTTCCTGATCCTCGGGGCCCACTGAGGCTCACTTCTCTCAGGGATAACACATCCCATCCCATCCCATCCCATCCCATCCCATCCCATCCCATCCCATCCCATCCCATCCCATCCCAAGGGTTCCCAAGTGTGCCCACAGACAAGAGCAATGGGATCCAGGTCACTTACTGAATGCCTTGTATAGAGCTTCTAGGAGTTTCTCCACCAAACAGCTAATAGTTGCAGATACTGGACATCAGGTGCACGTGCAAATAAAACAACAACAACAAAAAAAGCCAGGACATTTAACAAGGATCTTTCCACAGGGAATTCCAGGACTGCCCTGAGCAGGTTCTGGGGCAGAGCACATCCCACACCTGGCCCAGGAGCCAAGAGCTCCTGTGCACCAGGAGCCCCTCAGCAGTGCTGGGGGGTTCCTGACCCTCAGGGCCCACTGAGGCTCTCCTGGGCCAGGAAGCTGCCTCAGCTGCCACAGCACTCGGGCACCACACAGGTGCCTCAGTCCCACCAGAGGCACCCATGAGAGGGTGAGACTCTTCTGCATCACACTTGGGAGTGGAGAGGGATCTCCCAGGTCCCTTCTCTGTCCCTTGGCACATTCACAGCCTGACCCTCAAAGCCCTGCTCAGCAACACCCCCTGCTAGAGCAGGACGTGTCCCTGGCCAAAGGAGGTCACCCCTCTGACCAAACTGATCCCAGCCCAAGGTCCAGGCCTCTGCTGTGCTCTGGAAGGGGTTCTGCAGGGAATGTGCCCAGGGGAGAGACCTTCACTGGCCTCACTTCTCTCAGGGATAACACATCCCATCCCATCCCATCCCATCCCATCCCATCCCATCCCATCCCATCCCATCCCATCCCATCCCAGCCCATCCCATCCCAGCCCAGCCCAGCCCAGCCCAGCCCATCCCATCTCATCCCAAGGGTTCCCAAGGAGGGCCAGAGACAAGAGCAATGCATCCAGATCACTTACTGTATGTATTGAGTATCTTTACTGCGTATTTTACAACCACACCGCCCTTAACAGCAGATACTGGACATCAGGTAGTCATGCAAAAAAAGTCAAAAAGAAAAACAGGACATTTAACAAGGATCTTTCCCCAAGGAACTGCAGGACAGCTCTGAGCAGGTTCTGGGGCAGAACACATCCTGCAGCATGCCCTGGAGCCAAGAGGTCCTGTGGGTCCCAGAGCCCCACCAGGAGCTACCGTGCTCTGGAAGGGGTTCTGCAGGCAACGTGCTCAGGGGAGAGACCTTCACTGGCCCCACTTCTCTCAGGGATAACACATGCCATGCCATGCCATGCCATGCCATGCCATGCCATGCCATGCCATGCCATGCCATGCCATCCCATCCCATCCCATCCCATCCCATCCCATCCAAGGGTTCCCAAGTGTGGCCACAAACAAGAGCAATGGGATCCAGCACACTTACCTAAATCGTCGAACATAGTTTCTAGGACTTTATCGACCACACTCCTAACAACTGTAGATACTGCACATCAGGTACACATGCAAATAAAATCAAAAAGAAAAACAGGACATTTAACAAGGACATTTCCCCAAGGAACTACAGGTGCCTCCAGGCTCTCTGTCTCTTCCTCTCGCAGGGGGGCTGCCCAGGACATCTCAGTGTTTCTCCACCCTTCAGTTCTGTAGTGGTGGTTTTCCTGGTTCCATTTCCCTCACCCCCCTTCTCCTTTTGGGCCTTCGGCCTACCTCATTAAGGCCACATGGCTTCCCCTCCCCAACTCCCGGGCAGGGGAGGTCTGCACTGTGCGATGACCGGAAAAAAAGAGAAAGTTCCCTTGGGCTCCTGTGCTTTTAACCCCATGTGTTCTCAGAGGCGTGTCCATGCCTTCAGTGGTCACCCCAAGTGCCAATATCCAAACCTGACCACTGATCGGTTTGACCCCCAACTTCCTGAGAAAATTCACTTCCCTGCCAAACCACGAGAATCCAACCTTTGCCTCTGAGAACACACATTTCCAAAATTGTTATCAAAATTACATTCACACACTTCTACATAAAACAATAACCTACACTAAACCTCCACAGCTGGTTTTTCACCATCAATCTACCTTACAACCTAATACACGCTTTGCTCTTATTCCTCTTTGATCCCACCTCACAGTTTTCATCTTATCATCATCTTATCATCTTATCACTTGCCCAGAATTCGATTTCCCGGTCAGGGAACCAGAAATGTCATGGTTTGACCCTGGCACAATGCCAGTGTCCCCATGAAAATACACCTTCCCCAACTGAATGCTGTGAGATGCAATCAGGAACAGAGCAGAGCAGCCCCAAGCTTAAAAACAAAGGGAAAATCTTTATTAATAAAAGACACACACACTGAATTCAGAATGAAAACCTTTCAAAACGCTCCTCCTCACTCACTTCCCTGTCAAACCACGACACACATCCCATCCCATCCCATCCCATCCCATCCCATCCCATCCCATCCCATCCCATCCCATCCCATCCCATCCCATCCCATCCCAAGGGCTCCCAAGTGTGGCCACTGACAAGAGCAATGGGATCCATGACTCCACACTTACATATGGACGACATTTGGCTTTCTTGGTTATGCTGTGATGAGCTCTTTTTTTTCAGTGGCAATTACATTCACCTTAAAAGGAAAAGAAAAATGAAAAAGAGAAAGATTGACTACGATATTTTACTTTGGGGATTTAAAAAATGCAATTAAGAGCTTTTTTGGGACACATATATCCCTTATACACAAACCCCTGATCTACTCAGGGATTTTTAATTTACTGATTTTCCATTGCATCCCTGCCCAAACAGAATACAGCTCTTTCCAAGATGTTCACTCCTTGTTTCTTGTCTCCCGTATCCCTTTCTCTGGATTCACTCTGCAATGCAAGGGGAAAGAGGGGCAAAATCTCTGTGGTGAGCACAGCACTAGAGAAGATAACACAGTTGATAAGATGTTCTGTTGTACTCCCAGCTGGTCCCTAACCCATCTTGTCTGCCCGGGAGCTCTGAGAATTCTCACAGACACGCACATCATCTTCCTTGGCCAAAATTAAGACCTTCTGCTTTTGCAGAGTGCAGAACCTGGTGTTCAACCCCAGCACAATTTTCCATAAAGGAAAGGGACCATTTTCCATTCCTTCAGACTCAAATCCTGGAGGTTTTCCTGACCAGCTATGAAGAAATCTATGGTGAAAGGACAAGTGGCCTTGGCTGCCTGATGCCCACCAAACTTCTCTCACTCCCCCTCTTCAACTGGACAGGAGGAAAAAATACGACTGAAGAGCTCACAGAGAGCCTGAACATCCCTCTTCCAGGTGCCACCGCGGGCAAACCAGACCGGACTTGGGGACGATTCCTTTGCTTTCTCAGCAATTCCCAATAGAGCAGGAAGCTGAGTAACCAAGACAGGACTGAAACCACCTCACTGCCACTCTCCCCTCCTCCTGGTTGTGAACACACCTGGTGCAGGTGGCTGGGCCAGCTGAGCTGAGCTCCAGGTGGGAGCCCGAGACAAGAGCTTGTGAACAGCCAACAAAGCACAACAAAGGGCACCAAGAGCGGTGGCACAGCTGGGGAAGGGACAGCGAGAGACCCAGCAGGAGCTGAGGGCTTGGGAGGAAGAGCCAGACTTGAGCCTTGGGCATGCAGACTGTGAGGGGATAACACTGAGGGGCTCCCGCACTGGGGGAGCAGCTCAGGCTGTTCCTGTGCCACTGCACTGGGAATAAATGGCTTTATGGAGTCACACAGCTGAGACTCTGCTCTGGGAAAGCTGCGCTGGAACCAGGGAGGACTCAGGGGCTGAGTTTGGGAGTGGGGGAGTCCAGCAGGGCCCATTGGGGCACCGGAGCCGCTGCTGTGGAGGGGCTCCGCTCCCAGCACTGAACATCTCTGGTGGCTGCAGCGTGATGGCCAGAGAGCCTCGGGAAGGGTCAGACTGGGAAGTTTCCCAAATATCCTCTTCTGCACAGCTGGCTGCAGAGAGCAGAGCCCTGCTGACCCTTCCAGCAGAGCCGCCTGTCCCTTCTGAGCACATCCATCAGAGCAGCAGTGACGAGGGGAAGGCAGAAACAGCGACTGCTCAGCAGTGAGGAGAGGTCTGCTCAGGGCACAGCTCTGCTCTGCCTCTCCTTCCTGCACTCCACTTCCCTGTGCTGTCTGCTCCTGGTGACTTTCTGTTTGCTTTGCCCTGGGCCATGTTCCAGAGAGAGAGGAGGAGCTGGACTGAATTAAGAACCCCTTTGCCAAAAGCTGCTGCATGTCCAGAAAGCTTTCCTGGTGTTCAAGGGGAGGACAGACCCGGGTGAGGAAAAGAGCTCCACTGAGGATAGAAATAGAGAAATGCCAGCCGGGACCCAGGAGAAGTCACAGCCCCAGGGCCCACGGGGCTGACTGAAGGTCAGACAGGAAACACCAGGGCTGCTTTCCCAGCACTGAACCCTGCTCTGTTTCCTCCCTCTACCTTTTCCTATTTTGTTCTGCTCTGAAAGGAGGAAAAGCAAATAAATGGCATAAAATGCTCAGAGTTTGAGGGGTTTTCTCCTGAAAGCAGGGCAACAGCATGATGGCTTCTCAAAGAGTACCAATGAAGAGATGATGTGCATGAGGAGCTGTCCTGAACGTGCCTCTGCCTTTGGTAACTGATGGACACAGACATTTACCTCAGATCACTCATGGAAAGGTGGATGTGCTTCCAGGGATGGCTCACCCCACTTCTCACAGTCAGACACAAATCATTCTCTCATATTGAGAAGGAGCCCTGATAACTGGTTTATATAGGAAAATTATTTCATGCAGGGCCAGATCTGCAATCCTGAGCCAAAGCTGAAGCTTTGAGGGGGAAAAGAAAAGGAAGGGGGAAAGACAGGAGAAGGGAGGAGAAGGAAAAAGAAAATGAAGTGGGGTGGGGGGGGAGAGAGGAGAAAGAAAAAGTATGTCCAGAAAAAAAAAGAAAAGAAATAAAAAGAATAAACTCTCTTCTGCATTGTCAGTGATGGCTTTGTAGCCCAGAGACCAACAGAGTCTGGTCTGCCAACACAGGCCCAATAAATTAGACACTTTGAATTCTGCATTGAGTCTAATACAACATTATCACCAGAATTTGAGTTAAATCCAGGAGGATTGTATGAGTGGTGCTGAAATCCCATTATGTTTTGTCTGGAGTGCAAAGGTGAGCTCTAATTTTTGTATTTTTGTATTTTACATTATTAAGTTCTACTCACTCCATGAAATAATTAGTCATTATATATTCAGATTAAAACTTTTTCTGAGCAGCCAAGGTCAAAGAAACAAACAATTGGCCATAATGCATTCATGGCATCCAGGCTGGGCCTAATCAATATGTTATTTACTTTTTACTTTTCTCCCAGTTCATGTGTAGCAAGAGTCATGGCAACAACTTTTGCAATCAGACAAAAAAACCATTAAATAAGTAAGGCCTGAATTGACAAGCTTTTCTCTGCACTGTAGGAATTAATTATGAATTGGATTAGTGTCTGCAGACTGTGGGCGGGAAGGAACAATGGACTTTGAACGGAATTCTATGAAATATTAATTGGTGGTGTCCCTCCAACCCTTCTTGCCTGGTCCCCACCCTCTGCAGCACAGCTGGGCCTTGCTGAGGCAAAGACACTGAGAGCCCTGGGGGCTCTGAGGGCAGCGGGGCTCCCTCACACCCAGCAAAGCCCAGTGAAGGCCCAGCATGGCCTGGGAGCAGCGTGCTTTCCCCACTCAGCCCCTCTGGCAGAACTTGGGGACACTTGGGGACCTCAGCAGAGCCCAGCCCAGGGGACAGTCACTGCCTGGGAAGTCTTGTGAGGAGGGGGTGTCACTGCTGTGTGCTGCCCACAGCGATCCCACCGGCCTCGCCCAGAGGGGCGAATGGTGCAGATTGCGCTGTGCAGACGCTTCTGGTTGGGCAGGGTCACGCTCTTGTTGTTGGTTTTTGTTGCAGCATTTTTGAGAGAAAGAGGACATGAATTGTGAAAGTTGAGCTACTCCAGTCTAGGCCTCAGATTGAGGCCTGGTGGGGCCTTCAAAGCCTCTGACGCAGTTAGAAATTCAGAGCTTGTGGCGCAGATAGAAATAGTCTTAAGGTGTTGTGGGGACCACTGGGTTGCTTGGGTGTGAATTAGTATAGGTTTTATGGTGTAAGGTGTAGGCCGTTTTAAGGAAAAGGTAAACAATATTGGTTTGCCAATCAGAGTGTCTTTGTTTTTGTAAACTATGTAGAAGCTTATATAAACTACCGCCTTATCTTGAATAAACGGAGAACGTTGCATTAATCATATTGGTTGGATGTGCGTTTGTCTTGTCCAGCTTTCCGTTTTTCTGAGGTTCCCTGGCTTTAGGTTTTGTTGCTGCAGACACCGCTATTCCTGAGGAAATCCCAGTGGCACCTGCAGGACAGCTGGAGCACTGCCACCTCAGTGACCCAGCAGGGCTCCTGAGTGCCACAGCCCCGCTGTGCTGGGATGTGTGGTGTGGCTGTGCTGGCACAGGGGTCAAACCCTGCCCTGGCTGTGCTCTGCTCTCACAGCCCCGGCTGCTCTTGGCTTGCTTTGCTGCTGCCTCATGTGCTCCGCCTGCCCTGAGCTGCCTTTTCACCCCGGAGCTCGCCCAGCTCAGCCCAGAGCCCCAGAGATGAGTGCTTTACTCCTGGCTCTTGGAGAGACCCTTCCTGCCCTCGGAAGGGGCTGCCCTGCACAGCCCATCAGATTTCTGAGAGGCATTTACGGGAAATCCCTGTAAAACCCAGAAAGGAGGTGCTGGGGTGTCGGAACTCAAAATGTCCCTCAGACATTTTCAGAGGTTCCAGGCCTTGGTCAGAAGCATTTTAGACCCTGGCAAGCAGCTGAAAACAGCTGTGATCTTGAGTTTGAACCATGGAATGAGTTACCAACTTTGAAGGTGGAATAAGCAGTCACAGAGGGTTAGATGGTATAGTAAAAGTAGTCACAAATTAGAGGGTAAAATTTTTTAGTATTGTACAGGGGGGTTTTAACACCTGTACAGGGGGGTTTTACTTTGTACAGGGGGGTCAGGAGTTCTAAGATGGAGGAAAGTGGGCCTGATCCTGTTCTTCCTCCTTCTTCTTCCTTACCTCCATGTTCTTGGTGATGTTGGCATTTTTCTATTGGTTTAGGCTGGGGACACACTGTTCAACGTAGAAGATAGATATTGGCACATTATTTTAAATATAGTACATGTAATTTCTGGTATATAATGTTTGTAACATCCCACTGAGGGCAGAGCCCCACACGCTGCCCTGCAGGACAGAGCTGCGGCAGGGCAGCAGAACATGTTAGAGATAAACAGAATAAACAACCTTGAAACCAGTACAGACTAATTATGGCTTCTGCTTTGGCAACGGGGCAGAAAGACAGAGACTTTCTACAATCTCGGAATCACCAATACCCACAGATTCCGACACTGGGGGGCAGGGAGGAGCCCGTGGGGGTGGCGACCCTCTGCAGCTGCCACCACCTGGTTCAGCACCCCTGGTTCCTTAAAGTCTTCTCCTCTGGAGCCTTAGCTCCGTGCTCAGCTGCTGGCCTCGTTCCTGCCCCTTGGTGCCTGTTCCCCACTATTTCCTGGCTCTGACAGCCCAGCCTGGCACCGATGGGCACATCCCTGCCCAGCTCTTCCTGGGACCAGGTCCCTGTGAGTATCCCCCAGTTCACCCACCAGGAGCTCTGCTGAGCCATCCTTCCCAGATCCCCCACGCTGCTGGAGCCCTTTGCTTTGCCTGGCCATGGATGCCAGGCCAGTTGCCATTCCCCATGGGAACCTGCTCACTGGCCTGGAGACCCCTCCAGGTTGCCCCCAGAGCTCTGCTGCCAACTCCCCCTGATGGTCAGGGAGTTCCTGAACTGCCAAGACAGTGTCCCCCCCTTTCTGACCCCTCCACTGCTCGCTCACACAAGTCCACTTAACATCTGCACATCCTGCTGAGGATCTCCGGGTCTCCCAGCTGCTCTTCACACCTCCCATCCTCATCCTCCCTGACACTCCTCTGGCAGAGCCTCTCCCCTTCCACTGCATCCCACCAGCACTCACAGCCTTCCAAACCATCTGGGGATGGGGTTGGCTCCGCAGAAAAAATTATGTCGGCAGCTTCTGAGATCAAAACAAGCAATTCTGGGTTCTTAAGGGATCAGAAACTCCCATTCAGGAGCATCTGGGCTAAGAAACTGCGAGTTTGGGAGCTTTGGGACTCAGGGATTTAGGGAGCTCTGGGGTCCCAAACACTGATTTAGGGAGATTTTGGGCTCTGAACAAGTCCAAATTTTAGGCAGCATTGGGCTTGAGAAACACCAATTTAGGGAGCATTTGACTCAAAACCACTGATCTGAGGAACTTTAGGCCTCAGAAGGTCCCCTCTAGGCAGCTTTTCAGCTCAGCATTCCAATTTAGGGAGCTCTTGGGCTCAGAAGCACATGTTTAAGGAACTGCAGTACTCAGAAAGGGATCTCAGGAAGCTTTGTGGGTCAGGAAAAGCAACTTGGGGAGCTTCAGGGCTCAGAAACACCAAATTAATGAGCTGTGGGGCTCAGAAAAATCAGTGTCCAGAAACTTGGGGCTCAACAGCAGCAATTTAGGATACTTTGGGACTCAGCAATACCATTTCAAGGTGCTTCTGGCCTCAAAAACCAGCATTTGGGAACTTCATGGCTGAGAACACAGAAGTTTCAGGAGCACTGGGGCTCAGAAGCACCAACACGGGGAGATTTTGGGACTTGAAACAGCGTTTGGGTTCAGAAATACTGATTTAGGGAGCTCTGGGGATCTTGAATACCAATTTAGGGACACACAGGACTACAGAGCCCTGATTTGGGGAGTTCAAGGCTGAGAAAAAATCATGTCAGGAGCTCTGGGAATCAGCGTGTGATTTGGGGATATTTTCAGATCAGCAAGAACTATCTAGAGAGCTTCTGGGCTCCAATAAAAACCCAATTAAACCCATTTTGCGCTCTGCAGTCCCCATTTAGGACGCTTTGGAGCTCCAAATCAGTGATTTTAGGAGCTTTTGGGCTGAGAAACATCGATTTCTGGGGCAGAAGGAGCAAGCCTGGGGAAACTCGGGAGCAAGGGGCCGGCGCTTACCTGGCACAGGGCTCGGGGGAAGCAGCTCCGCGCTGGGCTGGAGCACCGGGGGCTCCTCATCCCTTTATCTCCCCCTGCCCGGCCCTTCCCACCCCCACGGGCTCCCTCCCTCCCCCCAGCACCTCCTTTCCCATCTTCACACCCATTTCCCCTAAATCACGGTCAGCTGGAAAATGAAAGTGAAAATGC
Source organism: Taeniopygia guttata (assembly GCF_048771995.1). Taxonomy (NCBI): domain Eukaryota; kingdom Metazoa; phylum Chordata; class Aves; order Passeriformes; family Estrildidae; genus Taeniopygia; species Taeniopygia guttata. Next base: position 4,593,257 of record NC_133057.1, read on the forward strand.
TCCGGTCCAGGCTCGGCTCCTGGGCTGGGTGGGGAATGGGGCACCGGGATTTGGTTCAGGGCCTCAGGGCTCTGGGACACTGATTTTGGGAACTGCTGGGAAAAGTGCTTATTCTATGTCTCTATGAAGGTATTTTCTATATGTATTATTTTATATTCATTAGAAGTGCTATGATAACATAGCACTTCTAATGAATATAAAATAATGAAGGTATTTTCTAGATGTATTGTTTTATATTCATTAGAAGTGCTATATTATTATAGCGCTTCTAATGAATATGAAATAATGAAGGTATTTTCTATATGTATTGTTTTATATTCATTAGAAGTGCTGTAATAATATAGCACTTCTAATGAATATAAAATAATGAAGGTATTTTCTATATGTATTATTTTATATTCATTAGAAGTGCTATAATAATATAGCACTTCTAATGAATATAAAATAATGAAGGTATTTGCTATATGTATTATTTTATATTCATTAGAAGTGCTATAATAATATAGTGATTTCAGGAGCTTTGGAGCCAAAAAACAGCAATTTTGGGGGCTCTGGGGCTCCAGAACACTGTTGGGAGGTTTTTGGCTCAGAAAATAAAATAAAGTAGGGAGATCCAAGTCTCAAAGAAAGCAATTTAGGGATATTTTGAGCTCAGAAACAGCAATTTAGAGACATTTTGGGCTCCAAAACAGACATTTAAGGATATTTTGGTGTCTGAAGCACCAATTTAGGGAGATGAGAAACACTAATGTAGGGAGGATTTGGGCTCAGAAATATAAAATTAAAGAGTTTTTGATCTCCCAAATCAAAAACCTGTTAAAAACGCCCATCACTTTTGTTAAAATTTTAGAAGTTTAATAGTAATGAAAATAGTAATAAAAATTAGGATAATAGACCACAAAAATCTTGCACTCTGCTGCAAAGCACACCTTGCTAACAAAGGATTACCCATTAAAAGCAATAGCCTGTTGCTTATTCATATATCTCATACATTATTCAAACATTCATTTTCAAACCAGGGTGCTTCTGTTTCATTTTAACTTCCCCCCCTCATCTTGTAAATCAATTTTCTTGGCTCCTCAACATCCGAGCATTCCCACTAAGGAGGCAATAATTCTTTTCTTGGTATCTTGGTGTCTTGTTGCTGTTATCTGTATGTGAAGAACTTCTTGATTATCTTACCCATTCCTTAAGCTAGTTACAAAAAGTATCTTGCATCACATAGTTTCTATTTTTATATTATGCTATAGCCTAAAAACTGTATTTACCACACTACTTAAAAGAGATTAATACAGCATAACTCAAAAGAGATTAATACAGCACTTTCTACCATAACACATACAGTGTTCATTTTAACATTTGTGAAGAGACAATCCTATAAAATGCATTTTTCACACTGAAGAAGGGACAGGGAGTGAGGCAGCAGTGACCCAGCTCCCAGCAGGGTAGAGACTGAAATGGAGGTTTTGGGGGCTCACTTAAGTTAGCAATATGAATTAAGCATTTAAATTTTATCTTGTGGAATTGTGTGTTGAATTTTAAACTTTTACTTAAGAAAACTCTGCCATGGTACAAAGGGTACAAAGGAAAATGTAAATTTCTGAAGCTTCTTGCGATAAAGAACAATGCCAGGTGAAGACCAAGGAATGCAAGAAACCTACATAAAGGAACTCCTCTGAATCCAAGCTGATCAAAATCAACAGATGTACTCAGATAAGCACCAAGGGACCAAAGGAGAAAAATTCAAAAGTTCAATTATGGGGAAAATCAGGACCTTCAGACACAGAGATGTTAGGAATGAGATGCTTGACTCAGCCAATATATCAAGCAGCAATTCAATTTATTAATTAATATGGTAACATACGAGCAAAGACAGCGCTGGGTACAGTGGTGGGGGTTTCCCCCTCCAACTGCACACCAGTTGTTGGGTTTGCTGGCATTTATTGATCATATTCATGCATATTCATAAGCTTTTCCCAGTTTCCACCTGAGCTTTCGACAGTTTCCTTTTCTACCTTTAACATCACAATTCTAGACTCCAGGATCGTAAATCTATGATGGTGATGTTTGGTTCCTTTCCAATTTCTATACCCTATTGTGTACATCCCAGGATGTGTGTCCAGACAGTGGGGTCCAGCTTCTATTTTGTGGGATCATTAATCTATGGTGGTGATGTCCATCTTCCCCTTTCAAAGTCTTTAATCAGCAATCTTGATGTCCATCTTCCTTCTCCAGGAGCTTGAGATGGGGTCACTTCCCTCTCTGTTTAAATTCTTTGTACATTCTAAAGCTACAATTTAAAATCTTTAGTACTAAGCAACATTCTGAGGTTATAATAAGGACTTTTTACAAAACAGCTTAAGACTTATAATTGTTATTTGCAAACAAAAGATTGCTTCAAAAGCCGTCTTCCATGCTTTCCTCAGTTGTTTATCAGAACTTATCTTTATAGCTGTCCAATGGCCACGTTCCACGCATTTCATAACCACAACTGCACAGGTTGCCTTTATTTACCTGACACGAAACACAATTTTATATTTCACAGAGACCACTGAAAGACCCCCGTGCCATCACCACCGTGAACAACAACACATCCCCAGAAGGGTGTGGACCTATTTACCATGCAAAGCGAGGACAGGTGGGGCCAGGGGTTGAATATGCACGGGAAGGTTGTGCAATGTGTTGCATATGGAACACCTTTGTGAATAAAGATGTGGCTCAGACCAGAGCTTGGGGAACAAGTTTTCACTAGAGCTATCTCACTTGTGCTGGGCGCTGACAGTACAAACCCACTTCATATCTACATAAGGTTGTGGAGTCTATTTATTCTGCGCATCGCTTCAAGAGAGGCAGGCTCAGGATGCTGGACACCCAAGGAAATGGTGACAGGTCCCTCTTTTAGCGAGGCAGGCGTTAATAAGGTCCCAACTCGGTGCTGCTCATCCCAGCTCTCCTGGCATCTCCCCCTTGCAGAGAAACTCCCAGAGAAGACAAGTGTGACCAGATCCCCTCCTCTCCCGAGCTTGGTCACTCCTTTTGTGCCTTCAGGCCCAGCTGATCAGAGCAGTGGTGTTCCAGTGCCAGCTGGGACGCCAGCACGGGGTCATCCCACACTGCCGACGGTGCACCAGGCTCAACGGGGGCTTTTCCCCCTCTGATCCCACCAAGCCTCTTCCTTGGCTGTGGTTCTGCTGCATAGTTGGATGGAACATTCACATTCTGTAGACAGACAGACATAATTCAGTCTCTCAAGATTTCTTAGAAAAGCACAAAGAGAAGAAGAGAAAACAATCTTTATCACTACTCCTTTGTTTTCCCCATGTCAAATGTGGTCAAGAGATTGATTACCTGAAGTAATTCCTTAATTAGATTCTAGTGAAAGTTGTTTTTCAAAAACCAATCAGATCCAGCTGTCTCGGACTCTCAACAGAGAGTCATGAGTTTATTAATTAGATAAGTAAGTAAGAAGTAAGTATGTAGAATAGAAGTGTATCTCTTTAAATGATATATTAATGTAATATATTATAGTTTTAATAAAGCTATCCTTCAGCCTTCTGATGTAGAACCAGACATCGTCATTTCTTCCCAGATCTGGGGTTCGCCACATTTTACTCCAGCAGACAGGGACAGCGAGAATCTCGTTCATCCATTCAGTCACTGTTCAGGACCCTGCAGAGATTCCTCAATTCCCCTCCAAGGTGACCTCAGCACAGCAATGACCTCACAGCTCTTGTCCCTCTGCTCAAGAATCCCCCACGGGGACACTCTGCTCTCTCCTCCATGGGCACCACGCTGCAAAACTCCCGAGGAAAATCTTCCCCCGTGGGCCCTGCGGCTCCTTGGCTGAGGTCCAGAGCAAACAGCCAAGGCAGTGGCCTGAAATGTTTTCCCAGCTGGCCCACACTTCTCTGCCGGATGCACATTGTCCCTGGGGAAAGAGAGGTGCAGAACCCTTCACTAATGGCCTGGAATGTCCAACAGCAATCACAGCCATGGACAGCTCTCGGGAACCACTGCACCATGGATTTTCCATCCTGGAAGGCCAAGATTGAGAGTGTCCTGCTGGTGCCTCAGGGCCTGGCTGAACAGGGCTTGTCAGAGATGCTGGCAGGGAGGAGTCCCGGCAGGGATAAAGGTGCTCCTCACCTGCTGCAGCCTCACCCAGCGCTGCCCAGAGCAAGAGGAAGATGAAGGTGGCTGTGCTCAGCGTGGCCCTGCTCTTCTCCATCCTGCTGTGCCCCCTGGCTCAGGCCCAGGTGAGGCACCCGCCAAACGCTGTCCCCACACCCTGCCCTTTCTGGCCTCCCACCCAACCCTTTTGCTCCCTCCTCTGTGGCCCATTCAGGGTCCCCAGCCGCCCTCCCACTCACCATTCCCAAGGCCTTTCCCTCCATGTCCCCCCTCAATCCTTTGCCTTTCTTCCTGGCCTCGGCAGAGGGGTCCCCATGGACAATTCCCTGACTCACCCCCACTCCCACAGCATCTCCCAGTCCTGTGGGTTTTGTCCCCTCCCGCCTCATCCTTCTGTCCCCACCAAGCCCCTGCCCTGCGCTCCTGTGGCCCTGCACCGCAATTCCTTTCTCCTGCCCTGGGCCTTACACCCTGCTCCTCTCACACCCCAGCCCTGACCCCTGGGCCCTCAGCTGAGCCCTGATCAGTGTCTTTGGGTCTCCCCCACCTCAAAAAGATCTCCTGGGAGTCCCTGAATTCCCATCCCTCTGCCCCCGCCCTGCTCCCTGCACTTGTGTCCCCCCACAACCCGACAAGGTCCAGTCCAGTCCCAGCCCTTGTTCTCCTTTCCAGGCACCCCCGGAAGAAACCCAAGATGATCTCCTGGAGGTGAGTGGGGTGCTGGCATTGGAGGGCACCCCCTCAGGGGACGGGGTGGCAGTTCAGCCTCCCAATCCCTTGTTGGCACCGGGGCATCCCAGTGACCAGCGAGGTCCCCTGGTCCCTCTGAAGGTGGATTTAAGCGATGTGGCCGTGAACAAGCCTCTGGTGGGTACCATGAGTTCTGCCGGTGTCAAACCCTCCCCTTGCATGGCCACCAGAGCCCAGGCCATCCCAGTTTGTCCCAGTCCAGCCCGGTGCCCCCATTGTGTCTCTAACTCTTCCTTTGTCCACAGCGCCGGGGGCCTAAAAGGCTGGTGTCTCTTCTGCGACCAAAGCGCCTGGCTGCCGCTGTCCATGGATAGGTGAGCAGCTGTTGGTGGTCCCCCATCCCCCATTTAATCTGTGAGGTTCGAGGGGGACTCTGGAGTGTTCTGGGTTAGCAGAGTTTGGGACCAGCAGAAGGACAGAAATGGGGCTTTCACTGATCCATTTCCCTGGAGTGCTGGACAGAGCATTCCCCAGGTGTTTCCTTGCATTTGGGCAGCTCTGGGGAACCCCACAGTCCCGGTGGGGGCAGGGAGGTTCTCTGGCAGCTTTTGGAGCTTCCCAGGGCTTTGGGGGTCTGGAGGCTCTGTGGATCTGAGGAGCTAAATCCTGTCCTGGGTCTCTCCAGGGCCTCAATTCATTTCTCCCTCAGAAACAGGGCCGGGCACAAGGCCCCTCTCCTGTCCCAGTGGACACAGGGGATCACGTTCTGGGCTCTGTGTTTTAGGATTGGAACTGTTGGTAAACACCGTGACCCTTTCTGTCCCCCTCCAGTGCCATGAGGAGATGATCATCCCTGGAGGAGTTGCCTGATCCCCTGTGAGCCCTCGGCCTTTTTCCTAAAATGAGCAATAAACCCTTTCAGCAAAGTTACGCTCTGTGTCTGTGTGTCCGTGTGTATTTTACAAACAGAACCCCCCAGATCTCCAAGAGGTTTCCCCCAGAGCTGTTGTCCTGTCCCTGTGTCCATCTGCCCACCCCGTCTCTCTGTCACTGTAACCTCCATGTGGGAACCCAGCACATCCCTCTGGCTGCCCTGGCTGTCTCAAGGCCCTGGCAGGGGGCTTGGAGACCTTGGCACAAAGTCAAAAACAGCTGTTACTTCGATTTTAGCCCATGGAAAAAACTGCCAACTTTGCATGGTGAATTACAAGCCACAAGGGTTTGGGTAGTGTGGTAGTTGAATTAGCACAGAGGGAAAAAGTAGAATTTTGGGGCTTTTTAGAATGTGGTTAAGGGATTACAAAATGGAGGGATTTGGGCGTGTCCTGACCTTCTTCTCCTTCTTCATTCTCTCCATGTCTTGGTGTGATGGTGACACTTTTCTATCAGTTTAAGGCAGAGACACACTGTCTAACATAAATGATAGATATTGGCATGTTGTTGTAAACATGGCACATGTAGTTTTTAGTATAAAATGTAAACACCACCCTAGAGGGCAGACAGAATGCCATGGCCGACTTGCTAGACAGAGCTCAGCAGGTCAGAGAAAGAATGTTATAGACAAGAGAAAACAAACAGCCTTGAGAAGCTGACCCTGCGCATTCCAGACTTCTTCTTTGGCTGCTCGGGCTGGGAGGAAAAGGACTTTTATAATCTTGGGGTCACCTCGACACCCAGACCCTGAGACTTTGGCATCCCTCGGGGCCTCGTGGCTACCAGGGATCATGGTGGCATGCTGTGGCATCACCGAACCTAGGAGACATTATGGCACTGCTGGGCCTCACAGAACTATGTCACCGCAACAGGCCCCAGCCGGGTAAGGATTAGCATTGACTCCACAATTCACAGAAGGCTGATCGATCTCTTTATGATAGATATATCATTATTAAGAAACCCATTGCTTTTATAGACAGCTACAATACAGCTGGACCTAATTGGTCCTCCAATCATAACACCATCACCATTGGCTAATTAGGAAATGACCCTTTGGTAAACAAATCTCCACAACACATTCCACATGTGCACAACAACTAGTGCAGCAGGCTAAGATAAGAATTGTTTCTCGTTCTTTTCTCTGATCTTCTCACAGCCTTTCCCAGAAAGGCCTGGGAAAGTTGTGTGCCACTCTCTGTGGCCAGAGAGCTGCTGCCACAGAACCAGGGATCCATTGGGATGCTGTGGGGCGTCACAGAAGAAAGGCAGCCCGGCAACTGTGGGGTCTCACGGAATGCAGAGGCACCTGGACACAGCAGGGCCTTCTGGAACCTCTCAGTCTTCTGTGGTCAAGATGACCCCAAGATCGTAAAAAGTCTTTTCCTCCCAGCCCCAAGCAACCAAAGACGAAGTCCAGATGCGCTGGTTTTGCTTCTCAAGGCTGTTTATTTTCCCTTATCTATAACATTCTTTCTCTGACCTGCTGAGCTCTGTCTAGCAAGTCGGATCGTGGCATTCTGTCTGCCCTCTAGGGGGGTGTTCACATTTCATACTGTAAACTATGTGTACTTTATTTACGATTAATTCCCCATTGTCGGAACTCAAAATGTCCCTCAGACATTTTTAGAGGTTCCAGGCCTTGGTCAGAAGCATTTTAGACCCTGGCAAGCAGCTGAGAACAGCTGTGATTTTGAGTTTGAACCATGGAATGAATTACCAACTTTAAAGGTGGAACAAGCAGTCACAGAGGGTTAGATGATATAGTAAAAGTAGTCACAAATTAGAGGGTAAAATTTTTTAGTATTGTACAGGGGGGTTTTAACACCTGTACAGGGGGGTTTTACTTTCTACAGGGGGGTCAGGAGTTCTAAGATGGAGGAAAGTGGGCCTGAACCTGTTCTTCCTCCTTCTTCTTCCTTACCTCCATGTTCTTGGTGATGTTGGCATTTTTCTATTGGTTTAGGCTAGGGACACACTGTTCAACGTAGATGATAGATATTGGCACATTATTGTAAATATAGTACACGTAATTTCTTGTATATAATGTTTGTACCATCCCACTGAGGGGCAGAGCCCCGCACACTGCCCTGCAGGACAGACCTGCGGCAGGGCAGCAGAACTTGTTATAGATAAGCAAAAATAAACAACCTTGAAACCAGCACGGACGAACTATGGCTTCTTCTTCGGCAACGGGGCAGAAAGACAGAGACTTTCTACAATCTCGGAATCACCAATACCCACAGATTCCGACATTTGGCGTCCCTGTGCGGGCATCAGCAAGAAGAACAAGAAGAAACAGCAAACAACCTCCAACCTTCATCAGCAGAGAAAAACAAAAAAATAAAGAAAGGAAGAGGAACAGAGCACAAATGCTCTCGGCAGATTCCGGGAGGAGAGGGAGCGAAAAGCTCAAGATAAGAACCTGACCTTCACCAAGACAGCTCGTCTGGAGGACAGCCAGGAGGAGGAAAACCAGAAGCGCGCCTGGTATTTCTCGCCTGTGACCTGCTGGACGATGAACAGTGCCATCTCCGGACTGACCTCGGGTGACTCAGCTTTTGGTGAGAATGGTTGAAATTAAGAACATGGGGAAGGGATGCTCCCAAGGACAGACAAAAAAAAAATTTTTTCAGCCCTACAGGGCAAGACTTTTACCCATCTGGTAGAGATAGCCTCAAATGAGATGAAAGCTTTGTTATTGTGGGTGCAGTATACTCACCCGCACACAGATGTACATCTTTTGTTTGAGTTAAATTTTTTTTTTAGACTAAACAGCTAAGGCTCCTATGGGAGCACAAGGAGGAAGATGGCCCAGCCAGCAGCTTCGGGCAATTTTCCTCACCAGGGGAAGCAAATTGCCTCCCGAAGAGGATCGGGAGGGGGGGTGTCTCATCATGTCCTATGTCTCCAGGTTCACACTGTTCCTCAAGACTCCTCAAATCTCAATTTCTAAGCTCCTCAGCTGCAGAAAATCCCCAGACAGTGAGACAAGCTAGGCACAGACGCAGCCCTCGGTGGAGGAAAGGACTGGCCATTGCCCGAGTCCGAACCCACAGTGGGGGGGCAGCGGCGCCGGCGGCTCCTGGGGGGAGGGGCAGACTTGAGTGCAGAGCGGAGGGAAAAGTGAGAGAGAGGAGAGAACTCTCGCAGCTGCGCGGGTGGGGAGTTCAAAACAGCCCGCGGTGCAGGCGAGGGGGGGGGGCAGTGGGAACCAGTGGACGCAGGAGGCGGCGGAAGCGCGGATGGGGCGGTCAGACGCCCGGAGCGCCCGGTGATGCGTTCCATGACGGGAATCCGTGAGAGTGCGAAAGCACCGTCCGGCAGGTGCCGGGGAATAGCTCCCAATTCGCAGCAGCGGCGCTGGCCAGGCCGGCGGCTGGACGGAGAGCGGGACTCTCCTGTCGCTGCGGCGATGGCAGCGCGCATGCGCGAGACGGTAGAGCAAACCCGGAAGTCGGAGCGGAGATCTCTTGCATTTCGAACGCACGGGCACGGGCACAGACGGCGTCGGGGGCGGCGGTGGCCGCCAGCCAGCCGTCCGCAGACTGCGCGGTGGCCGCGGGGGGAGACCCGAGCGGCGCGGGGCCGGGCGGGACGCGGCGCGGGGCTCCGGCAACGCGGAACGCGGCGGCACGCGCTGATGACGTCAGCAGAGCACCGAATCGCGCTAGGCTCCAGCAGCGGCTCGGGGACGACGCGGGCCGACCCAGAGCGAAAACAGGGACAGCGCCAGGCCTGACAGAGAGAATGGGGGGGGGACGTTCCCGAGGGACGGCCGCGCGGAGCCGGTGTGGGCGGGCGCGGTCGGTGCGGGAGTTCCTTCCCTTGTTCCCATGGCGACGCAGACAGAGAGGGTGAATCAAGGCTGCGCATGCGTTTGCGAGAGTTAAAGCGAACGCGGAAGTGGCTGAGAATGTGGGTGCTGGGTTTGGAGAAAACTGCAGGCGCTGGTTCGGCACAGCTGACAGCGGGTGTGAGCACGGAGGGTGAGCAAGAGAGAGGGGCGCAGCCATCCTAACGCAGGCAGAAGCGGGGTTTGACTGCACCAGAAGTGCTCCCAGTGCTCTCATGCCGCGGCAAACAAAAAATCACAACAGCCACAGCAAATAATTTTTTACAAGCAGCAAATATCCTGCAGCAATGCTGAGGAATGGGACTCCCAATTTTCACCCTGAAATAAAATTCCATCAGTCGCTTTTTGAAAACCAGCCAACACAAGGCCTTTTTCAAATCTCCCCAATGTTTCTAAACACTAACCCCAGATTTTTCAGCTAGGTCACAGAATTGATCGAGCAGACACGCCCAGCCGGTGTGATGATAAGTAATAATTGTGGAACACAATGTGAAAAAGAGATATCATAATGAAAATTGAAATAGAGAATTAAATAGCATGAAATGTTAGTAATTTATTATATTAAGGTTTAAGTTAGGTTGTATTTTAACGTTTTATTAATGATAGAATTGATTTTTATATAATTGGTTTGCATTCAAGTTAAGTATTATTTAATTAGAGTATATCACTTTAAGTTTATTTTAGGTTTGGACCCTGAAGAAGTTAAGTTTACAAAGGTTTAATTGATAATGGATTTATATATTGTTAATTTGATACATATGGATTTCGTAAAGTTAATATAATTTAGGGATTCTTTATTAAGATTGTTATATATTGAGTTTAAGTACTATTTAATTCAAAAATTATTTTAAGTTTTTCAAAGGTCAAGTTTATTTGGCAGCAAGGTTTAGTTGTTTTTCTTTAAGGATGAGAAGGTTTTGTCTGAAACAGTTCACAAAGTAATAATGAACATTGATTTAAGGAGAAGTTATTGGATTTATTGGATTCTTGGTTTTGTTTTAGTATTTTCTGTTTTATTATAAGTTTATCAGTATATAAGAGTTGTAAAAGAATTTATTTTGAGTTTTCTGAGATTGATTTCATTGTTTAAAAATCAGTTTTATAGTCTGTTATTTCTTTGTATAGTGATACAAAAGGCATTTGTTTTCAAATCCTTTATTTTTAACTATTTAAGTGTTCTATAAACGTTATTGTTAAGAAATTTTATCATGTTATCAGGTGAAGATTTGTGCTTTGTTTTTTCATAGTGAATTCTCGTATGTTTTATTATTGTTTATGTAATCTTATCCAGGTAACATGCCAGTTCTGAAGTTTCATTTTGGATTTTAACTGTATTGTGCATTTTTCTAGGTGAACTTCCTGATTCGTTTTTATATCTCTTGTGAGTGGAATCATTGCATTTCTATTTTTCATCATTCTCAAATGTTTTTCAGAAGATCTCAGAGAGAGGTGCCTGAAGCATTCTGACAACCTCTTGCCATTGTTAATCTTACGATTCTCCAATTGACATCCTTTTCCTTCAAAAGAGTTTCAAGAAAAATGAATTTTTGTGTCATTTGACCAGTTTATCGGTTTGAACTTCAAGTGTTTATTTTATAAGAAAATGTTATAATAGGTTGTTATGTTTTAAGTATTATATATGTATTGTTAGTGTAAGTTTTGTTTTATATAATATGTTAAGGGACATCTCTCCAGTTTAAAGTTTGGGTCCTGGCCAGACCCTGATTTTAACTTGGACAGATGAGTTTGCCAGCAAAATTCAGAGGTTTCTGCACAAAAATGAATGATATGCAGGTCATTTTTGACCCATCAATTCGATCCTACAAATGTGACAGCTGACACAGTTTTGAGGTGAAACTTGCCAGCCCTGCCCGGGAAGGGATGCCAAGGGTTTTCACTGGAAACAAATGTTTCAGCTGTTTGCAGACTCTGAACCGCTGGCACAATGTTTCTAATGATCATGCTTTGTTCATTTTTATATATGCTATTTAGAATATCTTTCTTTTGAATTTTCTTGAATTGTTATCGATTTTGATAAGTTTTATGCATTTTATTATTGAGATATTTTGTCTTGTTCTATATTATGGTTTATATTTCAACTTTCTTGTTTCAAAAGAGAAGAAGAGAAAGAGAGAAAAAAGGAAAAAGAAAAAAGAAAAGGAGTGAAGAAGTGCCTGAAATAAGGCTGAAATGAGGTTGAAGATTTTTGTATGTTTTAATCTCTTGATATAATTATTTTGTAGACTTGATTTTGCTTATCATTGAGAAAAATATGAGGAGAGTGCTAGACACTGGACAGATAAAATTGAAAGAAAGAAAAAAAAATCGTTTAAATAAGTAGCTTTGAGCAAGGATTTTGTTAATGTTTTCACAGAAGTTGAAAGTGAGGTTTTTTAGTTTGCAGACCCTCAAAAACAATTCTTACAGATTTAGAGATGGGAGCTCAGATCATTATTGTGGCAGAGACCAGATTGCTGACAATGTCAGGGAAAGATTTCTTAATCATTCATTTACATTTAAAGAAGAAATATTTTGAGTGGACAATCCAAAGTCGCAAGATTTTTCAATCACGTTGTTAGGGCATTCAGAAGTTTGCACAGTTCGTTTTCCAACACACAAAATGTTAAATGTAAAAGTGAGTTTCAGGGAAAAAAAAAAAAAGAAGCCAGGAACCAGTGGAAGGAATGACAGTATTCACTGATGGTTTGGGAAAAAACTCACAAATCAGTGGTCACATGGAAAAATCAAAAAACAGGGAGATGAGAATCAGGTATCACAATGATACAAGGTTCACCACAAGTTGAAAAATTGGTAACAATAGTCAGGGGTTTTTCAGTTATTTTAGGAACCCTCAATCTGATCACAAGTTCAGTGTATGTTGCAAATGTGGTCAAACAATTAGAGAAATCGCTTTTAAAACATACAGACAAGGAAATTTTATACTTATATCTATTATGCATGAAAATAATCCTAGAAAAACAGAGAACATTAATAAACACATCAGAGTGCATTCTTCACCTCCGAGGTTTTTAGTAAAAGAGAATGCTCATGTAGATAGGCTCACAATGCCCATCTTGCAGACACTGCCAAACATTTTTGAGCAGGCAAAATTGAGCCATGCATGTTTTCACAAAAATGCACAGGCATTGATGAGAACCTTTCACCCTTCTGAAAGTCAGACAAAGGAAATCTGCTTGCCAGAGTGCCAGTTTGTGCAGTCTCCTGTATTTACAGGAATGGACAATCTGAGAGGTTTGTAAAAGCCTTCAGCTGTGGCAAGCTGATGTCACAAAATACCCATCTTTTGAGAGGCTCGAAAATATCCATATTTCAATTGATACATTTTTAGGGGCGATTTTTGCATCATATACAGGGGAGACCACAGAACATACCTGCAAACATTTTTTATAAGCATTTACATCATTAGGAGTGCAACAAGAAATAGAAACAGATAATGGTCCAATTTATACAAGCAAGGTGCTTGACAAATTTTTGAAAAAACAGAGAGTCAAACATATTTTCAATATTCTTCATTCTCCCTCAGGTCAAGCAAACAAAGAACACATCACACCCTGAAATCCACTTGGATGAACAGAAAAGGGATGAGGCAGGGTTGAACAAATGTGTTGAATTCTTTAAATGGTTTTTTCTCAAAGCCCACTCTACTAATTGTCAGATATGTTACAAACAGCCCACAGGAAAAACTAAGGAAAAATCCTTTCGATTTGATCAGAAGTCCAGAGTCAGGACAGATTGAAGGTTCATTTACATTAATAACTTGGGGCGAGGGTTTCGCTTGTGTTTCTACAGGACGAGGACTGAAGTGAATGCCAGCAAAGCACATGTAACCTTATCGGGTGCAGACGCCAGTGGACGTGGACCCGGGAAGCAGAGAAGCAAGCACGCAGACGAAGGCAGACAACAACGCTGCAGACGTCTCGTCGGACAACGATTGATCACCCAGAGACTTGGGGTTTTTTCTGAGAAATCAAGTGTTGTTTGGGTGTTGCTGCATTGCAGGGTTTCTCACAGAGGGTGGGGACATGGACATGGGATTCAGACAGATAGTGTTCATGTGCTTCATTCTTTCACCTGTTGCCTTGGGCAACAGGACAGATTTTCCCATGAGATAACCCAGGGAAAAAAGTGTGGGAGACTTTGGCAAAAGCAGCTGGTCTGAACAGCATTTGCCTGACCCATTCGAAACCAGAGAAACCATTTTCAACATGCTTGGTAGGTGTGCCAGTGGAGGGATGGTCAGTCCCAGGGGACATCCTTCCAGGGGTTCTGAAGTTTCTTTCAGACCCTGTGGAGGGATGACATGTTTGGACACAATTCCTTCCTGCTGCTCACTTTGAACCTCTGGATTTGGACATTTTGGGTCAACAAAAATGAAATGGTGCATCAAATTTAATTCATCAGGAGTGGCAAAGACAGATAATCATACAATAGATGTCACTCCGAATCAGCCTTTTTATAAAAATGCGTCATCTTGGTGCAATCATACCAAAATGACAAGCAAACCATCCTTTCAACATCCAGCCACTTTACCGAAGGGAATGTTTTTCATTTGCGGGGACAGAATTTGGCCTGCTATCCCTGCAAAAATCAAGGGTGGTCCACGCAGCATTGAAAGATCTCTTGTTAACACACAGCATGACCTTGATAAGAGAGCAAGGAGAAAAAAATCTGATGAATGAAGCGATCCAAATTGTGACAATGATAATGTTAATACCAAGAAAAAAGGCTCGGAAAAACTGAGTGGTTCTGCTTTCACAGCAGGTGGCATCAAAAAGAGCCTTGGTGCAGTTGAATCAAAAGAGGTTGTGGGCAGAGTAAAGATGCCCATGTCATTTCTTTTGCATCGAATGATTTGTTAACTAGCAGTGAGAAATGGGAACAAAACAGTAATTGAACATCTATTATAAACACATAGACACACGAGTGAAAATTTAAAGAGGTATCAGAGAACCAAACACACCTGGAGAAAAATTAAATCATAGGTAGATGGTGTGTTCAATTTGTTTCACCTTTCACAGTTGTAGAAAAAAGATTTTGAAAATAGTTGTATGTAATTATAAGGTATTGTAATTCTTCTAATGTTTGTGCTGTCCTTGCCTCAGTGCATGAGGCAGACCATGGACAAAGTTGTCAAAGAAGTGTTCTTGGTTCAAAAAGGAAAGGATCCCTTGAAAAATATAGTTCAAATTATGATGATGATGTTTCTACCTGGGACAAGCCTCGGAGAATTGCAATAGCAATTTTCTCACCCCAAGCAGCATCAGGGGCGGCCTTGACACAATTGGATTATATAGCATATTGGTTGAGGAAACACAGTCGTGCCATTTCGTCTGCACTGAGTGACATGTTAACAGACATCAACAGTGCAAGGCAAGCAGTGCTTCAAAACAGGGCGGCAATTGATCATTTGCTGCTGACACATGGGCACGGATGTGAGGAATTTGAGGGGATGTGCTGCATGAACTTGTCCGATCATTCAAAATCCATTCATAAAAATATAAAACAAATACAAAGTAATATTAGCAAATTGAACAAAGTTACAGGGTCCTGATGGGATGATTTGTTTAGCTTTTTTGATATCTCACCATTGTGGAAAGAACTTTTGAAAATAGCATTTTATATTCTTATAGGACTTGTAGTTCTTCTGCTTGTTCTACCATGCATTTTCGTGTGTATTTGAAAGACCTTGAACAGCATGATAAAGCGGGTGTTTCAGGTTCAAACAGAGAGGGGAGATGTCGGAACTCAAAATGTCCCTCAGACATTTTTAGAGGTTCCAGGCCTTGGTCAGAAGCATTTTAGACCCTGGCAAGCAGCTGAGAACAGCTGTGATTTTGAGTTTGAACCATGGAATGAATTACCAACTTTAAAGGTGGAACAAGCAGTCACAGAGGGTTAGATGATATAGTAAAAGTAGTCACAAATTAGAGGGTAAAATTTTTTAGTATTGTACAGGGGGGTTTTAACACCTGTACAGGGGGGTTTTACTTTCTACAGGGGGGTCAGGAGTTCTAAGATGGAGGAAAGTGGGCCTGAACCTGTTCTTCCTCCTTCTTCTTCCTTACCTCCATGTTCTTGGTGATGTTGGCATTTTTCTATTGGTTTAGGCTAGGGACACACTGTTCAACGTAGATGATAGATATTGGCACATTATTGTAAATATAGTACACGTAATTTCTTGTATATAATGTTTGTATCATCCCACTGAGGGGCAGAGCCCCGCACACTGCCCTGCAGGACAGACCTGCGGCAGGGCAGCAGAACTTGTTATAGATAAGCAAAAATAAACAACCTTGAAACCAGCACGGACGAACTATGGCTTCTTCTTCGGCAACGGGGCAGAAAGACAGAGACTTTCTACAATCTCGGAATCACCAATACCCACAGATTCCGACACCCCATGCCTATCACCTCTGTTGGACAGTGTGTCTCTAAACCAATAAAAAGTGTCATCATCGCAGTGAAAGATGTAGGACAAGAAGAAGGAGACGAAGGACAAGACACACCCAAATTCCGCAATCTTGCCTCCTGAAACCCATTCTAAAAGACCTCAAAATGCTACTTTTTCACCCTGTGTTACATTAACTCAAACCCTTGTGACCGGTAAATCTTGACACAAAGCTGGCAGGTTTTCTCATGGGCTAAAATCAAAGCCATGAGTGTTTTTGACTTCCTGCCAAGGTCTCTGAGCCCCTGCCAGGGTCTCGAGACAGCCAGGACAGCCAGAGGGATGTCCTGGGCTCCCACAGGAACTGAGGAGCCACTGTGAGACTCAGGGCCTTGTGGGGCCCGGGGATGATTGTGACACTGCAAGGCCTCATGGAACCAAGGATCCACTGTGACACTGTGAGGGCTTGTGGAACGAAAGGGACCCTGGGACACCAAAGGGACCCTGTGACACCAAAGGGACCCTGGGACACCAAAGGTACCCTGGGACACTGTGTGACCTTGTGGCACAGCCCCTGGGACACCAAAGGGACCCTGGGACACTGTGTGACCTTGTGGCACAGCCCCTGGGACACCAAAGGGACCCTGGGACACTGTGTGACCTTGTGGCACAGCCCCTGGGACACCAAAGGGACCCTGGGACACTGTGTGACCTTGTGGCACAGCCCCTGGGACACCAAAGGGACCCTGTGACACCAAAGGGACCCTGGGACACTGTGTGACCCTGTGACACCAAACAGACCCTGGGACACCAAAGGGACCCTGGGACACTGTGTGACCTTGTGGCACAGCCCCTGGGACACCAAAGGGACCCTGGGACACTGTGTGACTCTGTGACACCAAACGAACCCTGGAACACCAAAGGGACCCTGGGACACTGTGTGACCCTGTGGCACAGAGGACCCTGGGACACCAAAGGGCCTCATGGAACCAAGCGCACTCAGAGACACTGTGGGGCCTTCTGGTTCTCAGTCTCTTCTGACACTTGTGTCCCTCTACAAAGACACAAAACTGGGCAGCCTGAGCCTGTTGATCCAGGATATTCCCATCTCCATGGGAGGACAGCCCTGACATCTGTGGTGCTGTGGGTTCCCTCCGCTCTCCGAGGAAACTGAATCCCACAAGAGACACCGACCCCTCTGGGAGCTGGCACCACAGGGCCTCCTGTGGGGTGGGAGCAGAGGCATCTTTTGCTCCATCATGTACCTCAGAACCCGTCCAACCAGGAGTGTTTCCAAGGATGGGGCATCCACCAGGTGTCTGAGAAACCTGTGCCAGTGTTTCACCACCCTCAGCATCAAAAATGTCTTCCTTATCTCCTCTCTGAACTTATCCTCTTCTGCTTTAAAACCATTTCCCCTTCTCCAATTGTGACAGGCCCTACTAAAACATTTCTCCTCATGTTTCCTTGAAGTCCTGCAAGGTCACAGTGGGGTCTCCCCACGGCCTTTTCTGCTCTAGGCTGAACCAGCCCATCTCTGTCACAGAGATGCTCCATGAAATGCAGTGAAAAATCAAGATCCCCACAATTCCAATGAAGATTTGTTGGGACAGTACATTTATTACAGTGCTGGGCGCACGTGGGGATCGTTCTCCTTCAGAGGACATGTGTTCCCCTGAGGATTCCCCAGACTTTTTAAATTGCCCCTTACTAATTTACATATGCATAGAATTTCACAGTAGGTTCATGAATATTCATTCTGCTGGTTTCACATTACAACTTGCAATTTGCAATGAGTCCTTGTACAGAGAACTCTCTAATCCCTTTGTCCATCTCTTGCAGACTTAGCTTTGGTTTTCTCTTTCTTTCAGAGTTGAAGGAGCCCCTCTTATGTCTCCAGTTTGGAGATTCGCAGTCTTTCTCCTTGGCTGGGACAGTTTTACAAGCACAGCAGAGTTAGCAGACTAAACAGCATATTTTACCCATGTTAGCAAGCTACTGCGCGGCACATTTCACCTAAATACAAATGGATTTCTACTCCGTTAAATTTTTCCACTGTTTCACCCAACCCTTTGGAGCATCTCAGCCTCCTCCGCAAGTGCTCCATCCAGTCTGGGCCTTTCCTGTGCTGAGGAGCTGTTGTAAGTTGTTTATGCAAAAGGACCGGCTGGTTGAAGAGGGGAAATACCTCACTGCTGAAATGAAATGCTGCTGAGATGGAGGGACAGTTTCTGCACAGCTCACCCACAGCCCCGGGGTGGACAGGGACGATCCCATGGGACCCCCAGAGCTGGGGGCCAATACAGCTGCACCAGGAGCCTCCGTGTGTGTCCAGACCATTCTCCTCGGGCTGTTGGCACGGTGTCAGTGGCTGTCCAATGCCATCCCCTGACTGGCACTGCTCTCCAGGAAGCCTGGAGCTCTCCTTGGCCCAAGTTCCCCAATCCGGACCCTGCAGAGATTCCTCAATTCCCCTCCAAGGCGACCTCAGCACAGCAATGACCTCACAGCTCTTGTCCCTCTGCTCAAGAATCCCCCACGGGGACACTCTGCTCTCTCCTCCATGGGCACCACGCTGAAAAACTCCCGAGGAAAATCTTCCCCCGTGGGCCCTGTGGCTCCTTGGCTGAGGTCCAGAGCAAACAGCCAAGGCAGTGGCCTGAAATGTTTTCCCAGCTGGCCCACACTTCTCTGCCGGATGCACATTGTCCCTGGGGAAAGAGAGGTGCAGAACCCTTCACTAATGGCCTGGAATGTCAAACAGCAATCACAGCCATGGACAGCTCTCGGGAACCACTGCACCATGGATTTTCCATCCTGGAAGGCCAAGATTGAGAGTGTCCTGCTGGTGCCTCAGGGCCTGGCTGAACAGGGCTTGTCAGAGATGCTGGCAGGGCACCAACAGCCCTGCTCCTCACAGGGCACCTCTGTTACCCCAGTCAGCTCCTGGGGCATTGCCCAAGCCTCAGCCCTGCCTGCAAGGTGACCAACAGGCGATCAACGCTGCCCAGTGCTCCCAGTGTCTCCAGTGACTGCACATCCCAACCACTCGCTGCCCTTGACTCCAAGTCCTCCCACATTCCTGTTTTCCCTGAGTCTGGGGTCCCCATGGCCCTGGAAGAGGGGTCAGTGCCCACCGCTGTTTCTTCAAAGTGCCAGAGCAGGAACAGGAGCAATTCTGCTGGGACCCAATGGATTTTGGGATGGGCTCAGCTCTGCGCTGGCCAAAGGGAAAGCTCTGGGAGGGAAGGGGCAGCAGGAGATGGGTATATTAAAAATTGTGGTAGATTCTGACTCAAGGAAGAAATTATGATGTTTGGCTTTAGATTCGAAGGTTGAAGGGTAGCTTTATTAAAATTATACGATATTACTTTCATATGTTATTTAAAAAGATACTATCCTATTCTACATACTTCTTACTTACTTATCTAGCTAATTAATAAACTTGTGACTCTCTGCTGAGTGTGAGACACAGTTGGATTTGATTGATCATTGAACTGAAACAAATTTTACAGGATTTAATCACGCAGTCACTTCAGGCAAACAATCTCCATGCCACATTCAACTTTTGGGAAAACAAAGGAGCAGAGATAAAGATTGTTTTGTCTTCTTCTCTCTGTGCTTCTCCTGGAAGACAGAATTATGTCTCTCTGTCCAGAGAATGTGAATGTCCCAGATGGGGGATCTGGCTCTGGGGGCTGTTGGGGGATGGATTGTGTCTCACTGTGGTTTGTTAAAGTTGGGTGGTGGGAGGAGGAATGCTTTGGAAGGTTTTAATTTTGAATTGTGCGTGTTTTCTTTCTTCTTTTTTTTTTCTTCTTTTTTTTTCCCCCCTCTTTTATAGTAGCATAGTAGTAGTAGTTTAATAAAGTTTTTTTATTGTTATTAAGCTTAGGCCTACTTTGCTCTGTTCTCAATCACATTTCACAGCATTCAGTTAAAAAATTGCATTTTCATCAGGGGCACTAGCATTGTGCCAGTGTCAAACCATGACAATTGTGTTGGACTGGGGGCTGTCCCCACAGGGCCCATCTGCTCTCAGCTCCCCCATGCACAAACCACCCTGCACCAGGCAGTCCCAGAAAGGCCAAGATTGGGAATGTCCTGCTGGTGCCTCAGGGCCTGGCTGAACAGGGCTTGTCAGAGATGCTGGCAGGGCACCAACAGCCCTGCTCCTCACAGGGCACCTCTGTTACCCCAGTCAGCTCCGAGGGGCTGCCTGGGGACAGGTGCCCACGTCCCCATGGCCCCTGGCACGGGCCCATCCTGCTCAGGGCCAGCGCTGGCCTTGGGTCAGGGCCAGGGCCATGCCCCAGGTGCTCTGGGAGGGCTCAGGGGCTGCAGGTGTGACAGGGCAGGGCAGGGCATATTCCCCTCTGGACAGCGCTCTGGGGATGGAGCTGGGACGGGTTCGGCACCTGCAGGGAAAGGGATATGGGCTTGTGCGGATGTGGGAATTGTCACCGCTGAGCCATTGCCCAGGCCTCAGCCTTGGCTGCAGGTGATCAGCATGGCCCAGGGCTCCCGGTGTCCCCGGGACTGGAGATGCCGATCCCCCAGCTGCTCACATGTCCCTGGTTCCCCTTGTCCCCCACATGTTGGGTTTGGGGCCGGGCTCCGCTCTGGGCTGTGCCACAGGGAAAGCTCTGGGAGGGAAGGGGCAGCAGGAGATGGGGGATCTGGCTCTGGGGGCTGTGGGAGGATGGATTGTGTTGCACTGGGGGCTGTCCCCACAGGGTCCCCAGGTGCCTTTGGCTCCCTGCCTGCCCCCCTGGCCCCCCAGGTGCCTGGGCCCCTCCAGGGGCAGCTGCCCCGGGCAGGAAGCTGGAGGGATGCCGGGCAAGGGGGCTGGACCCGTGCCACAGGTGGGGTGGGGTGGACTCTGGGCCAGGGCTGGGCTTGTGGCCAGGGCTGGGGGCTGTGCCAAGCCGGGCTTTGGCCTGGGGGCTGGCAGGGAGGGTGCAGGGAGGAGTCCCGGCAGGGATAAAGGTGCTCCTCACCTGCTGCAGCCTCACCCAGCGCTGCCCAGAGCGAGAGGAAGATGAAGGTGGCTGTGCTCAGCGTGGCCCTGCTCTTCTCCATCCTGCTGTGCTCCCCGGCTCAGGCCCAGGTGAGGCACCCGCCAAATGCTGTCCCCACACCCTGCCCTTTCTGGCCTCCCACCCCACCCTTTTGCTCCCTCCTCTGTGGCCCATTCAGGGTCCCCAGCCGCCCTCCCACTCACCATTCCCAAGGCCTTTCCCTCCATGTCCCCCCTCAATCCTTTGCCTTTCTTCCTGGCCTCGGCAGAGGGGTCCCCACGGACAATTCCCTGACTCACCCCCACTCCCACAGCATCTCCCAGTCCCGTGGGTTTTGTCCCCTCCCGCCTCGTCCTTCTGTCCCCACCAAGCCCCTGCCCTGCACTCCTGTGGCCCTGCACCGCAATTCCTTTCTCCTGCCCTGGGCCTTACACCCT
The DNA here is from genome assembly GCF_048771995.1 of Taeniopygia guttata. Taxonomy (NCBI): domain Eukaryota; kingdom Metazoa; phylum Chordata; class Aves; order Passeriformes; family Estrildidae; genus Taeniopygia; species Taeniopygia guttata. The sequence goes on from NC_133057.1 coordinate 4,614,731, forward strand.
GCTCCTCTCACACCCCAGCCCTGACCCCTGGGCCCTCAGCTGAGCCCTGATCAGTGTCTTTGGGTCTCCCCCACCTCAAAAAGATCTCCTGGGAGTCCCTGAATTCCCATCCCTCTGCCCCCGCCCTGCTCCCTGCACTTGTGTCCCCCCACAACCCGACAAGGTCCAGTCCAGTCCCAGCCCTTGTTCTCCTTTCCAGACACCCCCGGAAGAAACCCAAGATGATCTCCTGGAGGTGAGTGGGGTGCTGGCATTGGAGGGCACCCCCTCAGGGGACTGTGGGGCAGTTCAGCCCCACCATCCCTTGCTGGCACCTGGGACACCCCAGTGACCAGCGAGGTCTCCTGGTCTCTCTGCAGGTGGATTTAGACGATGTGGACGTGGATGCGGACGTGTCTCTGGGGGTACCACAAGTTCTGCCGGAGTCAGACCCTCCCCTTGCATGGCCACCAGAGCCCAGGCCATCCCAGTTTGTCCCAGCCCAGCCCAGTGCACCCCTGGTGTTTCCCCAGAGACCAGCCTGCCCCACAGCTCCTCCCCAGGGATCCCTTTGCCCAGGCCCCCTTTGCATTCCCATCCCTGTCAGCCCAGGACCCCCTGGATGAGCCAGGACGCAGCCCCTGCCCCAGCTGTGCCCCTTGGCCAGGAGCCCAGTGCTTCTGGGCAGGAGCAGAGCAGCTCCTGCACCCCATTGCTGCTGCAGCCCCTTCCCCAAGGCCCCCCTGCTCTCCCCTGCCTCCCAGCCCAGCCCAGTGCCCCCAGTGTGTCTCTAACGCTGCCCTTGTCCCCATTATTTAGGAAAAGCTGGAGGAACTTCTGCGGATGAAGCGCGCCGTGGCTGCCTCTCTGAAGGTCTAGGTGAGCCGTGCCTGCAGGGACAGGGCTGGGGACAAAGCCCATCCATGGCCCAGCAGGAAACACCAGTGGTCACCTTCTGGGCTTTGTCTTTCAGGGTCAGAAGGAGCAGTGTCCTTTTCCTCTCCAGTGGCATGAGGAGATGATCATCCCTGGAGGAACCCCTGACCCTTTGAGCCCGGGCCATTTCCCCTGAATAATCAAGCATCAATAATCAATAAACCCTTTCAGCATAGCTTTGCTCTGTGTCTGTGTGTGTCCCCTATCCAGTGGTCCAGGGAAGTCAGGCCAGGTCTGGGCTCTGCTGCCTTGGCACAGCCCGTGCTCTCCCCCAGACAAATTGTGTGTTGGGAGTTGTGCAGGCTCCAGGGGGAGTGGGTTGAGTAGGTGGGTGGGCGTGCAGGTGCTGAGAAAGGCTGCAGTTCACCATGAGTGTGGTAGGAATGGCCTGGGTTGAAAAGGAAAAAATTAAATTCAAAACAAGGTTTCCTTTAAAACATTTTTCCTCCAAAATTCTTTATTCACTCCAAAGAATTTATTGGCTCAAAAAAAATCTTAATATGTCAAAAGCATGTTGAAATTATTTACTGGTCTTGCAATCTGGCTCCCTGGCGGGATGGGGCTGCTGGGTCTGTCTGCAGGGCTCTGCAGGGCTGTGGGGTCTCCTCGGTGAGGGGCCCTACACGGTCACCTGTAGTGCCTGGCCACGGTGAGATGGAGCCACCGCGGCGTCCTGGAAAAGGGCGAGTGGTTCTCCCTGGCTCTGGGCTCACTCTTGGCCGCCGGATCCATCGGCTCCAGCAGGACTTGGGTGAATTTCGGGCTGGGCCGGGTGGATCAGTTGTCCCTGGCCGTCCTGGGAGCTCAGCAGAGACTCGGTCGCGTTCGCTGACTCCAGCTCCAACACTGAAGGAGCCGCTGGTGCCGGCAGCGCCCCGGGGAAGCCTCACAGCAGAGCTGGCACATGGAGAGATGGGGATCGTGGAATGACCAAATCCTTCAATGGTTTGGCTTGGAAGGTCCCCTAAGGATTATCTGGTTTCAACCTGAGCAACCTCCCAGCACACCAGGTTGCTCTGGAGCCTGTCCAGCCTGGCCTTGGATGTTCCTGGGGATGGGGCATGCACAGCCTCTCTGCACTGCTCCCTGTGTCAGGGATGACCACCCTCACAGTAAAGAACTTCTTCCCATCATCAAATCTCTTCCAGCTCTGGCAGTTTGATCCCATTCCCCCTTGTCCTGTCACTGCAGTTCCTGACAAAGAGTCCTCTCCCACTTCCCGGTATTTCAGGTTCTTCCTGCAGGGTCACACGTGGGGCTGAACCTGCAGACAGGAGAGAGAGAAGCCAAGCTCCCAGACAGAGAAAATGGGGAAAGGGACACAAGGGAAGAGAGATGAAGGAAAAGATAGATATGCCAGGCTTTGGGTTGGGTGGGCTGTGGGATTCATGCCTTTTATCAGAGGCCAGTGTCCCTGGTGCAGGCAATTACTGCCTCTTGCTGAGACTCGCTTGCTGGGTTAGGAGCTGAGCAGCGCTGACAGCAGAGCCCTGTCCTTTGTGATCCCTTTGGGGTGGCAGTGGAGGTGCCCTGAGTGCACATTCAGTGGCACCTTCATGGCTTCTCATGCCTGGACACCGAAAGGAAATTGGCACCGTGGCTTCTTTGAATGCCATTTCGTCCTTTGAAATATCTGCAGCAAGTGGTGTGAAGCTGTTTTTTGTGCCTCTCCCTTGGGATCAGCTGTGAGGGCTGAGGGCTGGCCTGAGCCCGGTGCTGTGTCCTGCTGGGAGCAGCCCCACAGCCTCAGCTGCACACCGGGCACTGCCAGAGGCCCTGGAGGTCACCCCTGCCCTGCAGCCACCTCTGTAAAGGGGCTTTAAACGTCAGCGAGTGTTGCAGCATTTTTGAGAGAAAGAGGACATGAGTTATGAGATTTGAGCTACTCCAGTCTAGGCCTCAGATTTGGGCCTTGTGGGCCTTCAAGCCTCTGACGCAGTTAGAAATTCAGAGCTTGTGGCGCAGATAGAAATAGTCTTAAGGTGTGACGGGGACCACTGGGTTGTCTGGGTGTGAATTAGTATAGGTTTTATAGTGGAAGATGTAGGCCGTTTTAAGGAAAAGGTAAACAATGTTAGCCTACCAATCAGAGTGTCTTTGTTTTTGTAAAGTATGTAGAAGCTTATATAAACTACCACCTTATCTTGAATAAAGAGAGAACGTTTGATTAACCACATTGGTTCAGATCTGCTTTTGTCTTGTCCAGCTTTCCGTTTTTCTGAGATTCCCTGGCTTTTTGGCCTGATGCCGGCTCTCGGGCCAGGAGTCCCCGTGGCTGCAGCAGCAAGGGTGGCTGAAGGGTTCCTGCCTGCCTGGGGGCATTGCTGCAGGGGCCACTGCTGTCAGAGCCTCCTCTCTGCTGGTGACAGCTCTGCTCCTGGGGGCCCTGCTCTGCCCCTGCCCAGGAACCCCAGCAGTGCCCAGTGCCAGGAGTGGTGGCAGTGGGACCCCCTGTGCACAGGGACCCAGCCCCGGGGTGGCCGTGCCAGCACCCCCAGGGACCTCCAGCCCCGGGAACCCAGAACAAATGGAAACCACAAGTGTGCAAACGCTGCCTGTGCCCAAGGGAATTACAAAGAGAAGTGAGATTTTAAAAATTAACAGTATTTCTTTCCCAAAGATCGGCAAAACCTTGGATTTACAAACATGTTTTATTATAACAATCCTTATAACAACAACAATCTTCAAAACATATTTACATGGGAACCTATAACCTAACAAAGGTCAAAACATATTTACAGAAAAGCTCTAGTTTTTAGAACATATTTACAGAGGGGTCGCATCTGTGGCCATCATCTCCATCACTCCTGGAGGACAGGCAGCAGCAGTGCTGGACTCTGGTGCCAGCACTGGGCCCAGCTGGGCTGGGAGCTGGAAACCAGGGGCTGGCAGGGCTGGCAGGGCTGGCAGAGCTCCAGGCAAGCACAGGGCAGGCCAGGGGTGCTGCTTGTGCCAGCACAATCCAGGGCCCCCTGTGGGCACCGTGTCCCTGCGCGGGGCCATCCAGCCCAGCCCCAGCCTGGCGTCAGGGGACACACTCTGCCTGTGGGCAGGGCGTGGGAGGCATCTGGTTGTCTTGCTCCTGGGGCTCCATCTTCATCCAAGGACCATGGGCTCCTCCTCATCCTTCTCATCCACTTCCATGTCCTCGATGGGGTCCTCCACATCGACTTCCATGTACTCGATGTTGTCCTCCACATCAACATCCATGTCCTCGACATGGTCCTCCACATCGACTTCCATGTCCTCAGCATGATCTTCTGTGTCCACATCCATCATTTCTTCCAGATCCAGCCCCATGTCCACTTCCATCTCCTCCACGGCGTCTCTGGCAGTCTGCAAGAGGCAGCTCAATCTCACGGTGGGGTTCCTGTCCCACACCATCCATTCCCACATGGCTGCAGCCTGCCCAAGCAGGGTGCCCCCTCCCTGGCCTGGCAGTGTACCTGCACTGGGGCAGCAGTGCACATCCTGCTGGGATTGGCTTCAGAGCAGGCGGCAGGAAAAGCCCAGGCAGCAGCAACAGCTCAGCACTGACGGGCAGAGCGAAGCAGAGTGAGCGCTGACCGCTGGCAGCAGGTGAAGTGTCTGCTGTGCTGCTTTCCAGGTCCTGCACCTTCCACCTGGAGCACTCTGGAGCTGTGATGTCACAGAAGTCTCAGGGCCACGCCACATGGAGAGATGGGGATCGTGGAATGATCAAATCCTTGAATGGTTTGGCTTGGAAGGGCCCGGAAGGATTATCTGGTTTCAACCTGAGCAACCTCCCAGCACACCAGGTTGCTCTGGAGCCTGTCCAGCCTGGCCTTGGATGTTCCTGGGGATGGGGCATGCACAGCCTCTCTGCACTGCTCCCTGTGTCAGGGATGACCACCCTCACAGTAAAGAACTTCTTCCCATCATCAAATCTCTTCCAGCTCTGGCAGTTTGATCCCATTCCCCCTTGTTCTGTCACTGCAGTTCCTGACAAAGAGTCCTCTCCCACTTCCCGGTATTTCAGGCTCTTCCTGCAGGGTCACACGTGGGGCTGAACCTGCAGACAGGAGAGAGAGAAGCCAAGCTCCCAGACAGAGAAAATGGGGAAAGGGACACAAGGGAAGAGAGAAGAAGGAAAAGATAGATATGCCAGGCTTTGGGTTGGGTGGGCTGTGGGATTCATGCCTTTTATCAGAGGCCAGTGTCCCTGGTGCAGGCAATTACTGCCTCTTGCTGAGACTCGCTTGCTGGGTTAGGAGCTGAGCAGCGCTGACAGCAGAGCCCTGTCCTTTGTGATCCCTTTGGGGTGGCAGTGGAGGTGCCCTGAGTGCACATTCAGTGACACCTTCATGGCTTCTCATGCCTGGACACCGAAAGGAAATTGGCACCGTGGCTTCTTTGAATGCCATTTCGTCCTTTGAAATATCTGCAGCAAGTGGCGTGAAGCTGATTTCTGAGCCTCTCCCTTGGGATCAGCTGTGAGGGCTGAGGGCTGGCCTGAGCCCGGTGCTGTGTCCAGCTGGGAGCAGCCCCACAGCCTCAGCTGCACACCGGGCACTGCCAGAGGCCCTGGAGGTCACCCCTGTCCTGCAGCCACCTCTGTAAAGGGGCTTTAAACGTCAGCGAGTGTTGCAGCATTTTTGAGAGAAAGAGGACATGAGTTATGAGATTTGAGCTACTCCAGTCTAGGCCTCAGATTTGGGCCTTGTGGGCCTTCAAGCCTCTGACGCAGTTAGAAATTCAGAGCTTGTGGCGCAGATAGAAATAGTCTTAAGGTGTGATGGGGACCACTGGGCTGTCTGGGTGTGAATTAGTATAGGTTTTATAGTGTAAGGTGTAGGCCGTTTTAATGAAAAGGTAAACAATGTTAACCTACCAATCAGAGTGTCTTTGTTTTTGTAAAGTATGTAGAAGCTTATATAAACTACCACCTTATCTTGAATAAACGGAGAATGCTTGATTAACCACATTGGTTCAGATCTGCGTTTGTCTTGTCCAGCGTTCCGTTTTTCTGAGATTCCCTGGCTTTTCGCGAGTGCTGACTTTCCCCTGGAACCCTTGGTTTAGTTCCTGTGGGGAATTTCTTCCCTGAAGTAGATGGGATTAGCCATGGCCACCTGAGATGGGGATGCCTGGGCACTGTGGGGCTCTGAGGGCAGCTGCCCGGGCAGGGGCTGAGCTCGGGGCCCTGTTGGGCCCATGGCCCCCAGCAGCAGCAGCCACAGGGCCCAAAGCCCCCCGGCCCTGCCCAGCACAGCCTGCCCTGCCCCTCCAGCTGGCACCCGAGTGGGGGACAGGGGCCAGTGGCCGCTGGCAGCAGCAGGAGTGGGGGCAGGCTGAGGATCCCCTGGCTTGGCTTTTGTCTCCTGAACAATCCGGGCCCAGGGCAGTGCAAAGCAGGCTGGGGAGCAAAGCCCGGAGCCTTTGGAGGCTGCAAGCCTTAAACACCACTCCCTGCAGCCCCCCAGATCCAGGTGCCACAGTTCCCAAGGCTGTCATGGCCTTCAGAGCATGAAGGGGGATTTTGCATCCCTGTGGCCTGATGCGGCTCTCGGGCCAGGAGTCCCCGTGGCTGCAGCAGCAAGGGTGGCTGAAGGGTTCCTGCCTGCCTGGGGGCATTGCTGCAGGGGCCACTGCTGTCAGAGCCCCCTCTCTGCTGGTGACAGCTCTGCTCCTGGGGGCCCTGCTCTGCCCCTGCCCAGGAACCCCAGCAGTGCCCAGTGCCAGGAGTGGTGGCAGTGGGACCCCCTGTGCACAGGGACCCAGCCCCGGGGTGGCCGTGCCAGCACCCCCAGGGACCTCCAGCCCCGGGAACCCAGAACAAATGGAAACCACAACTGTGCAAACGCTGCCTGTGCCCAAGGGAATTACAAAGAGAAGTGAGATTTTAAAAATTAACAGTATTTCTTTCCCAAAGATCGGCAAAACCTTGGATTTACAAACATGTTTTATTATAACAATCCTTATAACAACAACAATCTTCAAAACATATTTACATGGGAACCTATAACCTAACAAAGGTCAAAACATATTTACAGAAAAGCTCTAGTTTTTAGAACATATTTACAGAGGGGTCGCATCAGTGGCCATCATCTCCATCACTCCTGGAGGACAGGCAGCAGCAGTGCTGGACTCTGGTGCCAGCACTGGGCCCAGCTGGGCTGGGAGCTGGAAACCAGGGGCTGGCAGGGCTGGCAGGGCTGGCACAGCTCCAGGCAAGCACAGGGCAGGCCAGGGGTGCTGCTTGTGCCAGCACAATCCAGGGCCCCCTGTGGGCACCGTGTCCTTGAGCGGGGCCATCCAGCCCAGCCCCAGCCTGGCATCAGGGGACACACTCTGCCTGTGGGAAGGGCGTGGGGAGCATCTGCTGGTATTGCTCCTGGGGCTCCATCTTCATCCGAGGACCATGGGCTCCTCCTCATCCTTCTCATCCACTTCCATGTCCTCGATGGGATCCTCCACATCGACTTCCATGTCCTCGATGGAGTCCTCCACATCTACTTCCATGTACTCGACATGGTCACCCACATCGACTTCCATGTCCTCGACATGGTCCTCCACATCGACTTCCATGTACTCGACATGGTCCTCCACATCGACTTCCATGTCCTCAGCATGATCTTCTGTGTCCACATCCATCATTTCTTCCCTATCCAGCCCCATGTCCACTTCCATCTCCTCCACGGTGTCTCTGGCAGTCTGCAAGAGGCAGCACAATCTCACGCTGGGGTTCCTGTCCCACACCATCCATTCCCACATGGCTGCAGCCTGCCCAAGCAGGGTGCCCCCTCCCTGGCCTGGCAGTGTACCTGCACTGGGGCAGCAGTGCACATCCTGCTGGGATTGGCTTCAGAGCAGGCGGCAGGAAAAGCCCAGGCAGCAGCAACAGCTCAGCACTGACGGGCAGAGCGAAGCAGAGTGAGCGCTGACCGCTGGCAGCAGGTGAAGTGTCTGCTGTGCTGCTTTCCAGGTCCTGCACCTTCCACCTGGAGCACTCTGAGAGCCATGATGTCACAGAAGTTTCAGGGCCACGCCACATGGAGAGATGGGGGTCGTGGAATGATCAAATCCTTGAATGTTTTGGCTTGGAAGGGCCCCTAAGGATTATCTGGTTTCAACCTGAGCAACCTCCCAGCAAACCAGGTTGCTCTGGAGCCTGCCCAGCCTGGCCTTGGATGTTCCTGGGGATGGGGCATGCACAGCCTCTCTGCACTGGTCCCTGTTTCAGGAACAGCCACCCTCATAGTAAAACCTTCTTCCAATCATCAAATCTCTTCCAACTCTCGCAGTTTGATCCCATTCCCCCTTGTCCTGTCACTGCAGTTCCTGACAAAGAGTCCTCTCCCACTTCCTGGTATTTCAGGCTCTTCCTGCAGGGTCACACGTGGGGCTGAACCTGCAGACAGGAGAGAGAGAAGCCAAGCTCCCAGACAGAGAAAATGGGGAAAGTGACACAAGGGAAGAGAGAAGAAGGAAAAGATAGATATGCCAGGCTTTGGGTTGGGTGGGCTGTGGGATTCATGCCTTTTATCAGAGGCCAGTGTCCCTGGTGCAGGCAATTACTGCCTCTTGCTGAGACTCGCTTGCTGGCTTAGGAGCTGAGCAGCGCTGATAGCAGAGCCCTGTCCTTTGTGATCCCTTTGGGGTGGCAGTGGAAGTGCCCTGAGTGCACATTCAGTGGCACCTTCATGGATTCTCATGACTGGACACTGAAAGGAAATTGGCACCGTGGCTTCTTTGAATGCCATTTCGTCCTTTGAAATATCTGCAGCAAGTGGTGTGAAGCTGATTTCTGAGCCTCTCCCTTGGGATCAGCTGTGAGGGCTGAGGGCTGGCCTGAGCCCGGTGCTGTGTCCAGCTGGGAGCAGCCCCACAGCCTCAGCTGCACACCGGGCACTGCCAGAGGCCCTGGAGGTCACCCCTGTCCTGCAGCCACCTCTGTAAAGGGGCTTTAAACGTCAGCGAGTGTTGCAGCATTTTTGAGAGAAAGAGGACATGAGTTATGAGATTTGAGCTACTCTAGTCTAGGCCTCAGATTTGGGCCTTGTGGGCCTTCAAGCCTCTGACGCAGTTAGAAATTCAGAGCTTGTGGCGCAGATAGAAATAGTCTTAAGGTGTGACGGGGACCACTGGGTTGTCTGGGTGTGAATTAGTATAGGTTTTATAGTGTAAGGTGTAGGCCGTTTTAAGGAAAAGGTAAACAATGTTAGCCTACCAATCAGAGTGTCTTTGTTTTTGTAAACTATATAGAAGCTTATATAAAAGACCACCTTATCTTGAATAAAGGGAGAACGCTTGATTAACCACATTGGTTCAGATCTGCGTTTGTCTTGTCCAGCTTTCCATTTTTCTGAGATTCCCTGGCTTTTTGGCCTGATGCCGGCTCTCGGGCCAGGAGTCCCCGTGGCTGCAGCAGCAAGGGTGGCTGAAGGGTTCCTGCCTGCCTGGGGGCATTGCTGCAGGGGCCACTGCTGTCAGAGCCCCTCTCTGCTGGTGACAGCTCTGCTCCTGGGGGCCCTGCTCTGCCCCTGCCCAGGAACCCCAGCAGTGCCCAGTGCCAGGAGTGGTGGCAGTGGGACCCCCTGTGCACAGGGACCCAGCCCCGGGGTGGCCGTGCCAGCACCCCCAGGGACCTCCAGCCCCGGGAACCCAGAACAAATGGAAACCACAACTGTGCAAACGCTGCCTGTGCCCAAGGGAATTACAAAGAGAAGTGAGATTTTAAAAATTAACAGTATTTCTTTCCCAAAGATCGGCAAAACCTTGGATTTACAAACATGTTTTATTATAACAATCCTTATAACAACAACAATCTTCAAAACATATTTACATGGGAACCTATAACCTAACAAAGGTCAAAACATATTTACAGAAAAGCTCTAGTTTTTAGAACATATTTACAGAGGGGTCGCATCAGTGGCCATCATCTCCATCACTCCTGGAGGACAGGCAGCAGCAGTGCTGGACTCTGGTGCCAGCACTGGGCCCAGCTGGGCTGGGAGCTGGAAACCAGGGGCTGGCAGGGCTGGCAGGGCTGGCACAGCTCCAGGCAAGCACAGGGCAGGCCAGGGGTGCTGCTTGTGCCAGCACAATCCAGGGCCCCCTGTGGGCACCGTGTCCCTGCGCGGGGCCATCCAGCCCAGCCCCAGCCTGGCATCAGGGGACACACTCTGCCTTTGGGCAGGGCGTGGGAGGCATCTGGTTGTCTTGCTCCTGGGGCTCCATCTTCCTCCAAGGACCATGGGCTCCTCCTCATCCTTCTCATCCACTTCCATGTCCTCGATGGGGTCCTCCACATCGACTTCCATGTACTCGATGTTGTCCTCCACATCAACATCCATGTCCTCGACATGGTCCTTCACATCGACTTCCATGTACTCGACATGGTCCTCCACATCGACTTCCATGTCCTCAGCATGATCTTCTGTGTCCACATCCATCATTTCTTCCAGATCCAGCCCCATGTCCACTTCCATCTCCTCCACGGTGTCTCTGGCAGTCTGCAAGAGGCAGCTCAATCTCACGGTGGGGTTCCTGTCCCACACCATCCATTCCCACATGGCTGCAGCCTGCCCAAGCAGGGTGCCCCCTCCCTGGCCTGGCAGTGTACCTGCACTGGGGCAGCAGTGCACATCCTGCTGGGATTGGCTTCAGAGCAGGCGGCAGGAAAAGCCCAGGCAGCAGCAACAGCTCAGCACTGACGGGCAGAGCGAAGCAGAGTGAGCGCTGACCGCTGGCAGCAGGTGAAGTGTCTGCTGTGCTGCTTTCCAGGTCCTGCACCTTCCACCTGGAGCACTCTGGAGCTGTGATGTCACAGAAGTCTCAGGGCCACGCCACATGGAGAGATGGGGATCGTGGAATGATCAAATCCTTGAATGGTTTGGCTTGGAAGGGCCCGGAAGGATTATCTGGTTTCAACCTGAGCAACCTCCCAGCACACCAGGTTGCTCTGGAGCCTGTCCAGCCTGGCCTTGGATGTTCCTGGGGATGGGGCATGCACAGCCTCTCTGCACTGCTCCATGTGTCAGGGATGACCACCCTCACAGTAAAGAACTTCTTCCCATCATCAAATCTCTTCCAGCTCTGGCAGTTTGATCCCATTCCCCCTTGTTCTGTCACTGCAGTTCCTGACAAAGAGTCCTCTCCCACTTCCCGGTATTTCAGGCTCTTCCTGCAGGGTCACACGTGGGGCTGAACCTGCAGACAGGAGAGAGAGAAGCCAAGCTCCCAGACAGAGAAAATGGGGAAAGGGACACAAGGGAAGAGAGAAGAAGGAAAAGATAGATATGCCAGGCTTTGGGTTGGGTGGGCTGTGGGATTCATGCCTTTTATCAGAGGCCAGTGTCCCTGGTGCAGGCAATTACTGCCTCTTGCTGAGACTCGCTTGCTGGGTTAGGAGCTGAGCAGCGCTGACAGCAGAGCCCTGTCCTTTGTGATCCCTTTGGGGTGGCAGTGGAGGTGCCCTGAGTGCACATTCAGTGACACCTTCATGGCTTCTCATGCCTGGACACCGAAAGGAAATTGGCACCGTGGCTTCTTTGAATGCCATTTCGTCCTTTGAAATATCTGCAGCAAGTGGCGTGAAGCTGATTTCTGAGCCTCTCCCTTGGGATCAGCTGTGAGGGCTGAGGGCTGGCCTGAGCCCGGTGCTGTGTCCAGCTGGGAGCAGCCCCACAGCCTCAGCTGCACACCGGGCACTGCCAGAGGCCCTGGAGGTCACCCCTGCCCTGCAGCCACCTCTGTAAAGGGGCTTTAAACGTCAGCGAGTGTTGCAGCATTTTTGAGAGAAAGAGGACATGAGTTATGAGATTTGAGCTACTCCAGTCTAGGCCTCAGATTTGGGCCTTGTGGGCCTTCAAGCCTCTGACGCAGTTAGAAATTCAGAGCTTGTGGCGCAGATAGAAATAGTCTTAAGGTGTGATGGGGACCACTGGGCTGTCTGGGTGTGAATTAGTATAGGTTTTATAGTGTAAGGTGTAGGCCGTTTTAATGAAAAGGTAAACAATGTTAACCTACCAATCAGAGTGTCTTTGTTTTTGTAAAGTATGTAGAAGCTTATATAAACTACCACCTTATCTTGAATAAACGGAGAATGCTTGATTAACCACATTGGTTCAGATCTGCGTTTGTCTTGTCCAGCGTTCCGTTTTTCTGAGATTCCCTGGCTTTTCGCGAGTGCTGACTTTCCCCTGGAACCCTTGGTTTAGTTCCTGTGGGGAATTTCTTCCCTGAAGTAGATGGGATTAGCCATGGCCACCTGAGATGGGGATGCCTGGGCACTGTGGGGCTCTGAGGGCAGCTGCCCGGGCAGGGGCTGAGCTCGGGGCCCTGTTGGGCCCATGGCCCCCAGCAGCAGCAGCCACAGGGCCCAAAGCCCCCCGGCCCTGCCCAGCACAGCCTGCCCTACCCCTCCAGCTGGCACCCGAGTGGGGGACAGGGGCCAGTGGCCGCTGGCAGCAGCAGGAGTGGGGGCAGGCTGAGGATCCCCTGGCTTGGCTTTTGTCTCCTGAACAATCCGGGCCCAGGGCAGTGCAAAGCAGGCTGGGGAGCAAAGCCCGGAGCCTTTGGAGGCTGCAAGCCTTAAACACCACTCCCTGCAGCCCCCCAGATCCAGGTGCCACAGTTCCCAAGGCTGTCATGGCCTTCAGAGCATGAAGGGGGATTTTGCATCCCTGTGGCCTGATGCGGCTCTCAGGCCAGGAGTCCCCGTGGCTGCAGCAGCAAGGGTGGCTGAAGGGTTCCTGCCTGCCTGGGGGCATTGCTGCAGGGGCCACTGCTGTCAGAGCCCCCTCTCTGCTGGTGACAGCTCTGCTCCTGGGGGCCCTGCTCTGCCCCTGCCCAGGAACCCCAGCAGTGCCCAGTGCCAGGAGTGGTGGCAGTGGGACCCCCTGTGCACAGGGACCCAGCCCCGGGGTGGCCGTGCCAGCACCCCCAGGGACCTCCAGCCCCGGGAACCCAGAACAAATGGAAACCACAACTGTGCAAACGCTGCCTGTGCCCAAGGGAATTACAAAGAGAAGTGAGATTTTAAAAATTAACAGTATTTCTTTCCCAAAGATCGGCAAAACCTTGGATTTACAAACATGTTTTATTATAACAATCCTTATAACAACAACAATCTTCAAAACATATTTACATGGGAGCCTATAGCCTAACAAACTTCAAAACATATTTACAGAAGAGCTCTAGTCTTATGAACATATTTACAGAGGGGTCACATCTGTGGCCATCATCTCCATGAGTCCTGGAGGAAAGGCAGCAGCAGTGCTGGACTCTGGTGCCAGTACTGGGCCCAGCTGGGCTGGGAGCTGGAAACCAGGGGCTGGCAGGGCTGGCAGGGCTGGCACAGCTCCAGGCAAGCACAGGGCAGGCCAGGGGTGCTGCTTGTGCCAGCACAATCCAGGGCCCCCTGTGGGCACCGTGTCCTTGAGCGGGGCCATCCAGCCCAGCCCCAGCCTGGCATCAGGGGACACACTCTGCCTGTGGGAAGGGCGTGGGGAGCATCTGCTGGTATTGCTCCTGGGGCTCCATCTTCATCCGAGGACCATGGGCTCCTCCTCATCCTTCTCATCCACTTCCATGTCCTCGATGGGATCCTCCACATCGACTTCCATGTCCTCGATGGAGTCCTCCACATCTACTTCCATGTACTCGACATGGTCACCCACATCGACTTCCATGTCCTCGACATGGTCCTCCACATCGACTTCCATGTACTCGACATGGTCCTCCACATCGACTTCCATGTCCTCAGCATGATCTTCTGTGTCCACATCCATCATTTCTTCCCTATCCAGCCCCATGTCCACTTCCATCTCCTCCACGGTGTCTCTGGCAGTCTGCAAGAGGCAGCACAATCTCACGCTGGGGTTCCTGTCCCACACCATCCATTCCCACATGGCTGCAGCCTGCCCAAGCAGGGTGCCCCCTCCCTGGCCTGGCAGTGTACCTGCACTGGGGCAGCAGTGCACATCCTGCTGGGATTGGCTTCAGAGCAGGCGGCAGGAAAAGCCCAGGCAGCAGCAACAGCTCAGCACTGACGGGCAGAGCGAAGCGCCAGTGAGCGCTGACCGCTGGCAGCAGGTGAAGTGTCTGCTGTGCTGCTTTCCAGGTCCTGCACCTTCCACCTGGAGCACTCTGGGGCCGTGATGTCACAGAAGTTTCAGGGCCACGCCACATGGAGAGATGGGGGTCGTGGAATGACCAAATCCTTGAATGTTTTGGCTTGGAAGGGCCCCTAAGGATTATCTGGTTTCAACCTGAGCAACCTCCCAGCAAACCAGGTTGCTCTGGAGCCTGCCCAGCCTGGCCTTGGATGTTCCTGGGGATGGGGCATGCACAGCCTCTCTGCACTGGTCCCTGTTTCAGGAACAGCCACCCTCATAGTAAAACCTTCTTCCAATCATCAAATCTCTTCCAACTCTCGCAGTTTGATCCCATTCCCCTTTGTCCTGTCACTGCAGTTCCTGACAAAGAGTCCTCTCCCACTTCCTGGTATTTCAGGCTCTTCCTGCAGGGTCACACGTGGGGCTGAACCTGCAGACAGGAGAGAGAGAAGCCAAGCTCCCAGACAGAGAAAATGGGGAAAGGGACACAAGGGAAGAGAGAAGAAGGAAAAGATAGATATGCCAGGCTTTGGGTTGGGTGGGCTGTGGGATTCATGCCTTTTATCAGAGGCCAGTGTCCCTGGTGCAGGCAATTACTGCCTCTTGCTGAGACTCGCTTGCTGGGTTAGGAGCTGAGCAGCGCTGACAGCAGAGCCCTGTCCTTTGTGATCCCTTTGGGGTGGCAGTGGAAGTGCCCTGAGTGCACATTCAGTGGCACCTTCATGGATTCTCATTCCTGGACACTGAAAGGAAATTGGCACCGTGGCTTCTTTGAATGCCATTTCGTCCTTTGAAATATCTGCAGCAAGTGGTGTGAAGCTGATTTCTGAGCCTCTCCCTTGGGATCAGCTGTGAGGGCTGAGGGCTGGCCTGAGCCCGGTGCTGTGTCCAGCTGGGAGCAGCCCCACAGCCTCAGCTGCACACCGGGCACTGCCAGAGGCCCTGGAGGTCACCCCTGTCCTGCAGCCACCTCTGTAAAGGGGCTTTAAACGTCAGCGAGTGTTGCAGCATTTTTGAGAGAAAGAGGACATGAGTTATGAGATTTGAGCTACTCTAGTCTAGGCCTCAGATGAGGGCCTTGTGGGCCTTCAAGCCTCTGACGCAGTTAGAAATTCAGAGCTTGTGGCGAAGATAGAAATAGTCTTAAGGTGTGACGGGGACCACTGGGTTGTCTGGGTGTGAATTAGTATAGGTTTTATAGTGTAAGGTGTAGGCCGTTTTAAGGAAAAGGTAAACAATGTTAGCCTACCAATCAGAGTGTCTTTGTTTTTGTAAACTATATAGAAGCTTATATAAAAGACCACCTTATCTTGAATAAAGGGAGAACGCTTGATTAACCACATTGGTTCAGATCTGCGTTTGTCTTGTCCAGCTTTCCATTTTTCTGAGATTCCCTGGCTTTTTGGCCTGATGCCGGCTCTCGGGCCAGGAGTCCCCGTGGCTGCAGCAGCAAGGGTGGCTGAAGGGTTCCTGCCTGCCTGGGGGCATTGCTGCAGGGGCCACTGCTGTCAGAGCCCCCTCTCTGCTGGTGACAGCTCTGCTCCTGGGGGCCCTGCTCTGCCCCTGCCCAGGAACCCCAGCAGTGCCCAGTGCCAGGAGTGGTGGCAGTGGGACCCCCTGTGCACAGGGACCCAGCCCCGGGGTGGCCGTGCCAGCACCCCCAGGGACCTCCAGCCCCGGGAACCCAGAACAAATGGAAACCACAAGTGTGCAAACGCTGCCTGTGCCCAAGGGAATTACAAAGAGAAGTGAGATTTTAAAAATTAACAGTATTTCTTTCCCAAAGATCGGCAAAACCTTGGATTTACAAACATGTTTTATTATAACAATCCTTATAACAACAACAATCCTCAAAACATATTTACATGGGAACCTATAACCTAACAAAGGTCAAAACATATTTACAGAAAAGCTCTAGTTTTTAGAACATATTTACAGAGGGGTCGCATCAGTGGCCATCATCTCCATCACTCCTGGAGGACAGGCAGCAGCAGTGCTGGACTCTGGTGCCAGCACTGGGCCCAGCTGGGCTGGGAGCTGGAAACCAGGGGCTGGCAGGGCTGGCAGGGCTGGCACAGCTCCAGGCAAGCACAGGGCAGGCCAGGGGTGCTGCTTGTGCCAGCACAATCCAGGGCCCCCTGTGGGCACCGTGTCCCTGCGCGGGGCCATCCAGCCCAGCCCCAGCCTGGCGTCAGGGGACACACTCTGCCTGTGGGCAGGGCGTGGGAGGCATCTGCTCGTCTTGCTCCTGGGGCTCCATCTTCCTCCAAGGACCATGGGCTCCTCCTCATCCTTCTCATCAACTTCCATGTCCTCGATGTGGTCCTCCACATCGACTTCCATGTCCTCGATGTGGTCCTCCACATCGACTTCCATGTCCTCAGCATGATCTTCTGTGTCCACATCCATCATTTCTTCCCTATCCAGCCCCATGTCCACTTCCATCTCCTCCACGGTGTCTCTGGCAGTCTGCAAGAGGCAGCACAATCTCACGCTGGGGTTCCTGTCCCACACCATCCATTCCCACATGGCTGCAGCCTGCCCAAGCAGGGTGCTCCCTCCCTGGCCTGGCAGTGTACCTGCACTGGGGCAGCAGTGCACATCCTGCTGGGATTGGCTTCAGAGCAGGCGGCAGGAAAAGCCCAGGCAGCAGCAACAGCTCAGCGCTGACGTGCAGAGCGAAGTGCTAGTGAGCGCTGACCGCTGGCAGCAGGTGAAGTGTCTGCTGTGCTGCTTTCCAGGTCCTGCACCTTCCACCTGGAGCACTCTGGGAGCCGTGATGTCACAGAAGTTTCAGGGCCACGCCACATGGAGAGATGGGGGTCGTGGAATGACCAAATCCCTGAATGGTTTGGCTTGGAAGGGCCCCTAAGGATTATCTGGTTTCAACCTGAGCAACCTCCCAGCACACCAGGTTGCTCTGGAGCCTGTCCAGCCTGGCCTTGGATGTTCCTGGGGATGGGGCATGCACAGCCTCTCTGCACTGGTCCCTGTGTCAGGGATGAAAACCCTCCCAGTAAAGAACTTCTTCCCATCATCAAATCTCTTCCAACTCTTGCAGTTTGATCCCATTCCCCCTTGTCCTGTCACTGCAGTTCCTGACAAAGAGTCCTCTCCCCCTTCCCGGTATTTCAGGCTCTTCCTGCAGGGTCACACGTGGGGCTGAACCTGCAGACAGGAGAGAGAGAAGCCAAGCTCCCAGACAGAGAAAATGGGGAAAGTGACACAAGGGAAGAGAGAAGAAGGAAAAGATAGATATGCCAGGCTTTGGGTTGGGTGGGCTGTGGGATTCATGCCTTTTATCAGAGGCCAGTGTCCCTGGTGCAGGCAATTACTGCCTCTTGCTGAGACTCGCTTGCTGGCTTAGGAGCTGAGCAGCGCTGATAGCAGAGCCCTGTCCTTTGTGATCCCTTTGGGGTGGCAGTGGAAGTGCCCTGAGTGCACATTCAGTGGCACCTTCATGGATTCTCATGACTGGACACTGAAAGGAAATTGGCACCGTGGCTTCTTTGAATGCCATTTAGTCCTTTGAAATATCTGCAGCAAGTGGTGTGAAGCTGATTTCTGAGCCTCTCCCTTGGGATCAGCTGTGAGGGCTGAGGGCTGGCCTGAGCCCGGTGCTGTGTCCAGCTGGGAGCAGCCCCACAGCCTCAGCTGCACACCGGGCACTGCCAGAGGCCCTGGAGGTCACCCCTGCCCTGCAGCCACCTCTGTAAAGGGGCTTTAAACGTCAGCGAGAGTTGCAGCATTTTTGAGAGAAAGAGGACATGAGTTATGAGATTTGAGCTACTCCAGTCTAGGCCTCAGATTTGGGCCTTGTGGGCCTTCAAGCCTCTGACGCAGTTAGAAATTCAGAGCTTGTGGTGCAGATAGAAATAGTCTTAAGGTGCGATGGGGACCACTGGGTTGTCTGGGTGTGAATTAGTATAGGTTTTATAGTGTAAGGTGTAGGCCGTTTTAAGGAAAAGGTAAACAATGTTAGCCTACCAATCAGAGTGTCTTTGTTTTTGTAAACTATATAGAAGCTTATATAAAAGACCACCTTATCTTGAATAAAGGGAGAACGCTTGATTAACCACATTGGTTCAGATCTGCGTTTGTCTTGTCCAGCTTTCCATTTTTCTGAGATTCCCTGGCTTTTTGGCCTGATGCCGGCTCTCGGGCCAGGAGTCCCCGTGGCTGCAGCAGCAAGGGTGGCTGAAGGGTTCCTGCCTGCCTGGGGGCATTGCTGCAGGGGCCACTGCTGTCAGAGCCCCCTCTCTGCTGGTGACAGCTCTGCTCCTGGGGGCCCTGCTCTGCCCCTGCCCAGGAACCCCAGCAGTGCCCAGTGCCAGGAGTGGTGGCAGTGGGACCCCCTGTGCACAGGGACCCAGCCCCGGGGTGGCCGTGCCAGCACCCCCAGGGACCTCCAGCCCCGGGAACCCAGAACAAATGGAAACCACAACTGTGCAAACGCTGCCTGTGCCCAAGGGAATTACAAAGAGAAGTGAGATTTTAAAAATTAACAGTATTTCTTTCCCAAAGATCGGCAAAACCTTGGATTTACAAACATGTTTTATTATAACAATCCTTATAACAACAACAATCCTCAAAACATATTTACATGGGAACCTATAACCTAACAAAGGTCAAAACATATTTACAGAAAAGCTCTAGTTTTTAGAACATATTTACAGAGGGGTCGCATCAGTGGCCATCATCTCCATCACTCCTGGAGGACAGGCAGCAGCAGTGCTGGACTCTGGTGCCAGCACTGGGCCCAGCTGGGCTGGGAGCTGGAAACCAGGGGCTGGCAGGGCTGGCAGGGCTGGCACAGCTCCAGGCAAGCACAGGGCAGGCCAGGGGTGCTGCTTGTGCCAGCACAATCCAGGGCCCCCTGTGGGCACCGTGTCCCTGCGCGGGGCCATCCAGCCCAGCCCCAGCCTGGCGTCAGGGGACACACTCTGCCTGTGGGCAGGGCGTGGGAGGCATCTGCTCGTCTTGCTCCTGGGGCTCCATCTTCATCCAAGGACCATGGGCTCCTCCTCATCCTTCTCATCAACTTCCATGTCCTCGATGTGGTCCTCCACATCGACTTCCATGTCCTCGATGTGGTCCTCCACATCGACTTCCATGTCCTCAGCATGATCTTCTGTGTCCACATCCATCATTTCTTCCCTATCCAGCCCCATGTCCACTTCCATCTCCTCCACGGTGTCTCTGGCAGTCTGCAAGAGGCAGCACAATCTCACGCTGGGGTTCCTGTCCCACACCATCCATTCCCACATGGCTGCAGCCTGCCCAAGCAGGGTGCTCCCTCCCTGGCCTGGCAGTGTACCTGCACTGGGGCAGCAGTGCACATCCTGCTGGGATTGGCTTCAGAGCAGGCGGCAGGAAAAGCCCAGGCAGCAGCAACAGCTCAGCACTGACGGGCAGAGCGAAGCGCCAGTGAGCGCTGACCGCTGGCAGCAGGTGAAGTGTCTGCTGTGCTGCTTTCCAGGTCCTGCACCTTCCACCTGGAGCACTCTGGGAGCCGTGATGTCACAGAAGTTTCAGGGCCACGCCACATGGAGAGATGGGGGTCGTGGAATGACCAAATCCCTGAATGGTTTGGCTTGGAAGGGCCCCTAAGGATTATCTGGTTTCAACCTGAGCAACCTCCCAGCACACCAGGTTGCTCTGGAGCCTGTCCAGCCTGGCCTTGGATGTTCCTGGGGATGGGGCATGCACAGCCTCTCTGCACTGGTCCCTGTGTCAGGGATGAAAACCCTCCCAGTAAAGAACTTCTTCCCATCATCAAATCTCTTCCAACTCTTGCAGTTTGATCCCATTCCCCCTTGTCCTGTCACTGCAGTTCCTGACAAAGAGTCCTCTCCCCCTTCCCGGTATTTCAGGCTCTTCCTGCAGGGTCACACGTGGGGCTGAACCTGCAGACAGGAGAGAGAGAAGCCAAGCTCCCAGACAGAGAAAATGGGGAAAGTGACACAAGGGAAGAGAGAAGAAGGAAAAGATAGATATGCCAGGCTTTGGGTTGGGTGGGCTGTGGGATTCATGCCTTTTATCAGAGGCCAGTGTCCCTGGTGCAGGCAATTACTGCCTCTTGCTGAGACTCGCTTGCTGGCTTAGGAGCTGAGCAGCGCTGATAGCAGAGCCCTGTCCTTTGTGATCCCTTTGGGGTGGCAGTGGAAGTGCCCTGAGTGCACATTCAGTGGCACCTTCATGGATTCTCATGACTGGACACTGAAAGGAAATTGGCACCGTGGCTTCTTTGAATGCCATTTAGTCCTTTGAAATATCTGCAGCAAGTGGTGTGAAGCTGATTTCTGAGCCTCTCCCTTGGGATCAGCTGTGAGGGCTGAGGGCTGGCCTGAGCCCGGTGCTGTGTCCAGCTGGGAGCAGCCCCACAGCCTCAGCTGCACACCGGGCACTGCCAGAGGCCCTGGAGGTCACCCCTGTCCTGCAGCCACCTCTGTAAAGGGCTTTAAACGTCAGCGAGAGTTGCAGCATTTTTGAGAGAAAGAGGACATGAGTTATGAGATTTGAGCTACTCCAGTCTAGGCCTCAGATTTGGGCCTTGTGGGCCTTCAAGCCTCTGACGCAGTTAGAAATTCAGAGCTTGTGGTGCAGATAGAAATAGTCTTAAGGTGCGATGGGGACCACTGGGTTGTCTGGGTGTGAATTAGTATAGGTTTTATAGTGTAAGGTGTAGGCCGTTTTAAGGAAAAGGTAAACAATGTTAGCCTACCAATCAGAGTGTCTTTGTTTTTGTAAACTATATAGAAGCTTATATAAAAGACCACCTTATCTTGAATAAAGGGAGAACGCTTGATTAACCACATTGGTTCAGATCTGCGTTTGTCTTGTCCAGCTTTCCATCTTTCTGAGATTCCCTGGCTTTTTGGCCTGATGCCGGCTCTCGGGCCAGGAGTCCCCGTGGCTGCAGCAGCAAGGGTGGCTGAAGGGTTCCTGCCTGCCTGGGGGCATTGCTGCAGGGGCCACTGCTGTCAGAGCCCCCTCTCTGCTGGTGACAGCTCTGCTCCTGGGGGCCCTGCTCTGCCCCTGCCCAGGAACCCCAGCAGTGCCCAGTGCCAGGAGTGGTGGCAGTGGGACCCCCTGTGCACAGGGACCCAGCCCCGGGGTGGCCGTGCCAGCACCCCCAGGGACCTCCAGCCCCGGGAACCCAGAACAAATGGAAACCACAACTGTGCAAACGCTGCCTGTGCCCAAGGGAATTACAAAGAGAAGTGAGATTTTAAAAATTAACAGTATTTCTTTCCCAAAGATCGGCAAAACCTTGGATTTACAAACATGTTTTATTATAACAATCCTTATAACAACAACAATCTTCAAAACATATTTACATGGGAACCTATAACCTAACAAAGGTCAAAACATATTTACAGAAAAGCTCTAGTTTTTAGAACATATTTACAGAGGGGTCGCATCAGTGGCCATCATCTCCATCACTCCTGGAGGACAGGCAGCAGCAGTGCTGGACTCTGGTGCCAGCACTGGGCCCAGCTGGGCTGGGAGCTGGAAACCAGGGGCTGGCAGGGCTGGCAGGGCTGGCACAGCTCCAGGCAAGCACAGGGCAGGCCAGGGGTGCTGCTTGTGCCAGCACAATCCAGGGCCCCCTGTGGGCACCGTGTCCCTGCGCGGGGCCATCCAGCCCAGCCCCAGCCTGGCGTCAGGGGACACACTCTGCCTGTGGGCAGGGCGTGGGAGGCATCTGCTCGTCTTGCTCCTGGGGCTCCATCTTCATCCAAGGACCATGGGCTCCTCCTCATCCTTCTCATCAACTTCCATGTCCTCGATGTGGTCCTCCACATCGACTTCCATGTCCTCGATGTGGTCCTCCACATTGACTTCCATGTCCTCAGCATGATCTTCTGTGTCCACATCCATCATTTCTTCCCTATCCAGCCCCATGTCCACTTCCATCTCCTCCACGGTGTCTCTGGCAGTCTGCAAGAGGCAGCACAATCTCACGCTGGGGTTCCTGTCCCACACCATCCATTCCCACATGGCTGCAGCCTGCCCAAGCAGGGTGCCCCCTCCCTGGCCTGGCAGTGTACCTGCACTGGGGCAGCAGTGCACATCCTGCTGGGATTGGATTCAGAGCAGGCGGCAGGAAAAGCCCAGGCAGCAGCAACAGCTCAGCGCTGACGTGCAGAGCGAAGTGCTAGTGAGCGCTGACCGCTGGCAGCAGGTGAAGTGTCTGCTGTGCTGCTTTCCAGGTCCTGCACCTTCCACCTGGAGCACTCTGGGAGCCGTGATGTCACAGAAGTTTCAGGGCCACGCCACATGGAGAGATGGGGATCGTGGAATGATCAAATCCTTGAATGGTTTGGCTTGGAAGGGCCCGGAAGGATTATCTGGTTTCAACCTGAGCAACCTCCCAGCACACCAGGTTGCTCTGGAGCCTGTCCAGCCTGGCCTTGGATGTTCCTGGGGATGGGGCATGCACAGCCTCTCTGCACTGCTCCATGTGTCAGGGATGACCACCCTCACAGTAAAGAACTTCTTCCCATCATCAAATCTCTTCCAGCTCTGGCAGTTTGATCCCATTCCCCCTTGTTCTGTCACTGCAGTTCCTGACAAAGAGTCCTCTCCCACTTCCCGGTATTTCAGGCTCTTCCTGCAGGGTCACACGTGGGGCTGAACCTGCAGACAGGAGAGAGAGAAGCCAAGCTCCCAGACAGAGAAAATGGGGAAAGGGACACAAGGGAAGAGAGAAGAAGGAAAAGATAGATATGCCAGGCTTTGGGTTGGGTGGGCTGTGGGATTCATGCCTTTTATCAGAGGCCAGTGTCCCTGGTGCAGGCAATTACTGCCTCTTGCTGAGACTCGCTTGCTGGCTTAGGAGCTGTCGGAATCTGAGGGTATTGGTGATTCTGAGATTGTAGAAAGTCTCTGTCTTTCTGCCCCGTTGCCAAAGAAGAAGCCATAGTTCGTCTGTGCTGTTTTCAAGGTTATTTATTCTTGCTTATCTATAACATGTTCTGCTGCCCTGCCGCAGGTCTGTCCTGCAGGGCAGCGTGTGGGGCTCTGCCCCTCAGTGGGATGGTACAAACATTATATACCAGAAATTACGTGTACTATATTTACAATAATGTGCCAATATCTATCATCTACGTTGAACAGTGTGTCCCCAGCCTAAACCAATAGAAAAATGCCAACATCACCAAGAACATGGAGGTAAGGAAGAAGAAGGAGGAAGAACAGGATCAGGCCCACTTTCCTCCATCTTAGAACTCCTGACCCCCCTGTACAAAGTAAAACCCCCCTGTACAGGTGTTAAAACCCCCCCTGTACAACACTAAAAAATTTTCCCCTCTAATTGTGACTACTTTTACTATACCATCAAACTCTCTGTGACTGCTTATTCCACCTTCAAAATTGGTAACTAATTCCATGGCTCAAACTCAAGATCACAGCTGTTTTCAGCTGCTTGCCAGGGTCTAAAATGCTTCTGACCAAGGCCTGGAACCTCTGAAAATGTCTGAGGGACATTTTGAGTTCCGACAGAACGGTGTCAGTGTCAGGGGGCAGACAGAACAGGAGAGGGAGGCCTTTGGTGTGAGATTCTGAAGAAGGTTTATTGTCTTGGTTTGAAAAGACAGGAGTTTGTGAAGGAAGGCAAAAGCCTCCCGTGAAATGGAAAAGGTGAACTTCTTCTCTCTGAGTTGCTACAATTTTAAAAAGGCTTTTAGGAAAAGATATGGGAATGGGAATAATAGTTCTTTATTAGGAGAAAAACTAAATAAAAATAATAGCAATAATAATAAAAATGTAATTAGTACAAACAAAATTATTGATGGAGTCAGAAAGCTGACACCCTGAGGAGTCAGGGTGTTGGTAGCAGTCCAGTTAAATGGTGGCTGCTCCTCCTGGAGGGGCAGATGAAATGCTGCTGAAGTGGTGATCTCTAGAAGGGCGGAGTTTTCTCTGAAGGTCTGGTGATGGAGTAGTTGGGCCTGGTCTTCCTCTGGGAATTCAGCAGGGAAGAAGCTGCTCCTCTGGGAATCCAGTGAAGTGTCAAAAAAACTGCTGATTTTATGCAGGTAGGGTTGTTTGGATCCTCCCTCTGGGTGGAGCATCTCACAATGGGACGATGTAACTTTACTGGTCATGTAGTGAAATATTTTATAATTTATTAACAGAAGAGATCTCCCAGGGGGGTCAGGAGTTCTAAGATGGAGGAAAGTGGGCCTGATCCTGTTCTTCCTCCTTCTTCTTCCTTCCCTCCATGTTCTTGGTGATGTTGGCACTCACAGATTGGTTTAGAGTAGAAGAGCACATTGTAACATGGATAGTAGGTATTGGGGAAAATCTGTAAATATATAATACATAATATATCATATGTTCTTGGAAGAGATAAGAGAACTGCCCAACCTCCAACAAATAGCAATAGAATCCATGCTGATCTTGCAAGCCAGGCCATGTATCCATCAAAGGGAACAGGGACCAAAGAGCCCTGCCCCTGTGTGCTCGGGATTTTATACAGCACTGGAACCGGGGTGGGCACAATCACTGCGCCAATAGGGAATCGGGGGGAGCAGCGAAAGGAGGGGAAGACAATTCAGGGACCAGTGGGGATAAAGGGGTGGAGAGGTGAGGTCACACGGACCAGTGGGAGGTTGTACATTAGGGGAATTCCAGTGGGGCAGAACTGGCAGGGGAGGGGTTCACAGGAGACTGACAGGGAAGGGTCCAGAACAGGGGCAGGGTTTGCAGTGATGGATAGGGAAGGCACTGGAATACAGGGTGGGGATTATCATGTGTCGTGGTTTGACACGGAAAAAGAATTTTTCCGGAAGGAAGAAGTCAATTTGGACTTTGACCAATTGAAGGTGGACACGCCTCTGAGAACACAGAGGGGTTAAAAGCAGAATTCCCAGGGGAACTTGCTCTCTTGGGTTCCGGTCAGCGGTCAGTGCAGGACTCTCCCCTGCCCGGCCACGAGCTGGGTGGGGAGGGGAGAAGCCATGTGGCCTTCGGAGGTAGCCCAAGGGTGGAGGGACTGGAACCCCCTGCAGATGGAAGTGTGGAGAAAATCTGGGATGTCTCCATTCCCCCCAGAGTCTCTCTCTCTCCCAAGAGAGAAAAAGAGATGGCGGTAGTTTTATCAGCAGTTCACCGCAGGGAAGGAGAAGAGCAGGAGGACCACAAGGTGCCCAGCCGGGCTGTGGGAGCTGGAACCTGGGCAGCGAGCCGTCTCTGGGAGTTGGGATTTTAACCCTTCCTGAGAAATGAAAGCTTTGTGAAATTTTTCTCCTCCTTGGTTTGAAAAAAGAGAGGAAGAGAGACAACCTGGGACCCGGGATGTTGGAAGGAGAAATTCTAGGTGGGAGGAGATGATGGAGTGGCTTTTGGCTGGACTTTTTCTTGGTAGCCACAGACTGAACTGATCTTCTCCTCCAAGAGAGACTGTATTTTAGGAGGATGCTGGTGAGCCCAAGAGACCTGCTTCAGCTGGGAAAAGACAGAAGTGGAGCGAACAGAGAAAAGTTAAGGAGGTTTGTGGTGGTGCCCCCTGTCTTCAGAAAGGAAGAAGAGAAGAAGATTTCTGTTCGTGGATCCTCGGCCCCAGGGGAAAATGGGGGGGACTGTTGGTCCCGAAAATGAAAAACTGAACTGTTGTTTTTTCCCCTCTTGGCAGGGCATCCTTGAAAGGAAAAACCCTAAAAGCAGTCTGTCCATCCATGCATTGGTGGTGAGAGCACTGTGCATGGAAAGGAGAGGGTCACCACTGGCAAACTTTTTTTCTCCGGGCGGTGCCATGTGGTGACATGGAAGCACAGGATGTGGCAGCTGTGTTTCTTGGGGGTTCTGTGGCACAAGAGAGAGACTCCTCTCTCCCTGCAGATGGACTGGGTGTTGATTATCTGGAGGGTGGAACCTGATTAGAGTCCAGATTGTGTCTCACTGTGGTTTGTTGGGGTTGGGTGGTGGGAGGAGGAATGCTTTGGAAAGTTTTCATTTTGAATTGTGTGTGTTTTCTTTCTTCTTTTTTTTTTTTTCCCTCTTTTATAGTAGCATAGTGGTAGTAGTTGAATAAAGTTTTTTTCTTGTTATTAAGCTTGGGTCTGCTTTGCTCTGTTCTCGATCGCATTTCACAGCATTCAGTTAAAAAATTGCATTTTCATGGGGGGCACTGGCATTGTGCCAGTGTCAAACCATGACACCATGATTGAAGGGTAATAGGGGAGTGATATAAACCAGGAATAATCCAACCTGGGGAAATACAACATGCAGGGGGTGAATTAGAACAGACCATCCAACAAGCCATGAAATAAAAGGGCACTGCAACAGCGCTCGATAAAGAAGGATGCAGGACACGTTTTATGGTGCAAAAAGAAAGGATCAATCCCAGTTTATTTTGGGACTCCCTTTTTATAGGGCTTTTTAAGAACATCCCCTGTCTATCCCCAGTTGGTCAGTAACAAGTTGTTACCCTGTATTGATTGGTGACTCAAACCCCCAATGCGTACGTGCAGGAAAAGTTGTTTGTGAGAGACAATTTAATTTCTCTATCTAACCATGTAAAACCAGTTTATACAGGTGGCTAGTGTTTATCACAGTCCTAGAACTCTTTCTCAGGGAAAGCAGGTTGTTTTCCACAGTCCTAGAGCTCTTTCTCAGGAAAAACAAGTTGTTTTTCACTGCTCCAGAACTCTGTTCTCACAAAGAGCTGTCAGCTTTCTCACGGCTTCTGTCGGCTCGAGTCAGGATTCAGTTTGTCGGCCTTTGGCCTGCTGTTCCACGAGCACAGAAATCATCCTTCCTGTTCCAAAAATGAAAAGCAGCTGAGACGCAGCTCACTGCCTTCTAGAAGGTGAAAAGGGATGCAGGTGCCCGGAGGCCCAGGAGAGAAATGGCAATATTGAAAATGTGAGAAGCAATGCTTTATCCATAGAGGCAGGACCTGACCTCAAGGAAGACTTTTCCTACTAGTCAAGACTTCCTTAGGGAACACCCTGCTTCAATATCAATTGAAAAATAATAAGAAGATAAAATTATTTATAAGAAAAATCATTTATAAGAAAATAATGTTATACTGCCTCTTATGAAAAGAAATCTAATCTTGAAAATGGGAGGGAAAAGCATTTTAGGTAATTGCTCATTGAAATATTTTTCGTTAATTCGTTAATTCCACTCCTGAACAAACTAATTCTTGAAGACAATTCTGGCAGAGGTGCAGCTCCTTTGGGCTTTGTGTACTCTGACAAGCCCCATGGGAGGTTTGGTGCCAAGTCCATGAGCTCCTCAAAGAAGATGTCCCAAATGTCCAAGTGTCCTTGGGCAACATTATGATGCTCATATCCCCCGTTACCTGGTCTGTTTATGCTGGATATTATGTTCTGCCCTTCAAGGCTGGCTCTGAAAAGCCAAATTTTGTTTTGTTATCAGCCTGCTCACTCCTCCACGGTCTGCTGGACACACACAGTGGTACCGAGTGCTGCTTTTGCGTTTTGCTTTTGCTTTCACCTTTGCCCTTGCTCCTGCTTCTGTTTGCTTTTGCTTTTTGCTTGTTAGTCAGTTTAGCTGGGCAGACCAAATTTTATCCTGGACTGTCTTTCTTTCCCTTTTCTTGGGACCATTCAAACCTGCTCTGGAGTGGGACCTGGAAAACACCAAGAGGTGTTTTTAAGAAGGCCTTCATGTACTGAGGGTATTTATTTTTCAGGGCCTACTAAGCTTAATTTTCCTTTTAACCCTAAATCCCCCCAAGGTTTTAAAATCCTTTCACTATCAGTGGCAGCAAGGCCACTTTGCGAAGGAGAAATTTAGAAGTGGTGACCCTTCTTAAAAACCCTTCTTAAAAACACTTTGTGGCCTGCAGCAGGCATTCCCAGTGCCAGAGAAACCGATAACAGAGCGACCACTCCCAGGAGAGACTTTCTGAATTTGTCATCTCTTCAGAGAGGTGAAAGAGTTTTGTCATCTGGTGTTGCGCATTCTTTGTGCTGGGGAGTGCTTTGCCTGTTAAATAAACAGGTTTTTTTCCACTTGTCACTGAGGAAATTCTTCCTGAACCAGGTGGGGGGAAGGGCCATGGGGGTTTGCTTTCTGGGGGCTCCTTCCAGAGGTTTTCTCCCAAATTTGCCCAAAACCAGGACAATTGTGAAGCCATTTCTGTTCCGGGAGCCAGGTTGGGAGGCAATTGGCCCCAAAATCTGGGGACAAGATATTAATGACCAAAGTGCTCCTGGCAGCAGAGACAAGACAGGCACAGAGGAAAGGGGAGAGCCCTTCCTAAAAACAATGACGTCACCATTTCTAAATTTCTCCTTTGCAAAGTGGCCTTGCTGCCACTGATAGTAAAAGGATTTTAAAACCATGGGGGGATTTCGGGTTAAAAGGAAAATTAAGCTTAGTAGGCCCTGAAAAATAAATACCTTAGGTACATGAAGGCCTTGTACCTTGCTAGAACATGTGTAGCTAGTACATGATAAATGATATACTTGTTAGATGTGATGATTATTGAGTAATTAAATATAATTACTGTTTAATTGTAAGAATAACCATGAGAAACTGTGGTCAGGGGCCTCAGAAAGATCACAGAACACTCATGCTTGAATAAAGTCAATGTATACAATAGAACAATATAAATTTAATAATTAATATGCAAGTTATATAACGATAGAATATAGAATGTGTTGAGCTTGAAAGCCGTGTCGGAGTCAGATTTGGGTCTGTACCCCTGAGTCGCTGGGCTCTACCATAAAAGCACCTGCATGGAATCATATCCCGTGATTCTGCGTGTTCCTGAACGCTGACACTTCTCCCCGGGCTTTTGGCACGCGGTCAGTGGCTGTCCAATGCCATCCCCTGACTGGCACTGCTCTCCAGGAAGCCTGGAGCTCTCCTTGGCCAAAGTTCCCCAATCCAGACCCTGCAGAAATTCCTCAATTCCCCTCCAAGGTGACCTCAGCACAGCAATGACCTCACAGCTCTTGTCCCTCTGCTCAAGAATCCCCCACGGGGACACTCTGCTCTCTCCTCCATGGGCACCACGCTGCAAAACTCCCGAGGAAAATCTTCCCCCGTGGACCCTGCGGCTCCTTGGCTGAGGTCCAGAGCAAACAGCCAAGGCAGTGGCCTGAAATGTTTTCCCAGCTGGCCCACACTTCTCTGCCGGATGCACATTGTCCCTGGGGAAAGAGAGGTGCAGAACCCTTCACTAATGGCCTGGAATGTCCAACAGCAATCACAGCCATGGACAGCTCTCGGGAACCACTGCACCATGGATTTTCCATCCTGGAAGGCCAAGATTGAGAGTGTCCTGCTGGTGCCTCAGGGCCTGGCTGAACAGGGCTTGTCAGAGATGCTGGCAGGGCACCAACAGCCCTGCTCCTCACAGGGCACCTCTGTTACCCCAGTCAGCTCCTGGGGCATTGCCCAAGCCTCAGCCCTGCCTGCAAGGTGATCACCAGGCGATCAACGCTGCCCAGTGCTCCCAGTGTCTCCAGTGACTGCACATCCCAACCACCTGCTGCCCTTGACTCCAAGTCCTCCCACATTCCTGTTTTCCCTGAGTCTGGGGTCCCCATGGCCCTGGAAGAGGGGTCAGTGCCCACCGCTGTTTCTTCAAAGTGCCAGAGCGGGAACAGGAGCAATTCTGCTGGGACCCAATGGATTTTGGGATGGGCTCAGCTCTGCGCTGGCCAAAGGGAAAGCTCTGGGAGGGAAGGGGCAGCAGGAGATGGGTATATTAAAAATTGTGGTAGATTCTGACTCAGGGAAGAAATTATGATGTTTGGCTTTAGATTCGAAGGTTGAAGGGTAGCTTTATTAAAATTATACGATATTACTTTCATATGTTATTTAAAAAGATACTATCCTATTCTACATACTTCTCACTTACTTATCTAGCTAATTAATAAACTTGTGACTCTCTGCTGAGTGTGAGACACAGTTGGATTTGATTGATCATTGAACTGAAACAAATTTTACAGGATTTAATCACGCAGTCACTTCCGGCAAACAATCTCCATGCCACATTCAACTTTGGGAAAACAAAGGAGCAGAGATAAAGATTGTTTTGTCTTCTTCTCTCTGTGCTTCTCCTGGAAGACAGAATTATGTCTCTCTGTCCAGAGAATGTGAATGTCCCAGATGGGGGATCTGGCTCTGGGGGCTGTTGGGGGATGGATTGTGTCTCACTGTGGTTTGTTAAAGTTGGGTGGTGGGAGGAGGAATGCTTTGGAAGGTTTTCATTTTGAATTGTGTGTGTTTTCTTTCTTCTTTTTTTTTTTCTTCTTTTTTTTTCCCCTCTCTTTTATAAAAGCATAGTAGTAGTAGTTTAATAAAGTTTTTTTCTTGTTATTAAGGTTAGGCCTACTTTGCTCTGTTCTCAATCACATTTCACAGCATTCAGTTAAAAAATTGCATTTTCATGAGGGGCACTGGCATTGTGCCAGTGTCAAACCATGACAATTGTGTTGGACTGGGGGCTGTCCCCACAGGGCCCATCTGCTCTCAGCTCCCCCATGCACAAACCACCCTGCACCAGGCAGTCCCAGAAAGGCCAAGATTGGGAATGTCCTGCTGGTGCCTCAGGGCCTGGCTGAACAGGGCTTGTCAGAGATGCTGGCAGGGCACCAACAGCCCTGCTCCTCACAGGGCACCTCTGTTACCCCAGTCAGCTCCGAGGGGCTGCCTGGGGACAGGTGCCCACGTCCCCATGGCCCCTGGCACGGGCCCATCCTGCTCAGGGCCAGCGCTGGCCTTGGGTCAGTGTCAGATTCTGTGGTATTGATGATTCTGAGATTGTAGAAAGTCTCTGTCTTTCTGCCCCACTGACAAAGAAGAAGCCATAATTCGTCTGTGCTGTTTCAAGGTTGTTTATTCTCTTTATCTCTAACATGTTCTGCTGCCCTGCCGCAGGTCTGTCCTGCAGGGCAGCGTGCGGGGCTCTGCCCTCAGTGGGATGTTACAAACATTAAATACCAGAAATTACGTGTACTATATTTACAATAATGTGCCAATATCTATCATCTACGTTGAACAGTGTGTCCCCAGCCTAAACCAATAGAAAAATGCCAACATCACCAAGAACATGGAGGTAAGGAAGAAGGAGGAGGAAGAACAGGATCAGGCCCACTTTCCTCCATCTTAGAACTCCTGACCCCCCTGTAGAAAGTAAAACCCCCCTGTACAGGTGTTAAAACCCCCCTGTACAATACTAAAAATTTTTCCCTCTAATTGTGACTACTTTTACTATACCATCTAACTCTCTGTGACTGCTTGTTCCACCTTCAAAGTTGGTAATTCATTCCATAGTTCAAACTCAAGATCACAGCTGTTTTCAGCTGCTTGCCAGGGTCTAAAACGCTTTTGACCAAGGCCTGGAACCTCTGAAAATGTCTGAGGGACATTTTGAGTTCCGACAGGTCAGGGCCAGGGCCATGACCCAGGTGCTCTGGGAGGGCTCAGGGGCTGCAGGTGTGACAGGGCAGGGCAGGGCATATTCCCCTCTGGACAGTGCTCTGGGGATGGAGCTGGGACGGGTTCGGCACCTGCAGGGAAAGGGATATGGGCTTGTGCGGATGTGGGAATTGTCACCGCTGAGCCATTGCCCAGGCCTCAGCCTTGGCTGCAGGTGATCAGCATGGCCCAGGGCTCCCGGTGTCCCCGGGACTGGAGATGCCGATCCCCCAGCTGCTCACATGTCCCTGGTTCCCCTTGTCCCCCACATGTTGGGTTTGGGGCCGGGCTCCGCTCTGGGCTGTGCCACAGGGAAAGCTCTGGGAGGGAAGGGGCAGCAGGAGATGGGGGATCTGGCTCTGGGGGCTGTGGGAGGATGGATTGTGTTGCACTGGGGGCTGTCCCCACAGGGTCCCCAGGTGCCTTTGGCTCCCTGCCTGCCCCCCTGGCCCCCCAGGTGCCTGGGCCCCTCCAGGGGCAGCTGCCCCGGGCAGGAAGCTGGAGGGATGCCGGGCAAGGGGGCTGGACCCGTGCCACAGGTGGGGTGGGGTGGACTCTGGGCCAGGGCTGGGCTTGTGGCCAGGGCTGGGGGCTGTGCCAAGCCGGGCTTTGGCCTGGGGGCTGGCAGGGAGGGTGCAGGGAGGAGTCCCGGCAGGGATAAAGGTGCTCCTCACCTGCTGCAGCCTCACCCAGCGCTGCCCAGAGCGAGAGGAAGATGAAGGTGGCTGTGCTCAGCGTGGCCCTGCTCTTCTCCATCCTGCTGTGCTCCCCGGCTCAGGCCCAGGTGAGGCACCCGCCAAATGCTGTCCCCACACCCTGCCCTTTCTGGCCTCCCACCCCACCTTTTTGCTCCCTCCTCTGTGGCCCATTCAGGGTCCCCAGCCGCCCTCCCACTCACCATTCCCAAGGCCTTTCCCTCCATGTCCCCCCTCAATCCTTTGCCTTTCTTCCTGGCCTCGGCAGAGGGGTCCCCACGGACAATTCCCTGACTCACCCCCACTCCCACAGCATCTCCCAGTCCCGTGGGTTTTGTCCCCTCCCGCCTCGTCCTTCTGTCCCCACCAAGCCCCTGCCCTGCACTCCTGTGGCCCTGCACCGCAATTCCTTTCTCCTGCCCTGGGCCTTACACCCTGCTCCTCTCACACCCCAGCCCTGACCCCTGGGCCCTCAGCTGAGCCCTGATCAGTGTCTTTGGGTCTCCCCCACCTCAAAAAGATCTCCTGGGAGTCCCTGAATTCCCATCCCTCTGCCCCCGCCCTGCTCCCTGCACTTGTGTCCCCCCACAACCCGACAAGGTCCAGTCCAGTCCCAGCCCTTGTTCTCCTTTCCAGACACCCCCGGAAGAAACCCAAGATGATCTCCTGGAGGTGAGTGGGGTGCTGGCATTGGAGGGCACCCCCTCAGGGGACTGTGGGGCAGTTCAGCCCCACCATCCCTTGCTGGCACCTGGGACACCCCAGTGACCAGCGAGGTCTCCTGGTCTCTCTGCAGGTGGATTTAGACGATGTGGACGTGGATGCGGACGTGTCTCTGGGGGTACCACAAGTTCTGCCGGAGTCAGACCCTCCCCTTGCATGGCCACCAGAGCCCAGGCCATCCCAGTTTGTCCCAGCCCAGCCCAGTGCACCCCTGGTGTTTCCCCAGAGACCAGCCTGCCCCACAGCTCCTCCCCAGGGATCCCTTTGCCCAGGCCCCCTTTGCATTCCCATCCCTGTCAGCCCAGGACCCCCTGGATGAGCCAGGATGCAGCCCCTGCCCCAGCTGTGCCCCTTGGCCAGGAGCCCAGTGCTTCTGGGCAGGAGCAGAGCAGCTCCTGCACCCCATTGCTGCTGCAGCCCCTTCCCCAAGGCCCCCCTGCTCTCCCCTGCCTCCCAGCCCAGCCCAGTGCCCCCAGTGTGTCTCTAACGCTGCCCTTGTCCCCATTATTTAGGAAGCGCTGAAGGAATATCTGCGGGTGAAGCGCGCCGTGGCTGCCTCTCTGAAGGTCTAGGTGAGCCGTGCCTGCAGGGACAGGGCTGGGGACAAAGCCCATCCATGGCCCAGCAGGAAACACCAGTGGTCACCTTCTGGGCTTTGTCTTTCAGGGTCAGAAGGAGCAGTGTCCTTTTCCTCTCCAATGGCATGAGGAGATGATCATGCCTGGAGCAACCCCTGACCCTTTGAGCCCGGGCCATTTCCCCTGAATAATCAAGCATCACTAATCAATAAACCCTTTCAGCATAGCTTTGCTCTGTGTCTGTGTGTGTCCCCTATCCAGTGGTCCAGGGAAGTCAGGCCAGGTCTGGGCTCTGCTGCCTTGGCACAGCCCGTGCTCTCCCCCAGACAAATTGTGTGTTGGGAGTTGTGCAGGCTCCAGGGGGAGTGGGTTGAGTAGGTGGGTGGGCGTGCAGGTGCTGAGAAAGGCTGCAGTTCACCATGAGTGTGGTGAGAATGGCCTGGGTTGAAAAGGAAAAAATTAAATTCAAAACAAGGTTTCTTTTAAAACATTTTTCCTCCAAAATTCTTTATTCACTCCAAAGAATTTATTGGCTCAAAAAAAATCTTAATATGTCAAAAGCATGTTGAAATTATTTACTGGTCTTGCAATCTGGCTCCCGGGCGGGATGGGGCTGCTGGGTCTGTCTGCAGGGCTCTGCAGGG
This sequence comes from Taeniopygia guttata, assembly GCF_048771995.1. Lineage (NCBI taxonomy): Eukaryota > Metazoa > Chordata > Aves > Passeriformes > Estrildidae > Taeniopygia > Taeniopygia guttata. Next base: position 4,648,780 of record NC_133057.1, read on the forward strand.
CTGTGGGGTCTCCTCGGTGAGGGGCCCTACACGGTCACCTGTAGTGCCTGGCCACGGTGGGGTGGAGCCACCGCGGCGTCCTGGAAAAGGGCGAGTGGTTCTCCCTGGCTCTGGGCTCACTCTTGGCCGCCGGATCCATCGGCTCCAGCAGGACTTGGGTGAATTTCGGGCTGGGTCGGGTGGATCAGTTGTCCCTGGCTGTCCTGGGAGCTCAGCAGGGGCTCGGATGCGTTCGCTGACTCCAGCTCCAACACTGAAGGAGCCGCTGGTGCCGGCAGCACCCCGGGGAAGCCTCACAGCAGAGCTGGCACATGGAGAGATGGGGATCGTGGAATGACCAAATCCTTCAATGGGTTGGCTTGGAAGGGCCCCTAAGGATTATCTGGTTTCAACCTGAGCAACCTCCCAGCACACCAGGTTGCTCTGGAGCCTGTCCAGCCTGGCCTTGGATGTTCCTGGGGATGGGGCATGCACAGCCTCTCTGCACTGGTCCCTGTGTCAGGGATGACCACCCTCCCAGTAAAGAAGTTCTTCCCATCATCAAATCTCTTCCAACTCTTGCCGTTTGATCCCATTCCCCCTCTTCCTGTCAGTGCAGTTCCTGACAAAGAGTCCTCTCCCATTTCCCGGAATTTCAGGCTCTTCCTGCAGGGTCACACGTGGGGCTGAACCTGCAGACAGGAGAGAGAGAAGCCAAGCTCCCAGACAGAGAAAATGGGGAAAGGGACACAAGGGAAGAGAGAAGAAGGAAAAGATAGATAGGGCAGGCTTTGGGTTGGGTGGGCTGTGGGATTCATGCCTTTTATCAGAGGCCAGTGTCCCTGGTGCAGGCAATTACTGCCTCTTGCTGAGACTCACTTGCTGGGTTAGGAGCTCAGCAGCGCTGACAGCAGAGCCCTGTCCTTTGTGATCCCTTTGGGGTGGCAGTGGAGGTGCCCTGAGTGCACATTCAGTGACACCTTCATGGCTTCTCATGCCTGGACACCGAAAGGAAATTGGCACCGTGGCTTCTTTGAATGCCATTTCGTCCTTTGAAATATCTGCAGCAAGTGGCGTGAAGCTGATTTCTGAGCCTCTCCCTTGGGATCAGCTGTGAGGGCTGAGGGCTGGCCTGAGCCCGGTGCTGTGTCCAGCTGGGAGCAGCCCCACAGCCTCAGCTGCACACCGGGCACTGCCAGAGGCCCTGGAGGTCACCCCTGCCCTGCAGCCACCTCTGTAAAGGGGCTTTAAACGTCAGCGAGAGTTGCAGCATTTTTGAGAGAAAGAGGACATGAGTTATGAGATTTGAGCTACTCCAGTCTAGGCCTCAGATTTGGGCCTTGTGGGCCTTCAAGCCTCTGACGCAGTTAGAAATTCAGAGCTTGTGGCGCAGATAGAAATAGTCTTAAGGTGTGATGGGGACCACTGGGTTTCTGGGTGTGAATTAGTATAGGTTTTATAGTGTAAGGTGTAGGCCGTTTTAAGGAAAAGGTAAACAATGTTAGCCTACCAATCAGAGTGTCTTTGTTTTTGTAAACTATGTGGAAGCTTATATAAACTACCACCTTATCTTGAATAAAGGGAGAACGCTTGATTAACCACATTGGTTCAGACCTGCTTTTGTCTTGTCCAGCTTTCCATATTTCTGAGATTCCCTGGCTTTTTGGCCTGATGCCGGCTCTCGGGCCAGGAGTCCCCGTGGCTGCAGCAGCAAGGGTGGCTGAAGGGTTCCTGCCTGCCTGGGGGCATTGCTGCAGGGGCCACTGCTGTCAGAGCCCCCTCTCTGCTGGTGACAGCTCTGCTCCTGGGGGCCCTGCTCTGCCCCTGCCCAGGAACCCCAGCAGTGCCCAGTGCCAGGAGTGGTGGCAGTGGGACCCCCTGTGCACAGGGACCCAGCCCCGGGGTGGCCGTGCCAGCACCCCCAGGGACCTCCAGCCCCGGGAACCCAGAACAAATGGAAACCACAAGTGTGCAAACGCTGCCTGTGCCCAAGGGAATTACAAAGAGAAGTGAGATTTTATAAATTAACAGTATTTCTTTCCCAAAGATCGACTAAACCTTGGATTTACACACATGTTTTATTATAATAATCCTTATAACAACAACAATCTTCAAAACATATTTACATAAAAGCCCATACCCTAAAAACTTCAAAACATATTTACAGAAAAGCTCTAGTTTTTAGAACATATTTACAGAGGGGTCACATCCGTGGCCATCATCTTCATCGGCCCTGGAGGAAAGGCAGTAGCAGTGCTGGACTCTGGTGCCAGCACTGGGCCCAGCTGGGCTGGGAGCTGGAAACCAGGGGCTGGCAGGGCTGGCAGGGCTGGCACAGCTCCAGGCAAGCACAGGGCAGGCCAGGGGTGCTGCTTGTGCCAGCACAATCCAGATCCCGCTGTGGGCACCGTGTCCCTGCGCGGGGCCATCCAGCCCAGCCCCAGCCTGGCGTCAGGGGACACACTCTGCCTGTGGGCAGGGCGTGGGAAGCATCTGCTTGTCTTGCTCCTGGGGCTCCATCTTCATCCAAGGACCATGGGCTCCTCCTCATCCTTCCCATCCACTTCCATGTCCTCGATGTGGTCCTCCACATCGACTTCCATGTACTCGATGTCCTCCATATCGATTTCCATGGCCTCGATGGGATCCTCCACATCAACTTCCATGTACTCGATGTTGTCCTCCACATCAACATCCATGTCCTCGACGTGGTCCTCCACATCAACTTCCATGTACTCGATGTTGTCCTCCACATCAACATCCATGTCCTCGATGGGGTCCTCCACATCGACTTCCATGTCCTCATCAGTCTCTTCCATGTCCACCTCCCTCATTTCTTCCCCATCCAGCCCCATGTCCACTTCCATCTCCTCCACGGCGTCTCTGGCAGTCTGCAAGAGGCAGCACAATCTCACGCTGGGGTTCCTGTCCCACACCATCCATTCCCACATGGCTGCAGCCTGCCCAAGCAGGGTGCCCCCTCCCTGGCCTGGCAGTGTACCTGCACTGGGGCAGCAGTGCACATCCTGCTGGGATTGGCTTCAGAGCAGGCGGCAGGAAAAGCCCAGGCAGCAGCAACAGCTCAGCGCTGACGTGCAGAGCGAAGTGCTAGTGAGCGCTGACCGCTGGCAGCAGGTGAAGTGTCTGCTGTGCTGCTTTCCAGGTCCTGCACCTTCCACCTGGAGCACTCTGGGGCCGTGATGTCACAGAAGTTTCAGGGCCACGCCACATGGAGAGATGGGGGATCGTGGAATGACCAAATCCTTGAATGGGTTGGCTTGGAAGGGCCCCTAAGGATTATCTGGTTTCAACCTGAGCAACCTCCCAGCACACCAGGTTGCTCTGGAGCCTGCCCAGCCTGGCCTTGGATGTTCCTGGGGATGGGGCATGCACAGCCTGTCTGCACTGGTCCCTGTGTCAGGGACAGCCACCCTCATAGTAAAGAACTTCTTCCCATCATCAAATCTATTCCAACTCTCGCAGTTTGATCCCATTCCCCCTTGTCCTGTCACTGCAGTTCCTGATAAAGCATCCTCTCACAATTCACTGTAGCCCCTTCACTCACTGGAAAGGTGCTGTGAGGTCTCCTGGCACT